>NW_027507785.1:332143008-332490476 GCF_037356315.1 Lithobates pipiens
CACCCCCTACCACAGTCACACAGCAGCGGCTCCCTGCGACTCTACAGACAGGTGGACCAACCCTCCCCTCCCCCTCCCACCGGGGAGTCACCCAATTATCCTCATCCCTCCTCTTCAGCCCTTGTTAACTCCGCATCCCCCAGCAAACTCTCCTCCGGGGCCTTTTTTTCTGAAAATACCTGATGCTTGGCCGCCATGTTCATCCTCCGGCTTCGGCACTTTGAGTCACTGATCTGAAACAAAACAGTCAGCTGGGGGGGGGGGAGGGGGGAGGTCACCTGATCTGCATACTTCCGGGTCAGCAAGAAAAAAAAAAGCAGTGAATCCGGTGGATGAGTATGACAGCCGAGCAAACTAGTATTTCCAGCAGATTTGCCATTAAAGAAGGCCTCCGGGGGCCCGCACTGCGGCTCTGCTATGTGGTCACGGCTGCCCCTTTCCAGGCAGTGGGCTGGTACTGTAAGGGGCGTCCTCACCGACCAATAGACACAGGAGATGCCCGCTAAGACGTGTGCGGTTCGCTTCAAATCAATAAAAGTCAGACAACATTTTTCGTTATTTGCACGTATCCGAATTTCTGAATTACAATAGTAACGGATTTTAAAACGAATTTGAAATAACGAAAATTCGGACAAAATTCAAATAATTTTCAAATCGAATTAGAATAATTTCCGAATTTGTTTTCAAATCGAATTCAAATCGTTTTCTAATCAAATTCAAATCGTTTTCTAATCAAATTCAAATCAAATTCAAATCAAATTCAAATCTAATTCAAATTGTTTTCTAATCAAATTCAAATCAAATCGAATTCAAATCTAATTCAAATTGTTTTCTAATCAAATTCAAATCGAATTCAAAATCGAATTCAAATCGTTTTCTAATCAAATTCAAATCAAATTCAAATCGTTTTCTAATCAAATTCAAATCAAATCGAATTCAAATCGAATTCAAATCGTTTTCTAATCAAATTCAAATCGAATTCAAAATCGAATTCAAATCGTTTTCTAATCAAATTCAAATAGTTTTCTAATCAAATTCAAATCGTTTTCTAATCAAATTCAAATCGAATTCAAATCGAATTCAAATCAAATTCAAATTGTTTTCTAATCAAATTCAAAATCAAATTCAAATCGTTTTCTAATCAAATTCAAATAGTTTTCTAATCAAATTCAAATCAAATCGAATTCAAATAGTTTTCTAATCAAATTCAAATCGTATTCAAATCAAATTCAAATTCAAATCAAATTCAAATCGTTTTCTAATCAAATTCAAATCAAATCGAATTCAAATCGAATTCAAATCGTTTTCTAATCAAATTCAAATCGAATTCAAAATCGAATTCAAATCGTTTTCTAATCAAATTCAAATAGTTTTCTAATCAAATTCAAATCGTTTTCTAATCAAATTCAAATCGAATTCAAATCGAATTCAAAATCAAATTCAAATCGTTTTCTAATCAAATTCAAATAGTTTTCTAATCAAATTCAAATCAAATCGAATTCAAATAGTTTTCTAATCAAATTCAAATCGTATTCAAATCAAATTCAAATTCAAATCAAATTCAAATCGTTTTCTAATCAAATTCAAATCGTTTTCTAATCAAATTCAAAATCGTATTCAAATCGTATTCAAATCAAATTCAAATTCAAATCATTTTCTAATCAAATTCAAATCAAATTCAAAATCGAATTCAAAATCGTTTTCTAATCAAATTTAAATCGTTTTCTAATCAAATTCAAATCGTTTTCTAAACAAATTCAAATCGAATTCAAATCAAATTCAAATTGTTTTCTAATCAAATTCAAATCGTTTTCTAATCAAATTCAAATCAAATTCAAATCGTTTTCTAATCAAATTCTAATTTCTGAAGAGAATAAAATTAAAAAAAGAAAGGAATAAAATAGAAAATAATAATAAATAATAAAAAAAGAATAGAAAAAATAGAATAGAAAAAAATAGAACAAACATAATAACATAGAATAGAAAGAACATAGTAAAATAGAAAATAAAGGAATAGAATAAAATAGAAAGAATTTAACCATCTTCTGAAATTTGAATTTCAAATATAATAAATTTGAATAGAACTGAAAAGAATAGAAACTACTAGAATAGAATTAAAAAAAGGAAGAAAATAGAAAATAATAGAATAGAAAAAAAAATAGAATAAAAATTGAATAAAATCATCTCCCGAAAATTCAACTAGAATAAATTCAAATTAGAATAGAATAGTAAATAAAAGAGCAGAATAGAATAAAAAATGGAATAGAAAGAATATAACCAGTTCCCAAAATTCAAATAGAATAAATTCGAACAGAATAGAAAAGAATAGAATGGAACAGAAAGAATAGACCCATTTCCCAACATTTGGCTAGAATGAATTCAAATAGAATAGAAAAGAATAGAATAGAAAAGAATAAAATAGAAAAGCATAAAATAGAATAAAAAGAATATTATAATAGAAAATAAAAGAATAGAATAGGAAACATATAACCAAACAAAATTCAAATTTTGAATAGAATTCAATTCAAATGCGAATCAATAAGAATGTTCTGAATTTGGTGGAATTGAGTTGAATTTGACTGAATTTGGAAAAGATTCGAATTGATTCAAAATTTGAATAAACAAAACGGATTCCGAAAAATAAAGAAATTTTACTAAATGAATTTATGTAAAGAATGAATGGAAACAAATGTTTTTGCTCTGCACATGTCTGATGCGGTGCGAACGTTTATGGGTGTCTCAGGGTTGCTAAAAAACAGATCCAGCAGGCTGGAAAATGTTTGCGGCACATGACAAGGCTTGTACAGAACCGGTGCGGGGAGCAGCAGAGGAGACGCCACATCCTCCACATATCACCGACTCACCTCCCAGCAGGCCAGGATACAGGTATGTAGGTGCTTCTCACATCCCAACTCCGCCTGGTGCCCAGACCCACAGGCTGCCCAATCCTCAGGTAACACCAATCACATGAGGAGGAGTCGGCACTCGGATTGGCATCCAACAACGGTTATCCTTTATTGCAAAAACATGTATAAGAGCTGTAAAACTTCCAACGTGTTTCGACCCGTCAGGTGCTTAGTCAAGGCTCAGGCCTGACAGCCGAAACGCGTTGGAAGGTTTATAGCTCTTATACATGCTTTTCCAATAAAGGATTACTGTTGTTGGATGCCAATGACAAGTGCCGATTTCTCCTCTGCCCGGGTGCACCTACCGCTTCCTTATCCGCAGTCCCCGCAATGAACAGTACAATGAGGTCTAATCTGCTTATATTTTACCTTCTGTGCCCCCCCCCCCCCCCAATTAACACCATAATGACATTTTTATATAAAACTTTTCCATTATCATTACATATTTTATGTTAGTGATGTCATCACCGGGTCTCTGTGCTTATCTATGCAATGCGGACAGATCATGGCTGGTGGGTGGAGCCCTCAGCCCTGATGCAAGCAGTGGAGAAGAGCCCCCTTACATTCTAAGAGGTGACGGAGGAGTCCCCTCTATTCTATGAGATGATGGGGGTCCCCTCTATTCTATGAGATGATGGGGTCCCCTCTATTCTATGAGATGATGGGGGTCCCCTCTATTCTGTGAGATTATGGGGTCCCTCTAATTCTACGAGATGATGGGGGGTCCCTCTATTCTACGAGATGATGGGGGTCCCTCTCTATTCTACGAGATGATGGGGAGTCCCTCTCTATTCTATGAGATGATGGGGGTCCTCTCTATTCTATGAGATGATGGGGGGTCCTCTCTATTCTATGAGATGATGGGGGGTCCTCTCTATTCTACCAGATGATGGGAAGTCCCTCTCTATTCTGCAAGATGATGGGGGGTCCGTCTCTATTCTACAAGATGATGGGGGTCCCTCTCTATTTTACGAGATGATTGAGGAGTCCCTCTCTATTCTATGAGATGATGGGGGGGTCCTCTCTATTCTATGAGATGATTGGAAGTCCCTCTATTCTGCAAGATGATGGGGAGTCCCTCTCTATTCTACAAGATGATGGGGGTCCCTCTCTATTCTACAAGATGATGGGGGTCCCTCTCTATTCTACAAGATGATGGGGGTCCCTCTCTATTCTACGAGATGATGGAGGGGTCCTCTCTATTCTATGAGATGATGGGGGGTCCTCTCTATTCTATGAGATGATGGGGGTCTCTCTATTCTATGAGATGATGGGGGGTCCTCTCTATTCTACGAGATGATGGGGGGTCCCTCTCTATTCTACGAGATGATGGGGGGTCCCTCTCTATTCTACCAGATGATGGGGGGTCCCTCTATTCTACGAGAGGATGGGGGTCCCATCTATTCTACGAGGTGATAGAGGGGTCCTCTCTATTCTATGAAATGATGGGGGGTCCTCTCTATTCTATGAGATGATGGGGGGTCCTCTCTATTCTATGAGATGATGGGGGGTCCTCTCTATTCTACGAGATGATGGAGGGGTCCTCTCTATTCTATGAGATGATGGGGGGTCCCTCTCTATTCTATGAGATGATGGGGGGGGTCCTCTCTATTCTACGAGATGATGGGGGGGTCCCTCTATTCTACGAGATGATGGGGGTCCCTCTCTATTCTACGAGATGATGGGGAGTCCCTCTCTATTCTATGAGATGATGGGGGGTCCTCTCTATTCTATGAGATGATGGGGGGTCCCTCTCTATTCTACCAGATGATGGGAAGTCCTTCTATTCTACGAGATGATGGGGAGTCCCTCTCTATTCTGCAAGATGATGGGGAGTCCCTCTCTATTCTACAAGATGATGGGGGTCCCTCTCTATTTTACGAGATGATGGAGGGGTCCTCTCTATTCTATGATATTTTGGGGGGGTCCCTCTCTATTCTATGAGATGATGGGGAGTCCCTCTCTATTCTATGAGATGATGGGGGTCCTCTCTATTCTATGAGATGATGGGGGGTCCTCTCTATTCTATGAGATGATGGGGGGTCCTCTCTATTCTACCAGATGATGGGAAGTCCCTCTCTATTCTGCAAGATGATGGGGAGTCCCTCTCTATTCTACAAGATGATGGGGGTCCCTCTCTATTTTACGAGATGATGGAGGGGTCCCTCTCTATTCTATGAGATGATGGGGGGTCCTCTCTATTCTATGAGATGATTGGAAGTCCCTCTATTCTGCAAGATGATGGGGAGTCCCTCTCTATTCTGCAAGATGATGGGGGTCCCTCTCTATTCTACAAGATGATGGGGGTCCCTCTCTATTCTACAAGATGATGGGGGTCCCTCTCTATTCTACGAGATGATGGAGGGGTCCTCTCTATTCTATGAGATGATGGGGGGTCCTCTCTATTCTATGAGATGATGGGGGTCTCTCTATTCTATGAGATGATGGGGGGTCCTCTCTATTCTACGAGATGATGGGGGGTCCCTCTCTATTCTACGAGATGATGGGGGTCCCTCTCTATTCTACCAGATGATGGGGGTCCCTCTATTCTACGAGAGGATGGGGGTCCCATCTATTCTACGAGGTGATAGAGGGGTCCTCTCTATTCTATGAGATGATGGGGGGGTCCTCTCTATTCTATGAGATGATGGGGGGTCCTCTCTATTCTACAAGATGATGGGGGCCCCTCTCTATTCTACAAGATGATGGGGGTCCCTCTCTATTCTACAATATGATGGGGGTCCCTCTCTATTCTACAAGATGATGGAGGGGTCCTCTCTATTCTATGAGATGATGGGGGGTCCTCTCTATTCTATGAGATGATGGGGGTCTCTCTATTCTATGAGATGATGGGGGGTCCTCTCTATTCTACGAGATGATGGGGGGTCCCTCTCTATTCTACGAGATGATGGGGGGTCCCTCTCTATTCTACCAGATGATGGGGGGTCCCTCTATTCTACGAGAGGATGGGGGTCCCATCTATTCTACGAGGTGATAGAGGGGTCCTCTCTATTCTATGAAATGATGGGGGGTCCTCTCTATTCTATGAGATGATGGGGGGTCCTCTCTATTCTATGAGATGATGGGGGGTCCTCTCTATTCTACGAGATGATGGAGGGGTCCTCTCTTTTCTATGAGATGATGGGGGGTCCCTCTCTATTCTATGAGATGATGGGGGGGTCCTCTCTATTCTACGAGATGATGGGGGGGTCCCTCTCTATTCTACGAGATGATGGGGGTCCCTCTCTATTCTACCAGATGATGGGGGTCCCTCTATTCTACGAGAGGATGGGGGTCCCATCTATTCTACGAGGTGATAGAGGGGTCCTCTCTATTCTATGAGATGATGGGGGGGTCCTCTCTATTCTATGAGATGATGGGGGGTCCTCTCTATTCTATGAGATGATGGGGGGTCCTCTCTATTCTACGAGATGATGGAGGGGTCCTCTCTATTCTATGAGATGATGGGGGGTCCCTCTCTATTCTATGAGATGATGGGGGGGTCCTCTCTATTCTACGAGATGATGGGGGGGTCCCTCTCTATTCTACGAGATGATGGGGAGTCCCTCTCTATTCTATGAGATGATGGGGGGTCCTCTCTATTCTATGAGATGATGGGGGGTCCTCTCTATTCTACCAGATGATGGGAAGTCCCTCTATTCTACAAGATGATGGGGAGTCCCTCTCTATTCTGCAAGATGATGGGGAGTCCCTCTCTATTCTACAAGATGATGGGGGTCCCTCTCTATTTTACGAGATGATGGAGGGGTCCTCTCTATTCTATGATATTTTGGGGGGGTCCCTCTCTATTCTATGAGATGATGGGGGGGTCCTCTCTATTCTATGAGATGATGGGGAGTCCCTCTCTATTCTATGAGATGATGGGGGTCCTCTCTATTCTATGAGATGATGGGGGGTCCTCCCTATTCTATGAGATGATGGGGGGTCCTCTCTATTCTATGAGATGATGGGGGGTCCTCTCTATTCTACCAGATGATGGGGAGTCCCTCTCTATTCTACAAGATGATGGGGGTCCCTCTCTATTTTACGAGATGATGGAGGGGTCCCTCTCTATTCTATGAGATGATGGGGGGTCCTCTCTATTCTATGAGATGATTGGAAGTCCCTCTGTTCTGCAAGATGATGGGGAGTCCCTCTCTATTCTGCAAGATGATGGGGGTCCCTCTCTATTCTACAAGATGATGGGGGTCCCTCTCTATTCTACAAGATGATGGGGGTCCCTCTCTATTCTACGAGATGATGGAGGGGTCCTCTCTATTCTATGAGATGATGGGGGGTCCTCTCTATTCTATGAGATGATGGGGGTCTCTCTATTCTATGAGATGATGGGGGGTCCTCTCTATTCTACGAGATGATGGAGGGGTCCTCTCTATTCTATGAGATGATGGGGGGTCCCTCTCTATTCTATGAGATGATGGGGGGGTCCTCTCTATTCTACGAGATGATGGGGGGGTCCCTCTATTCTACAAGATGATGGGGGTCCCTCTCTATTCTACGAGATGATGGGGGGTCCCTCTCTATTCTATGAGATGATGGGGGGTCCTCTCTATTCTATGAGATGATGGGGGGTCCTCTCTATTCTACCAGATGATGGGAAGTCCCTCTATTCTACGAGATGATGGGGAGTCCCTCTCTATTCTGCAAGATGATGGGGAGTCCCTCTCTATTCTACAAGATGATGGGGGTCCCTCTCTATTTTATGAGATGATGGAGGGGTCCTCTCTATTCTATGATATTTTGGGGGGGTCCCTCTCTATTCTATGAGATGATGGGGGGGTCCTCTCTATTCTATGAGATGATGGGAAGTCCCTCTATTCTGCAAGATGATGGGGAGTCCCTCTCTATTCTGCAAGATGATGGGGGTCCCTCTCTATTCTACAAGATGATGGGGGTCCCTCTCTATTCTACAAGATGATGGGGGTCCCTCTCTATTCTACGAGATGATGGAGGGGTCCTCTCTATTCTATGAGATGATGGGGGGTCCTCTCTATTCTATGAGATGATGGGGGTCTCTCTATTCTACGAGATGATGGGGGTCCTCTCTATTCTACGAGATGATGGGGGTCCTCTCTATTCTACGAGATGATGGGGGGTCCCTCTCTATTCTACCAGATGATGGGGGGTCCCATCTATTCTACGAGAGGATGGGGGTCCCATCTATTCTACGAGGTGATAGAGGGGTCCTCTCTATTCTATGAGATGATGGGGGGTCCTCTCTATTCTATGAGATGATGGGGGGGTCCTCTCTATTCTACGAGATGATGGAGGGGTCCTCTCTATTCTATGAGATGATGGGGGGTCCCTCTCTATTCTATGAGATGATGGGGGGTCCCTCTCTATTCCAATGAGATGATGGGGGTCCCATCTATTCTACGAGATGATGGAGGGGTCCTCTCTATTCTACGAGATGATGGGGGGGTCCCTCTCTATTCTACAAGATGATGGGGGTCCCTCTCTATTCTACAAGATGATGGGGGATCCCTCTCTATTCTACAAGATGATGGAGGGGTCCTCTCTATTCTACAAGATGATGGGGGGTCCCTCTCTATTCTACAAGATGATGGGGGGTCCCTCTCTATTCTACGAGATGATGGGGAGTCCCTCTCTATTCTATGAGATGATGGGGGGTCCCTCTCGATTCTACGAGATGATGGAGGGGTCCTCTCTATTCTATGAGATGATGGGGGTCCTCTATTCTATGAGATGATGGAGGGTCCCCTCTATTCTATGATGTGGTGGGGGTCCCCTCTATTCTATGAGATGATGGAGGGTCCCCTCTATTCTATGATATTGATGGGGGTCACCTCTATGAGATGATGGGGAGTTCCCTCTTTTCTATGATATTGATGGGGGTCACCTCTATTCTATGAGTTGATGGGGGTCCCCTCTATTCTATGAGATGGTGGGGGGTCCCCTCTATTCTATGAGGTGATGGAGGGTCACCTCTATGAGTTGATGGGGGTCCCCTCTATTCTATTTGATGACAGGGTGTCCAGTTGAAGTGAAGGATGTTTCCAGACTGATGGCTGCTCAGTGACCACACAGGTGACTCTGCAGGCGGCTCCGGTCAGTCTCCGGTCACTACAGCCAGGAGTAAGAATCGCAGAGCCGGGGTAGCCGGCAGCATAAAGAGCCCGTTCTCTGAGGATCAGCTGGTCTCCTCCGCTCATCTCACGCACATCTAAGGTCGGCCAAGAGTCAGGATTTAAGAAGGAATGAGGAGTGGCGGAAGATCAGCGAACAATTCCAGAGATCTCACGACCATCCTGAGAGATCGGAGGGACACGCACCCTGCGACCGTCCTGAGCGATCAGAGGGGGCGCCTCTACTGCGACCGTCCTGAGCGATCAGAGGGGGGCGCCTCTACTGCGACCGTCCTGAGCGATCAGAGGGGGGCGCCTCTACTGCGACCGTCCTGAGCGATCAGAGGGGGACACCTCTACTGCGACCGTCCTGAGCGATCAGAGGGGGACGCCTCTACTGCGACCGTCCTGAGCGATCGAAGGGGACGCCTCTACTGCGACCGTCCTGAGAGATCAGAGGGGGACACCTCTACTGCGACCGTCCTGAGCGATCAGAGGGGGACACCTCTACTGCGACCATCCTGAGCGATCAGAGGGGGGACACCTCTACTGCGACCGTCCTGAGCGATCAGAGGGGAGCGCCTCTACTGCGACCGTCCTGAGCGATCGGAGGGGGCGCCTCTACTGCGACCGTCCTGAGCGATCAGAGGGGGGCGCCTCTACTGCGACCGTCCTGAGCGATCAGAGGGGGGCGCCTCTACTGCGACCGTCCTGAGAGATCGGAGGGACGCCTCTACTGCGACCGTCCTGAGAGATCGGAGGGACGCCTCTACTGCGACCGTCCTGAGCGATCGGAGGGGGCGCCTCTACTGCGACCGTCCTGAGAGATCGGAGGGACGCCTCTACTGCGACCGTCCTGAGCGATCGGAAGGGGCGCCTCTACTGCGACCGTCCTGAGCGATCGGAAGGGGCGCCTCTACTGCGACTGTCCTGAGCGATCGGAGGGGGCGCCTCTACTGCGACCGTCCTGAGCGATCGGAGGGGGCGCCTCTACTGCGACCGTCCTGAGCGATCGGAGGGGGCGCCTCTACTGCGACCGTCCTGAGCGATCGGAGGGGGCGCCTCTACTGCGACCGTCCTGAGAGATCGGAGGGACGCCTCTACTGCGACCGTCCTGAGCGATCGGAGGGGGCGCCTCTACTGCGACCGTTCTGAGAGATCGGAGGGACGCCTCTACTGCGACCGTCCTGAGCGATCGGAAGGGGCGCCTCTACTGCGACCGTCCTGAGCGATCGGAAGGGGCGCCTCTACTGCGACTGTCCTGAGCGATCGGAGGGGGCGCCTCTACTGCGACCGTCCTGAGCGATCGGAGGGGGCGCCTCTACTGCGACCGTCCTGAGCGATCGGAGGGGGCGCCTCTACTGCGACCGTCCTGAGCGATCGGAGGGGGCGCCTCTACTGCGACCGTCCTGAGAGATCGGAGGGACGCCTCTACTGCGACCGTCCTGAGCGATCGGAAGGGGCGCCTCTACTGCGACCGTCCTGAGAGATCGGAGGGACGCCTCTACTGCGACCGTCCTGAGCGATCGGAAGGGGCGCCTCTACTGCGACCGTCCTGAGCGATCGGAAGGGGCGCCTCTACTGCGACCGTCCTGAGCGATCGGAGGGGGCGCCTCTACTGTGACCGTCCTGAGCGATCGGAGGGGGCGCCTCTACTGCGACCGTCCTGAGCGATCGGAGGGGGCGCCTCTACTGCGACCGTCCTGAGCGATCGGAGGGGGCGCCTCTACTGCGACCGTCCTGAGCGATCGGAGGGGCGCCTCTACTGCGACCGTCCTGAGCGATCGGAGGGGGCGCCTCTACTGCGACCGTCCTGAGCGATCGGAGGGGGCGCCTCTACTGCGACCGTCCTGAGCGATCGGAGGGGGCGCCTCTACTGCGACCGTCCTGAGCGATCGGAGGGGGCGCCTCTACTGCGACCATTCTGAGAGATCGAGGGACACGCAACCTGTGCCCATTCTGAGTGGTTGGAGAGAAAGAAACCATCGACCATGCCTAACGATCGGAGGAACGCAATCGTCGACCATCCTGAGCCATCTGAGGGTCACACACCCTGCACCATACTGAGCGATCGGAGGGACCCACCCATTGTGGCCATACCCATTGATCCCACAGGAACGCACCCTCACAATGATTCCTTCTGTGTGAAAAGAAGTAGCAATTATTAGAGGACAGAAGAGGATACAATGTAATCTTCAGGAGAACAAAAACTGGATACAAAGAATTAACAATGTGAGCGCCCAACTCCGCCTCGCATGTACTCAGCTCCACCCCCAACTCTGCCCTGCATGTACTCCACTCCAACCCCAACTCCGCCTCGCATTTACTCCACCCCCAACTCCGCCCCGCATTTACTACACTCCCAACTCCGCCCCGCATTTACTACACTCCCAACTCCGCCCCGCATTTACTACACTCCCAACTCCGCCCCGCATTTACTACACTCCCAACTCCGCCCCGCATTTACTACACTCCCAACTCCGCCCCGCATTTACTACACTCCCAACTCCGTCCCGCATTTACTACACTCCCAACTCCGCCCCGCATTTACTACACTCCCAACTCCGTCCCGCATTTACTACACTCCCAACTCCGCCTCGCATTTACTGCACTCCCAACTCCGCCCCGCATTTACTGCACTCCCAACTCCGCCCCGCATTTACTGCACTCCCAACTCCGCCCTGCATTTACTGCACTCCCAACTCCGCCCCGCATTTACTCCACTCCAACTCCGGCCCGCATTTACTCCACTCCAACTCCGCCCCGCATTTACTGCACTCCAACTCCCCCCCGCATTTACTCCACTCCACCCCCAACTCCGCCCCACACGTACTCCGCTCTACCCCCAACTCCGCCCCACACGTACTCCGCTCTACCCCCAACTCCGCCCCACACGTACTCCGCTTCACCCCCAACTCCGCCCCCACATGTACTCCGCTTCACCTCCAACTCCGCCCCACACGTACTCCGCTTCACCCCTAACTCCGCCCCACACGTACTCCGCTCTACCCCCAACTCCGCCCCACACGTACTCCACTTCACCCCCAACTCCGCCCCACACGTACTCCGCCCCACACGTACTCCGCTTCACCCCCAACTCCGCTCCACACGTTCTCCGCTTCACCCCCAACTCCGCCCCACACGTTCTCCGCTTCACCCCTAACTCCGCCCCACGCGTTCTCCGCTTCAGCCCCAACTACGCCCCACAAGTACTCCGCTTCACCCCCAACTACGCCCCACATGTACTCCACTTCACCTCCAACTCCGCCCAACACGTACTCCGCTACACCCCTAACTCCACCCCACACGTACTCCGCTTCACCCCTAACTCCGCCCCACACATACTCCGATCCACCCCTAGCTCCGCCCCACACGTACTCCGCTTCACCCCCACTCCGCCCCACACGTACTCCGCTTCACCCCCAACTCCACCCCCACATGTACTCCACTTCACCTCCAACTCCGCCCCACAATACTCCGCTTCACCCCCAACTACGCCCCACAAGTACTCCGCTTCACCTCCAACTCCGCCCCACACGTACTCCGCTTCACCCCTAACTCCGCCCCACACGTACTCCGCTTCACCCCTAACTCCGTCCCACACGTACTCCGCTTCACCCCCAACTCCGCCCCACTCGTTCTCCGCTTCACCCCCAACTACGCCTCACAAGTACTCCGCTTCACCCCCAACTATGCCCCACATGTACTCCGCTTCACCCCTAACTCCGCCCCACACGTACTCCGCTTCACCCCCATCTCCGCCCCACCCGTACTCCGCTTCACCCCCAACTCCGCCCCACATGTACTCCGCTTCACCCCCAACTTTGCCCCACACGTACTCCACCCCAATCTGTACTAATCATCCTCTCCCTCATTACCTCTATATGTCCCATCAAGTATCCCATCCACACACAGATATCAATGATACATTAATATCATTGATGAAAAGAAAATCACAAACCAAAAAAAAATGACCCGTCAAGGCTCCATAAAATAATCCCACTGAATGATTCTCATCCATCCATGCATGGATCCCTCCAGCTCTAACTGAACCTGCTCTCACCTCCTCTATTACCCCTCTAGTATGGAATGTGACCCACCCCTCCCCTCCCCCAAGAAATCACTTCAGACTCCCCTTTAACCACTTACATACCGGGGCAATTTAATAAAAAAATGTTTGCACACAATAAAATCTGCATTATTTGCTGGAATTTACTTTAACCCCCTGAAAAAGTATATAAATTTTTAAAGCAGAGGACCTGGAGAATAAAATGGTGGTGGTTGTAATTTTTTATGTCACACGATATTTGCGCAGTTTATTTATCAAACGCATATTTTCAGGAAAAAATACACTAAAATGAATGCTAGTGACACAAACACAATATAATCCCCAATTACTTGGTAAGATATAGAAGATAAAAGATTGGGTACCCCAAATTCTCTATGGGCGACACTTTAAAATACTTTTTTTTTTTTTTACTTTTCATTTATTTATTTATTTTAATTGCTATCACATGGGGCTAACAAGCTCCCTAGGTGGTAGGGTGGGTGGGTGACAAGTCTTTTTTATGAGAACATTGGGAGGGGATCTAAGTCTCCCCTGCCCTTCAATGCAGCTTTTCAAACACAGATTGTGCTTGAACAGCTGCACCCTTGGCTACACTAGCTGAGGAATGACAGTTGTGACCTCGGAAATGATGTATATTATGTCACTTCCGGGGTCACAGCTGTCATTCCTCAGCTAGTGTAGCCAAGGGTGCAGCTATTCAAGCACAAACTGTGTTTAAATAGCTGTATTGAAGTTCCTCCTGCACTCATTGATCAAGCAATTTCTAGGAATCACCACTTGTGCCGCAGGCAGTGGCGGGGGGGGGGGGGGTCACTTTGAGAGCCCCCCACAGATCATGGCGGAGAACAATCCCCTCTGACTGCAGAGAGCCGCCATTTTCCCAGACGGTCCAACCGACGCACACAAACCGCTCTCCATTCTCAGAAACAACTGAAACAATGAATTTCCAGCATGCTGGTAAAAAGCAAGAAGAAACAGGAGGGCTGCTGAGCTCTCCTGAAAATACTAGTCTGCCTGGCTGCCTGGCTGATCCTTCGGTGTCCATACTGCGTCACTAACCCAGAACAGAGCCGCAGATCAGGACAGGGCTCCAGGTCAGTGCCTTAAAGTATTGAAGCCGGAGAAGCCATGCAGGCAGCATTTTCAGCAATGGTGGATCCCATATTCCTGTGGTTACATTGTTGACTCTGAGGTGGAACTCCGGGCAGAACGCTGTTTTCAGTCCTGGACTCTCATTGTGGGTAGGGGTGCCATTCTAAGAACAGCTCTATGCGTTGCTGTGTGCTGAAGATTACCGCGTGCTACAACAAGTCACTGCTAGGAACGGGTCCTCAGACTATCCCGGGTGATCCTGCCACGGGGGGGGGTCCTTGTTCAGACACTTCCTGTTATAAGGTGACAACATTCTGTCCCTGTCTGGGAATTGTGTTCCTGTGTTGTCACCCCTGTAACAGACATGGCCCATTGTACCTGCCCTGAGAAATGCCATGCCCCCCATTGCTGGCATAGATGGGATGTGGTTGCAAAGAGGCTGCAGGAGATCGGCAGCACTGAAATACAACAAAGGAGGAAACAGGGTGAAAGCAAGGATTTTATTAAAAAGAAACAACAGCTGTCTTTGAGGGAGGCAGGGGCCCCCAATAGCTTGTCATTAATTTTGGGGGAGGCAGGGGCCCCTAATTGCTTGCTATTCGTTTTGAGGGAGTGGAGGGGCCCCTAGTAACTTGCCATTCATTTTGACTGAGTCAGTGGCCCCTAAGAGCTTACCTTTGATTTTGGGGGAGACAGGGGCCCCTAATTGCTTGCTATTCGTTTTGAGGGAGTGGAGGGGCCCCTAGTAACTTGCCATTCATTTTGACTGAGTCAGGGGCCCCCTAAGAGCTTACCATTCATTTTGGGGGAGAAAGGGGCCCCTAATAGCTTGCTATTCGTTTTGAGGGAGCTAAGTGGCCCCTAGTAACTTGCCATTCATTTTGAGTCAGGGGCCCCCTAAGAGCTTACCTAATTGCTTACTATTTGTTTTGAAGGAGTGGAGGGGCCCCTAGTAACTTGCAATTCATTTTGGGGGAGGCAGGTGCCCCTAACAGCTTGCCATTCGTTTTGACTAAGTCAGGGGCCCCCTAAGAGCTTACCATTCATTTTGGGGGAAGAAGGGGCCCCTAATAGCTTCCTATTCGTTTTAAGGGTGTCAAGGGGCCCCTAGTAACTTGCCATTCATTTTGGTGGAGGCAGGGGCCCCTAATAGCTTGTCATTGATTTTGAGGGCTTAAGGGGGCCCCTAAGAGCTTGCCATTCATTTTAAGGGAGGCAGGAGCCCCTGAGAGCTTGTCATTCCCTTTTAGGGGAGGCAGGGCCTGCTGTTAGCTTGCAAATTTCTACGATATGCATTGAGGGGGGGGGGGGTGGGGCAGGGGTTCCTCAGAGCTTACCATTCATTTAAAGGGAGGCAGGGGGGCCCCTTAGTAGCTTGCCATTCATTTTGAGGGAGTCAGGTGACCGCTTAAAGCTTGCCATTCATTTTAAGGGTGGCATATATTACGAGGGAGGCAGGGGCTCCTAATGACTGTCCATTAATTTTGAGTGAGCCAGGGGCCCCTAAAATCTTTTTATTTATTTTGAGGGAGTCAAGGGCCCCATATTAGCTTACAACTGTCTATAATATACATTTTAGGGAGGCAGGGGGCCCTGTTCAATAAGATCCTCTATTACTATAAAATTATCTGTGAGATGAGGCACCTGCACAGTCCGGGTTTTGAATCATGTTTCCAGGTTTCAGTACGCCTGAAACCCGGGCAACAATATTCAGACAGGAACGTGACCTAACAGGAGGGTGAGGGGGCACTATGCAGGCCGCATTACTATTCTCTTTGGAGCCCCCAAAGGTATCCAAGTTCTGTTATAATCCTATAGTGTCTGCCAGTGGCGGCCCGTGCATTGTGGGCGCATGGGCGCCGCCCCCCATCCATGCGCCCAGCCCCTTTCAGGACGCCGGATGCATGGATTCCTATGGCGGGGTTGGTACTTTTTGAAGCACCTGATTAGAGCCAGAGGCAATCAGGAGGCAGGGTGGCAGACCTGCTTTCCCAATTGGCCAAAGCGCCAGGCCACCCTGTTGGATGCCTGGCGCTTAGAAAGAGGAGTGGAGGAGACATGCTGGAGAAGTTCATGCTGGAGAAGTTGCTGCGGTAAGTCCCCTCTGCCAGGGCCGTGCGCGCGCACGGGGGGGTTCGGTACTGCCAGAGCCGGGCGCGTGGGGGATGCTGCCAGAATGGGGGCGTCGGTGTTCACAGTGGCTGCATATGATGGGCACAAGTGGATGCATATGATGGGCACATGTGGCTGCATATGATGGGCACAATGGCTGTATATGATGGGCATACGTGGCTGCATATGATGGGCACAGTGGCTGCATTTGATGGGAACAATGTCTGCATTTGATGGGCACACATGGCTGCATATGATGGGCTCAATGGCTGCATATGATGGGCACACATGGCTGCATATGATGGGCTCAATGGCTGCCTATGATGGGCACACGTGGCTGCATATGATAGGGCACAGTGGCTGTGTTTGATGGGCACAATGGCTGCATTTTATGAGCACAAGTGGCTGCATATGATGGACACAAGTGGCTGCATATGATGGGCTCAATGGCTGCATATGATGGGCACACGTGGCTGCATATGATGGGCTCAATGGCTGCATATGATGGGCACTCGTGGCTGCATATGATGGGCACAAGTGGCTGCATATGATGGGCTCAATGGCTGCATATGATGGGCACACAAGGCTGCATATGATGGGCAAAAGTGGCTGCATATGATGGGCACACGTGGCTGCATATGATGGGCACACGTGGCTGCATATGATGGGCAAAAGTGGCTGCATATGATGGGCACACGTGGCTGCATATGATGGGGCACAGTGGCTGTGTTTGATGGGCACAATGGCTGCATTTGATGGGCACAAGTGGCTGCATATGATGGGCACACGTGGCTGCATATGATGGGCTCAATGGCTGCATATGATGGGCACTCGTGGCCGCATATGATGGGCACAAGTGGCTGCATATGATGGGCTCAATGGCTGCATATGATGGGCACACAAGGCTGCATATGATGGACAAAAGTGGCTGCATATGATGGGCACACGTGGCTGCATATGATGGGCACACGTGGCTGCATATGATGGGCAAAAGTGGCTGCATATGATGGGGCACAGTGGCTGTGTTTGATGGGCACAATGGCTGCATTTGATGGGCACAAGTGGCTACATATGATGGGCAACAGTGGCTGCATATGATGGGCACACATGGCTGCATATGATGGGCTCAATGGCTGCATATGATGGGCACACGTGGCTGCATATGATGGGCACAAGTGGCTGCATATGATGGGCTCAATGGCTGCATATGATGGGCACACGTGGCTGCATATGATGGGCACACGTGGCTGCATATGATGGGCTCAATGGCTGCATATGATAGGCACACATGGCTGCATATAATGGGCTCAATGGCTGCATATGATGGGCACAGTTGGCTGCATATGATGGACACAAGTGGCTGCATATGATGGGCTCAATGGCTGCATATTATGGGCACACGTGGCTGCATATGATGGGCAAAAGTGGCTGCATATGATGGGCACACGTGGCTGCATATGATAGGGCACAGTGGCTGTGTTTGATGGGCACAATGGCTGCATATGATGGACACAAGTGGCTGCATATGATGGGCACACATGGCTGCATATGATGGGCTCAATGGCTGCATATGATGGGCACACGTGGCTGCATATGATGGGCAAAAGTGGCTGCATATGATGGGCACACATAGCTGCATATGGTGGGGCACAGTGGTTGTGTTTGATGGGCTCAATGGCTGCATTTGATGGGGGGGTTCAGTATTTTTCAGTTTGCGCCCCCCCAAAAAAAAAATTCTGAGCACCAGCCGCCACTGGTGTATGCTAAAAAAAAAAATGGTTGTGCGCCGCAAAAGTGTTTGGGTTGGACTTGAAGAAAAAGTGGCAACCTTAGGCAGGGGCCCCTTAGCTTGCTATGGGGCCCCTTCACACACGGGCCCTGGATCTGAGGTGTTGGCGCGGCAGGGATATAGGAGGAGGCGGCGGCGGCTCTGTATACACAAGCGCACGTATACCGGTAACTCTATCCTCGCTGAATATAATATTTATCGAAATGTCCGAGCCTCGACTGACGAGCCCCATCTGCTCCAGTTTAAGTTCGGCCACGCGGCGCCCAGCGCAAGCTATTAGCCAAATGAGTTTTTCTGGCGGAATGAATCGGTCAGGGCGGCGGCGGCGGTGCAGCTCAGATAAGACGGGGGACGGAGTCCGAGGACGGCGGTCTCCAGGTGCACGGAGGATAAGACACGCGAGGAAGGCGAGCGGAAAGCAACGCGCTCAGTTAATCCATGGGGAAGATTAGGAGCGATGCCGCGTCACGGCTCTGATCCCTAACTGGGATTCTTGATTCCGGGCCAGCGAACAATGAGGCGATTACAATAGGGAACTTTAATTGGAGGGGGGGGGTGGCTCATCGCTCTCTGCCGCTGCAGAAATAAACCTCCCCCCCACCCGTAATCAGATCTCCCATACGTCCCTATAGGTCGGGCCCCTCGCTGGCTCCATGACACACTTTCCACGCCACGCTTTGACTCAGCAGATTTTGCATTGTCACAGCCGGCTTCGTATCCAGCCCCCCTCCCCTCCCCCCCCCCCCCCCCCCAGCAATCCGTTGCTGGTTTTATGTTGCCGATTCTTGGATATTCCATCTGGGAACGAGCTGCTGCAGGCCGTCGCGGGGTTTGTGCTGCGAGAAAAATGAGAGATGGCGGGGCCTCCGGCAGCAACGGGGGGGGCCCATCACATCTGCCGACTCAGCACAAACTGGGGCCGTTACCCCCGCAGAGGTTACAGAATGGGGGGGGGGGTTGATTTACTAAAGGCAAATAGGCTATTTACCACTTTGCCATGGCGGGGGGGGGGGGGGGGGGATTTTCCCTTATCTCAGTGAATGTGGTGAAAATTCACTTTGCAAAGAAGAAATGAGAGATGTCGGGCCTCGGGCAGGAACTGGGGCCCCACTACATCTGCCGACTCAGCACAAAATGGAGCCGTTACTCCCCCCCCCCCCCCCACCCACAGAGGTTACAGAATGGAGGTGGTTTACTAAAGGCACATAGGCTGGTCGGTTTGCAGGAGGAAGGGTTGGGGGTTTCACTTATTTCAGTGAATGTGGTGAAAATTTGCTTTGTAAAGAATACCCAATCACGTGAAAGGAAGATAAAAAAAAAAAAACGATATTTGCTTGAATATGATTGGAGGATGGAGATCAGCAAAGCTTCAGTTCATTCGCTCAGCTAAGTGAAAATTCCCTCTGCAGTCTGAACAGCCTATTTCCCTTCATTAAGTCAACCCCAGCGAGTTCAGGGTAATAAAGAGAATAACGGCTGGAAACCAATCAGAAATCATCTGTCAGTCCAATTTAACATGCAATGTATGTATTGCCATATGGTGTCCCACTGATCGCCATACCCCCCTTCTTTATTGTTTTTGGCTGGTGGCATGCTAAAGTCATCTATCAGACATTGTTATTACAAGATATAGTACTTTAGCATTCCTAAAGTGGACCTGTCCATCCCCTAGTAGCAGGTTCTGCAAGCACCCTACACGGGGATTGGCCATGCGCATGTTCAGCACCAGCTTCTGCTTTTTGATTTTTGTTAAAATAAACTTTATTAGGCTCTGTGCTCTACACCCCAGTTGGTCTCGATGGGAATCGTAATCCTGAGTGTTCAGCTTTGGAGGAACTCTGAGTTGTACTTAGTGGTGAGTGAATGCGGTTTAAGTTTGGAGTGACATACACGGCCATCAATTCTCCTAGGCTGGTACCATGAACACAAGGCTGAACCATAGCTGGTACCATGAACACAAGACTGATACATAGCTGGTACCATGAACACAAGACTGATACATAGCTGGTACCATGAACACAAGACTGATCCATAGCTGATACCATAAACGCAAGACCGATACATAGCTGGTACCATGAACACAAGACTGATCCATAGCTGGTACCATGAACACAAGGCTGATCCATAGCTGGTACCATGAACACAAGACTGATACATAGCTGGTACCATGAACACAAGACTGATCCATAGCTGATACCATGAACACAAGACTGATCCATAGCTGGTACCATGAACACAAGACTGATACATAGCTGGTACCATGAACACAAGGCTGATCCATAGCTGGTACCATGAACACAAGACTGATACATAGCTGGTACCATGAACACAAGACTGATACATAGCTGGTACCATGAACACAAGATTGATCCATAGCTGATACCATGAACACAAGACTGATACATAGCTGGTACCATGAACACAAGACTGATACATAGCTGGTACCATGAACACAAGACTGATCCATAGCTGGTACCATGAACACAAGCCTGATCCATAGTTGGTACCATGAACGCAAGACTGATCCATAGCTGATACCATAAACGCAAGACCGATACATAGCTGGTACCATGAACACAAGGCTGATCCATAGCTGATACCATGAACACAAGACTGATCCATAGCTGGTGCCATGAACACAAGGCTGATCCATAGCCAGTACCAGGAACCCACAAGGGAGATCCATAGCCCGTGCAATGAACATAAGGCTGAGCCATAGCTGGCCTGGTTCCATGAGTACAAGGCTGATCTATAACTGGTACCATGAACACAAGGTTGATCCATAGCCGGTACTATGAACACAAGGTTGATCCCTAGCCGGTACCATGAACACAAGGCTGAACCATAGCTGCCTGGTACCATGAACACAAGGCTAAGCCATAGCTGGTACCATGAACACAAGACTGATCCATAGCTGATACCATAAACGCAAGACCGATACATAGCTGGTACCATGAACACAAGACTGATCCATAGCTGGTACCATGAACACAAGGCTGATCCATAGCTGGTACCATGAACACAAGACTGATACATAGCTGGTACCATGAACACAAGGCTGATCCATAGCTGGTACCATGAACACAAGACTGATACATAGCTGGTACCATGAACACAAGACTGATACATAGCTGATACCATGAACACAAGACTGATACATAGCTGGTACCATGAACACAAGATTGATCCATAGCTGATACCATGAACACAAGACTGATACATAACTGGTACCATGAACACAAGACTGATACATAGCTGGTACCATGAACACAAGGCTGATCCATAGCTGGTACCATGAACACAAGACTGATACATAGCTGGTACCATGAACACAAGACTGATACATAGCTGGTACCATGAACACAAGACTGATCCATAGCTGGTACCATGAACACAAGCCTGATCCATAGTTGGTACCATGAACGCAAGACTGATCCATAGCTGATACCATAAACGCAAGACCGATACATAGCTGGTACCATGAACACAAGACTGATCCATAGCTGGTGCCATGAACACAAGGCTGAGTCATAGCTGGTACCAGGAACACAAGGCTGATCCATAGCTGATACCATAAACGCAAGACCGATACATAGCTGGTACCATGAACACAAGACTGATCCATAGCTGGTGCCATGAACACAAGGCTGATCCATAGCCAGTACCAGGAACCCACAAGGGAGATCCATAGCCCGTGCAATGAACATAAGGCTGAGCCATAGCTGGCCTGGTTCCATGAGTACAAGGCTGATCTATAACTGGTACCATGAACACAAGGTTGATCCATAGCCGGTACTATGAACACAAGGTTGATCCCTAGCCGGTACCATGAACACAAGGCTGAACCATAGCTGCCTGGTACCATGAACACAAGGCTAAGCCATAGCTGGTACCATGAACACAAGGCTGATCCATAGCTGGTACCCTGAACACGAAGCTGATCCATAGCTGGTACCATGAACACACAAGGGAGATCCATAGCCGGTACCATGATCACAAGGGAGATCCATAGCCGGTACCATGATCACAAGACTGATCCATAGCCGGTACTATGAACACATGGTTGATCCCTAGCTGGTACCATGAACACAAGGCTGAGCCATAGCCGGTACCATGAACACAAGGCTGAGCCATAGCTGGTACCATGAACACAAGGCTGATCCATAGCCGGTACCAGGAACCCACAAGGGAGATCCATAGCCCGTGCAATGAACATAAGGCTGAGCCATAGCTGGCCTGGTTCCATGAGTACAAGGCTGATCTATAACTGGTACCATGAACACAAGGCTGAGCCATAGCCGGTACCATGAACACAAGACTGATCCATAGCTGGTTCCATGAACAAAAGGCTGAGCCATAGCCAGTACCATGAACATGAAGCTGATCCATAGCTGGTACCATGAACACAAGGTTGATCCATAGCTGGTACCATGAACACAAGGCTGAACCATAGCTGGTACCATGAACACAAGACTGATCCATAGCTGGTACCATGAACACAAGGCTGAGCCATAGCTGGTACCATGAACACAAGACTGATACATAGCTGGTACCATGAACACAAGACTGATCCATAGCTGGTACCATGAACACAAGGCTGAGCCATAGCTGGTACCATGAACACGAAGCTGATCCATAGCTGGTACCATGAACACAAGGTTGGTCCATAGCTGGTACCATGAACACAAGGCTGAACCATAGCTGGTGCCATGAACACAAGGCTGAGCCATAGCTGGTGCCATGAACACAATACTGATCCATAGCTGGTACCATGAACACACAAGGGAGATCCATAGCATAAGGCTGAGCCATAGCTGGCCTGGTTCCATGAGTACAAGGCTGATCAAGGCTGAGCCATAGCCGGTATTATGAACACAAGGCTGATCCACAGCTGGCACTCAGTGGATCTAATAATCTATTGATCCCGTATCATTTCACTATTATCAGTAATTATATGTATAATGTAAGCCTGGCCAGCGGCCATGTTATATCACAGCACTGCACAGTCCTTGTGGTGGATTCTGGGAAGTGTGACCCTGGTAAGGACGGGGACACCGTTATGAAATACATGGAGAGGATTTCAGTTGACTTCCAGTAAAAGGCCGGCTGTGACATTTCTCGTCCCGTCACGAACATAGGAATATCTGTCCGCTCGCTCTCTGCAGCGCTGCACTTATGATTCATATTGGCTTGGCGCCTGCACAATGGCTACGGTTATGAAACGGAGCAGAGGAAGGCAGAAGCCCCCCTCCTCCAACCCCTGGAGGCAGCAGCTAAAGAACAAAGTACTTTACATTTTCTCATTAATTGGGATTTGGTAAATTGCTTCTTTTAGAAACGTTGGCAAGAAATCAGAGGCTCCGAGGCTGCATTTCAAAGAATGGAAAGAGATTGTGAGAGAGATGAAGGCGTCTTTGGGATCGCAGGGTGAAATGAAAATGACATGACTGCCAGGACTGTCACCGCTCCAGAACGCGTTAAGGGGGCCGCGTTCCCGTATGAGGCTCGGGAACTACATCAGCCTAGAAGATAAAGCTGAGGGGGTGCTATGGATTAGGTGACCATCCTACAGAGGACCCCAGGTCACCGGCACAGCCAACCCCCCCCCCCCCCCCCCCCGAGGCCATTCCAAAAAAAAAACGGACTGACTGCCGGGGACGTGGGACCCTTCTATGCAAGGCCAGGCAAATCATTACTCTAAGGGGTCCTCACCACTATAACCAGAGCCAGATTAAGACCTTGGGGAGCACTTGAGGTTCTGGGGTCCCCCCCCCTCCCCCATACACAGAGTTAGTTTTGCATTCTCAATGACAGTCACACTGTTTTTAAAATGCATCGCGCAACGTCACTCTGAGGTCACAGTCACAGCGCTCTGTGTGTGAGCCGCCAAAATCCATGTTTGAAAAACTATACAATATATCAGCCCAGATCAAGACCGGCAAAATATTACATCCCAAGATACATTTTACACAAGAAAGTAGTTTTTTTATTAGAAATGTTATATTATTTTATTATTATTTATTATTTTATATTCACACTTTATTAGGTCCCCCTTGCTAGTAGCGGGTTGGACCCCTTTATTAGGTACACCTTGCTAGTAGCAGGTTGGACCCCCTTTATTAGGTCCACCTTGCTAGTAGCGGGTTGGACCCCCTTTATTAGGTCCCCCTTGCTAGTAGTGGGTTGGACCCCCTTTATTAGGTCCACCTTGCTAGTAGCGGGTTGGACCCCCTTTATTAGGTCCCCCTTGCTAGTAGCGGGTTGGACCCCCTTTATTAGGTCCCCCTTGCTAGTACCGGGTTTGAGTCCCCTTTATTAGGTACACCTTGCTAGTACCGGGTTTGAGTCCCCTTTATTAGGTACACCTTGCTAGTAACAGGTTTGACCCCCTTTATTAGGTACACCTTGCTAGTACCGGGTTTGAGTCCCCTTTATTAGGTACACCTTGCTAGTAGCGGGTTGGACCCCCTTTATTAGGTACACCTTGCTAATAGCGGGTTGGACTGTCTTTATTAGGTACACCTTGCTAGTAGCGGGTTGGACCCCTTTATTAGGTCCCCCTTGCTAGTAGCGGGTTGGACCCCCTTTATTAGGTCCCCCTTGCTAAAAGCGGATTGGACCCCCTTTATTAGGTCCCCCTTGCTAGTAGCAGGTTTGACCCCCTTTATTAGGTCCCCCTTGCTAGTAGCGGGTTGGACCTCCTTTATTGGTCCCCCTTGCTAGTAGCGGATTGGACCCCCTTTATTAGGCCCCCCTTGCTAGTACCGGGTTGGACCTCCTTTATTGGCACCCCTTGCTAGTAGCGGGTTGGACCCCCTTTATTAGGCCCCCCTTGCTAGTACCGGGTTGGACCTCCTTTATTGGTCCCCCTTGCTAGTACTGGGTTGGACCCCCTTTATTAGGTCCACCTTGCTAAAAGCGGATTGGACCCCCTTTATTAGGTCCCCCTTGCTAGTAGCGGGTTGGACCCCCTTTATTAGGTCCCCCTTGCTAAAAGCGGATTGGACCCCCTTTATTAGGTCCCCCTTGCTAGTAGCGGGTTTGACCCCCTTTATTAGGTCCCCCTTGCTAGTAGCGGGTTGGACCCCCTTTATTAGGTCCACCTTGCTAAAAGCGGATTGGACCCCCTTTATTAGGTCCCCCTTGCTAGTACCGGGTTGGACCTCCTTTATTGGTCCCCCTTGCTAGTAGCGGATCGGACCCCCTTTGGCCTTCATTCTTGGTGGCAGAGATACAACAAGGTGTTGGAAACGTTCCTCAGAGATTTTACTCCATAGTGACCTAACATCACAGTTACTGCAGATTTGTCGGCTGCACATCCCTGATGCCGAATCTCCCGTTCCACCACATCCCAAAGGTGCTCTATTGGATGAGATGTGGTGAGTGTGGAGGCCATTGGAGGACAGGGACCTCATTGTCCAGTGGTGAGATGATTGGGGCTTTGTGACATGGGGCATTATCCTGCTGGAAGGAGCCATCAGAAGACACTGTAGTCATAAAGGGATGGACATGACCCATCCCCCACACCATTACACCCCCACCACCAGCCTGAACCGGTGATACCCCATCCCCCACACCATTACACCCCCACCACCAGCCTGAACCGGTGATACCCCATCCCCCACACCATTACACCCCCACCACCAGCCTGAACCGGTGATACCCCATCCCCCACACCATTACACCCCCACCACCAGCCTGAACCAGTGATACCCCATCCCCCGCACCATTACACCCCCACCACCAGCCTGATCCGGTGTTATACCATCCCCCACACCATTACACCCCCCACCACCAGCCTGAACCGGTGATACCCCATCCCCCACACCATTACACCCCCACCACCAGCCTGAACCGGTGATACCCCATCCCCCACACCATTACACCCCCACCACCAGCCTGAACCGGTGATACCCCATCCCCCACACCATTACACCCCCACCACCAGCCTGAACCAGTGATACCCCATCCCCCGCACCATTACACCCCCACCACCAGCCTGATCCGGTGTTATACCATCCCCCACACCATTACACCCCCACCACCAGCCTGAACCGGTGATACCCCATCCCCCACACCATTACACCCCCACCACCAGCCTGAACCGGTTATACCCCATCCCCCACACCATTACACCCCCACCACCAGCCTGAACCGGTTATACCCCATCCCCCACACCATTACACCCCCACCACCAGCCTGAACCGGTGATATCCCATCCCCCACACCATTACACCCCCACCACCAGCCTGAACCGGTGATACCCCATCCCCCACACCATTACACCCCCACCACCAGCCTGAACCAGTGATACCCCATCCCCCACACCATTACACCCCCACCACCAGCCTGAACCGGTGATACCCCATCCCCCGCACCATTACACCCCCACCACCAGCCTGAACCGGTGATACCCCATCCCCCGCACCATTACACCCCCACCACCAGCCTGAACCGGTGATACCCCATCCCCCACACCATTACACCCCCACCACCAGCCTGAACCGGTGATACCCCATCCCCCACACCATTACACCCCCACCACCAGCCTGAACCGGTGATACCCCATCCCCCACACCATTACACCCCCACCACCAGCCTGAACCGGTGATACCCCATCCCCCGCACCATTACACCCCCACCACCATCCTGAACCGGTGATACCCCATCCCCCACACCATTACACCCCCACCACCAGCCTGAACCGGTGATACCCCATCCCCCGCACCATTACACCCCCACCACCAGCCTGAACCGGTGATACCCCATCCCCCACACCATTACACCCCCACCACCAGCCTGAACCGGTGATACCCCATCCCCCGCACCATTACACCCCCACCACCAGCCTGAACTGGTGATACCCCATCCCCCACACCATTACACCCCCACCACCAGCCTGAACCGGTGATACCCCATCCCCCACACCATTACACCCCCACCACCAGCCTGAACCAGTGATATCCCATCCCCCACACCATTACACCCCCCACCACCAGCCTGAACCGGTGATACCCCATCCCCCACACCATTACACCCCCACCACCAGCCTGAACCGGTGATACCCCATCCCCCACACCATTACTCCCCCCCCACCAGCCTGAACCGGTGATACCCCATCCCCCACACCATTACACGCCCAGCCTGAACTGGTTATAGCCCATCCCCAACAACCAGCCTGAACCAGTGATACGAGGCAGGATGGATCAATGCGCCAAATTCTGACCCCACCATCTGAATATCGGAGCTGAAATTCAGACTCATCAGACCAGGCAACGTTTTCCAACCTTCTATTGTCCAATTTCGGTGATCCTGTGAGAATTGTAGCCTCAGTTTCCTGTTCTTAGCTGGCATGAGTGGCACCCGGTGTGGTCTTCTGCTGCTGTAGCCCATCTACCTCAAGGTTGGATGTGTTTTGAGTTCAGAGATGGTATTCTGCACACCTTGGGTGTAACGAGAGGTTATATGAGTTACTGTTGTCTTTCTATCATCTGGAACCAGTCTGCCCATTCCCCTCTGACCTCAACAAGGCGTTTTCCTCCACACAACCGCCGCTCACTGGATATTTTCTCTTTTTTTCCCACCAATCTCTGTAATCCCGAGAGATGGTTGTGTGTGAAAATCCCAGAAATACTCAGACCGGCCCGTCTGCCACCAACAAACATGCCACGTTCAAAATCACTTAAATCCCCTTTCTTCTCCATTTCTGATGCTCGGTTTCAACTTCAGCAAGTCGTCTTCACCACGACTAGATGCCTAAATACATTGAGTTGCTCCCATGTGATTGGCTGATTAGCAATTTGTGTTACCAATAGTAACAGGTGTACCTAATAAAGTGGCCGGTGAGTGTATATATTATTTTTAAATCTTGTTTCATATCATTTTTGTATAGAGGGTGGCCCCTTCTGTCAGGGGGGGGGGGGGGGGGGGCAATAAGTTTGGGAATTGACTATAACCCAACAACATTCCAGCTTCCATTTCTAATGAAACAGCACCCCATGAAGATGTCACTTGCCCAACTTTTTATACTTTTTGGGGAGCTCTGTTGGCATGGGTCGGGGTCGGGGGGGGGGGGTGTAGGACTGGAAGGGTCAGGGTTAAACCCTTTTTTTTTTATAAGACAATGACATCCCTCTGATCTCATGAAATCAAAGGTGAGATTACTCAACAGGAGGGTAGAATCTGACCTCTGTTCTGACCTGCCTGTCTAGTGGTGACCTGTGTCCTGGGGAGCCCGGCCACCTCGGTCTCTGGCCAACCAGGATCCAATAATGCTCAATCCAGGTTCTCATGTACCATCCATAGGAAGGTCTCGGTCCTCATGTACCATCCACCGGAAGGTCTCGGTCCTCATGTACCATCCATAGGAAGGTCTCAGTCCTCATGTACCATCCATAGGAAGGTCTCAGTCCTCATGTACCATCCATAGGAAGGTCTGAATCCTCATGTACCATCCATAGGAAGGTCTCAGTCCTCATGTACCATCCATAGGAAGGTCTCAGTCCTCATGTACCATCCACCGGAAGGTCTCAGTCCTCATGTACCATCCATAGGAAGGTCTCAGTCCTCATGTACCATCCATAGGAAGGTCTGAATCCTCATGTACCATCCATAGGAAGGTCTTAGTTCTCATGTACCATCCATAGGAAGGTCTGAATCCTCATGTACCATCCATAGGAAGGTCTCAGTCCTCATGTACCATCCATAGGAAGGTCTCAGTCCTCATGTACCATCCAAAGGAAGGTCTCAGTCCTCATGTACCATCCACCGGAAGGTCTCAGTCCTCATGTACCATCCATAGGAAGGTCTCAGTCCTCATGTACCATCCAAAGGAAGGTCTCAGTCCTCATGTACCATCCACAGGAAGGTCTCAGTCCTCATGTACCATCCATAGGAAGGTCTGAGTCCTCATGTACCATCCATAGGAAGGTCTCAGTCCTCATGTACCATCCATAGGAAGGTCTCAGTCCTCATGTACCATCCACAGGAAGGTCTCAGTCCTCATGTACCATCCATAGGAAGGTCTCAGTCCTCATGTACCATCCACAGGAAGGTCTCAGTCCTCATGTACCATCCATAGGAAGGTCTGAGTCCTCATGTACCATCCACAGGAAGGTCTCAGTCCTCATGTACCATCCATAGGAAGGTCTCAGTCCTCATGTACCATCCATAGGAAGGTCTGAGTCCTCATGTACCATCCATAGGAAGGTCTCAGTCCTCATGTACCATCCATAGGAAGGTCTCAGTCCTCATGTACCATCCACAGGAAGGTCTCAGTCCTCATGTACCATCCATAGGAAGGTCTCAGTCCTCATGTACCATCCACAGGAAGGTCTCAGTCCTCATGTACCATCCATAGGAAGGTCTGAGTCCTCATGTACCATCCATAGGAAGGTCTCAGTCCTCATGTACCATCCATAGGAAGGTCTCAGTCCTCATGTACCATCCATAGGAAGGTCTGAGTCCTCATGTACCATCCATAGGAAGGTCTCAGTCCTCATGTACCATCCATAGGAAGGTCTCAGTCCTCATGTACCATCCACAGGAAGGTCTCAGTCCTCATGTACCATCCATAGGAAGGTCTCAGTCCTCATGTACCATCCACAGGAAGGTCTCAGTCCTCATGTACCATCCATAGGAAGGTCTCAGTCCTCATGTACCATCCACCGGAAGGTCTCAGTTCTCATGTACCATCCATAGGAAGGTCTGAATCCTCATGTACCATCCATAGGAAGGTCTCAGTCCTCATGTACCATCCATAGGAAGGTCTCAGTCCTCATGTACCATCCAAAGGAAGGTCTCAGTCCTCATGTACCATCCACCGGAAGGTCTCAGTCCTCATGTACCATCCATAGGAAGGTCTCAGTCCTCATGTACCATCCAAAGGAAGGTCTCAGTCCTCATGTACCATCCACAGGAAGGTCTCAGTCCTCATGTACCATCCATAGGAAGGTCTGAGTCCTCATGTACCATCCATAGGAAGGTCTCAGTCCTCATGTACCATCCATAGGAAGGTCTCAGTCCTCATGTACCATCCACAGGAAGGTCTCAGTCCTCATGTACCATCCATAGGAAGGTCTCAGTCCTCATGTACCATCCACAGGAAGGTCTCAGTCCTCATGTACCATCCATAGGAAGGTCTGAGTCCTCATGTACCATCCATAGGAAGGTCTCAGTCCTCATGTACCATCCATAGGAAGGTCTGAGTCCTCATGTACCATCCATAGGAAGGTCTCAGTCCTCATGTACCATCCATAGGAAGGTCTCAGTCCTCATGTACCATCCACAGGAAGGTCTCAGTCCTCATGTACCATCCATAGGAAGGTCTCAGTCCTCATGTACCATCCACAGGAAGGTCTCAGTCCTCATGTACCATCCATAGGAAGGTCTGAGTCCTCATGTACCATCCATAGGAAGGTCTCAGTCCTCATGTACCATCCATAGGAAGGTCTGAGTCCTCATGTACCATCCATAGGAAGGTCTCAGTCCTCATGTACCATCCATAGGAAGGTCTCAGTCCTCATGTACCATCCACAGGAAGGTCTCAGTCCTCATGTACCATCCATAGGAAGGTCTCAGTCCTCATGTACCATCCACAGGAAGGTCTCAGTCCTCATGTACCATCCATAGGAAGGTCTCAGTCCTCATGTACCATCCACCGGAAGGTCTCAGTTCTCATGTACCATCCATAGGAAGGTCTGAATCCTCATGTACCATCCATAGGAAGGTCTCAGTCCTCATGTACCATCCATAGGAAGGTCTCAGTCCTCATGTACCATCCAAAGGAAGGTCTCAGTCCTCATGTACCATCCACCGGAAGGTCTCAGTCCTCATGTACCATCCATAGGAAGGTCTCAGTCCTCATGTACCATCCAAAGGAAGGTCTCAGTCCTCATGTACCATCCATAGGAAGGTCTCAGTCCTCATGTACCATCCAAAGGAAGGTCTCAGTCCTCATGTACCATCCATAGGAAGGTCTGAGTTCTCATGTACCATCCATAGGAAGGTCTCAGTCCTCATGTACCATCCATAGGAAGGTCTCAGTCCTCATGTACCATCCATAGGAAGGTCTCAGTCCTCATGTACCATCCATAGGAAGGTCTGAGTTCTCATGTACCATCTATAGGAAGGTCTCAGTCCTCATGTACCATCCATAGGAAGGTCTCGGTCCTCATGTACCATCCACAGGAAGGTCTCAGTCCTCATGTACCATCCACAGGAAGGTCTCAGTCCTCATGTACCATCCACAGGAAGGTCTCAGTCCTCATGTACCATCCATAGGAAGGTCTCAGTCCTCATGTACCATCCACCGGAAGGTCTCAGTTCTCATGTACCATCCATAGGAAGGTCTGAGTCCTCATGTACCATCCATAGGAAGGTCTCAGTCCTCATGTACCATCCACAGGAAGGTCTCAGTCCTCATGTACCATCCATAGGAAGGTCTCAGTCCTCATGTACCATCCACAGGAAGGTCTCAGTCCTCATGTACCATCCACAGGAAGGTCTCAGTCCTCATGTACCATCCACAGGAAGGTCTCAGTCCTCATGTACCATCCATAGGAAGGTCTCAGTCCTCATGTACCATCCACAGGAAGGTCTCAGTCCTCATGTACCATCCACAGGAAGGTCTCAGTCCTCATGTACCATCCACCGGAAGGTCTCAGTCCTCATGTACCATCCATAGGAAGGTCTCAGTCCTCATGTACCATCCACAGGAAGGTCTCAGTCCTCATGTACCATCCACCGGAAGGTCTCAGTTCTCATGTACCATCCATAGGAAGGTCTGAATCCTCATGTACCATCCATAGGAAGGTCTCAGTCCTCATGTACCATCCACCGGAAGGTCTCAGTCCTCATGTACCATCCATAGGAAGGTCTCAGTCCTCATGTACCATCCAAAGGAAGGTCTCAGTCCTCATGTACTATCCATAGGAAGGTCTCAGTCCTCATGTACCATCCAAAGGAAGGTCTCAGTCCTCATGTACCATCCATAGGAAGGTCTGAGTTCTCATGTACCATCCATAGGAAGGTCTCAGTCCTCATGTACCATCCATAGGAAGGTCTCAGTCCTCATGTACCATCCACAGGAAGGTCTCAGTCCTCATGTACCATCCACAGGAAGGTCTCAGTCCTCATGTACCATCCATAGGAAGGTCTGAGTTCTCATGTACCATCCATAGGAAGGTCTCAGTCCTCGTGTACCATCCACCGGAAGGTCTCAGTTCTCATGTACCATCCATAGGAAGGTCTGAATCCTCATGTACCATCCATAGGAAGGTCTCAGTCCTCATGTACCATCCACAGGAAGGTCTCAGTCCTCATGTACCATCCACAGGAAGGTCTCAGTCCTCATGTACCATCCACAGGAAGGTCTCAGTCCTCATATACCATCCACCGGAAGGTCTCAGTCCTCATGTACCATCCACAGGAAGGTCTCAGTCCTCATGTACCATCCACAGGAAGGTCTGAGTTCTCATGTACCATCCACAGGAAGGTCTCAGTCCTCATGTACCATCCATAGGAAGGTCTCAGTCCTCATGTACCATCCACAGGAAGGTCTCAGTCCTCATGTACCATCCATAGGAAGGTCTGAATCCTCATGTACCATCCATAGGAAGGTCTCAGTCCTCATGTACCATCCATAGGAAGGTCTCAGTCCTCATGTACCATCCACAGGAAGGTCTCAGTCCTCATGTACCATCCACAGGAAGGTCTCAGTCCTCATGTACCATCCACCGGAAGGTCTCAGTCCTCATGTACCATCCACAGGAAGGTCTCAGTCCTCATGTACCATCCATAGGAAGATCTGAGTTCTCATGTACCATCCACAGGAAGGTCTCAGTCCTCATGTACCATCCATAGGAAGGTCTCAGTCCTCATGTACCATCCATAGGAAGGTCTGAGTTCTCATGTACCATCCATAGGAAAGTCTCAGTCCTCATGTACCATCCATAGGAAGGTCTCAGTCCTCATGTACCATCCACAGGAAGGTCTCAGTCCTCATGTACCATCCACAGGAAGGTCTCAGTCCTCATGTACCATCCACAGGAAGGTCTCAGTCCTCATGTACCATCCACAGGAAGGTCTCAGTCCTCATGTACCATCCACAGGAAGGTCTCAGTCCTCATGTACCATCCATAGGAAGATCTGAGTTCTCATGTACCATCCACAGGAAGGTCTCAGTCCTCATGTACCATCCATAGGAAGGTCTCAGTCCTCATGTACCATCCATAGGAAGGTCTGAGTTCTCATGTACCATCCATAGGAAAGTCTCAGTCCTCATGTACCATCCATAGGAAGGTCTCAGTCCTCATGTACCATCCACAGGAAGGTCTCAGTCCTCATGTACCATCCATAGGAAGGTCTGAGTTCTCATGTACCATCCACAGGAAGGTCTCAGTCCTCATGTACCATCCATAGGAAGGTCTCAGTCCTCATGTACCATCCACAGGAAGGTCTCAGTCCTCATGTACCATCCATAGGAAGGTCTGAGTTCTCATGTACCATCTATAGGAAGGTCTCAGGCCTCATGTACCATCCACAGGAAGGTCTCAGTCCTCATGTACCATCCACAGGAAGGTCTCATTCCTCATGTACCATCCACAGGAAGGTCTCATTCCTCATGTACCATCCACAGGAATGTCTCAGTCCTCATGTACCATCCATAGGAAGGTCTCAGTCCTCACGTACCATCCACAGGAAGGTCTCATTCCTCATGTATCATCCACAGGAAGGTCTGAGTTCTCATGTACCATCCATAGGAAGGTCTGAGTTCTCATGTACCATCCATAGGAAGGTCTCAGTCCTCATGTACCATCCATAGGAAGGTCTCAGTCCTCATGTACCATCCACAGGAAGGTCTCAGTCCTCATGTACCATCCATAGGAAGGTCTGAGTTCTCATGTACCATCTATAGGAAGGTCTCAGGCCTCATGTACCATCCACAGGAAGGTCTCAGTCCTCATGTACCATCCACAGGAAGGTCTCATTCCTCATGTACCATCCACAGGAAGGTCTCATTCCTCATGTACCATCCACAGGAATGTCTCAGTCCTCATGTACCATCCATAGGAAGGTCTCAGTCCTCACGTACCATCCACAGGAAGGTCTCATTCCTCATGTATCATCCACAGGAAGGTCTGAGTTCTCATGTACCATCCATAGGAAGGTCTGAGTTCTCATGTACCATCCATAGGAAGGTCTCAGTCCTCATGTACCATCCACAGGAAGGTCTCAGTCCTCATGTACCATCCACAGGAAGGTCTCAGTCCTCATGTACCATCCAACGGAAGGTCTCAGTCCTCACGTACCATCCACAGGAAGGTCTCAGTCCACATGTACCATCCACCGGAAGGTCTCAGTCCTCATGTACCATCCACAGGAAGGTCTCAGTCCTCATGTACCATCCACAGGAAGGTCTCAGTCCTCATGTACCATCCACAGGAAGGTCTCAGTCCTCATGTACCATCCACCGGAAGGTCTCACTTCTCATGTACCATCCATAGGAAGGTCTGAATCCTCATGTACCATCCATAGGAAGGTCTCAGTCCTCATGTACCATCCATAGGAAGGTATCAGTCCTCATGTACCATCCACAGGAAGGTCTCAGTCCTCATGTACCATCCACAGGAAGGTCTCAGTCCTCATGTACCATCCACAGGAAGGTCTCAGTCCTCATGTACCATCCATAGGAAGGTCTCAGTCCTCATGTACCATCTACAGGAAGGTCTCAGTCCTCATGTACCATCCATAGGAAGGTCTCAGTCCTCATGTACCATCCACCGGAATGTCTCAGTCCTCATGTACCATCCATAGGAAGGTATCAGTCCTCATGTACCATCCACAGGAAGGTCTCAGTCCTCATGTACCATCCACAGGAAGGTCTCAGTCCTCATGTACCATCCATAGGAAGGTCTCAGTCCTCATGTACCATCCACAGGAAGGTCTCATTCCCAGGTAATACACAACTTTCCCTTGGACACCTCCAAAGGATAGGAAATCATTGTTAAATATGCAAGTCTTCTCTGCAGAAGTCGCCATCCCCAGGGGCCATATTGGAGACTGAGGGCTTTGTTGGGAGTTCATTATCCAGGCAATGCTCAGAACAATGGGGATGCACACGGTGGAGTTCCATGGGCCTTCAGGGATGCTCGTCATATTCCCTCATCATCTGTTACCTTAGTCATGTCACGTCCTCATCCATGGTGTACAGAGTTCCCTCCATTCCCATCCTCCTCTGTGACTCCTCCATGGATGAGATCTCTTTCCTATCTATGTCCCGGGATCACTGGCTTCCTAGTGACAGTTGCTTCCCCCAAACCTTGTGAGAAACTCAGATATACAGGAGCCACATGGCCTATACAACCATTGTATATATCACGTATTTATGGCCATTCCTCATTCTCATCATCTGATGTGACGTTTGTATTATTCTGTGTACGTCACCCACCACCAGCAGGCTGCCAACATGGCACCGAGGGAAATGGGAGCCACATGTGGCCCACAAGCCACTGAGCACAGATTACCACCCTGCAATATCCATCAGCTCCACCGTTATTCCGCTTCTGATTGCTGGGATGTCCCTCGCCCTGTGATGTCATACCTTTAAAGGGAACCTATCATAAAAGATCTGTGTGGCTGCCAGTGCTGCCTCCTTTCTGAAAATACCATATGCCTGGCTGTCTCCAAAATCATTCATCTGAAACAGGTATGTAGCAAGTGAAGTTGTCATTTCTGATATTCATACTTGTCCTGGGTCAGCACCTAAATAGCGAGCCCACTGACAGCCAGGGACCTGGTATTTTCAGAAGAAGAGGTCATTGGTGGCGGGTCTGATATGAACTGTCCATTCTGAGGTCAGAGGTGAATTGTGGGGGATGTTAGAGAAAAGGATTCTACCTCCCCTTCCAGGACCCGGACAGTCCTGCCTGGCTGCGGGGACTCTGCACAGGACAGGAATGAGGCGGCACCTCTGCTCTCTGGATTGGTAAGTTGACAATAAACACAGCAATTTGATAGTACCGAGCGGAGCAGGACAGATCCGGAACTGGAGAGAAAAGTGAATATCTAATATTGCAACAGCCGAGAAATTCCTCCTAGAGACAAAGTGTCTCCTCGTGCCAAACTTCCTCCTCATTCTCCTCGCCCTACTCATCCCATAACCCCTTAGGGTTGCCACCTCATCCCTTTAAACCCGAACACACGTTAATTACTCGGGTTCTGTGGCTGATTAAGGTGGTAAACTCACGTGGTGCCTTATCTGCATTAAATTAGCTCCAGAACCCGTGTAATGCATATGTGTCCTCATCCTCCTCACCCTCCTCATCTCATACCTCCTCCTTATGCCAAACACCATCCTCGCCCTCCTCATCCCACACCCCCACCTCCTCATCCTCCTCACCCCAGACCACCTCCTCATCCCAGACCACCTCCTGATCTCAGACCACCACCTCCTCATCCTCCTCACCCAAGACCATCTCCTCATCCCAGACCACCTCCTCATCCTCCACATCACAGACCACCTCCTCATCCTCCTCATGCCAAACCTCCTCCTAATCCAAGATCCCCTCCTATTCCCAGAACACCTCCTCATCCTCCTTATCCCAGACCTCCTCCTCATGCCAAACCTCATCCTCCTCATCCCAGACCCCCTCATTGTGCCAAACACCATCCTCACCCTCCTCATCCCAGACCCCCTCCTTAACCTCTTCATCCCAGATCACCTCCTCATCCCAGACCACCTCCTCATTCCAGACCACCTTCTCATCCTCCTCATCTCAGACTACCTCCCCATCCCAGACCACCTCCTCATCCCAGACCCCCTCATCATCCCAGACCAACTCCTCATCCCAGACAACCTCCTCATCCTCCTCATCGCAGACCACCTCCTCATCCCAGACCCCCTCCTCATCCCAGAACACCTCCTCATCCTCCTTATGCCAGACCCTCTCCCCATGCCAAATCTCCTACTCATCCCAGACCCCCTCCTCATCCTCCTCGCCCTCCTAATCCTAGACTCCCTCCTTAACCTTTTTATTCTAGACCACCTCCACATCCCCAACCACCTCCTCATCGTCCTCATCCCAGACCACCTCCTCATCCCAGACCCCCTCCTCATCCTCCTCGCCCTCCTAATCCTAGACTCTCTCCTTAACCTTTTTATTCTAGACCACCTCCACATCCCCAACCACCTCCTCATCCTCCTCATCGCAGACCACCTCCTCATCCCAGACCCCCTCCTCATCTCAGAACACCTCCTCACCCTCCTTATCCCAGACCCTCTCCCCATGCCAAACCTCCTACTCATCCCAGACCCCCTCCTCATCCTCCTCGCCCTCCTCATCCCAGACTCCCTCCTTAACCTTTTTATTCTAGACCACCTCCACATCCCCAACCACCTCCTCATCGTCCTCATCCCAGACCACCTCCTCATCCCAGACCACCTCCTCATCCCAGACCACCTCCTCATCCTCCTCATCTCAAACCACCTCCTCATCCTCCTTAACCCAGACCCCCTCCTCATCCCAGACCACCTCCTCATCCTCCTCATCCCAGAATCCTTCCTCACCCCCCTTACTCTCCTCATCCCAGACCCCTTCATCCTTCTCCTCGCCCTCCTCATCCCAGACCCCTTCTCCTCCTCGCCCTCCTCATCCCAGACCCCTCCTCCTCACTCTCCTCCTTCCAGACCACCTCCTCACCCTCCTCTTCCCTAATGCCCTCCTTATCCCAGACCCCCTCCTCCTCTTCCTCCTCACCCTCCTCTTCCCAGACCACCTCCTCATTCCAGACAACCTCCTCATCCTCCTCATCTCAGACCACCTCCTCCTCCCAGACCACCTCCTCATCCTCCTCATCCCAGACCCCCTCATCATCCCAGACCAACTCCTCATCCCAGAAAACCTCCTCATCCTCCTCATCGCAGACCACCTCCTCATCCCAGACCCCTTCCTCATCCCAGAACACCTCCTCATCCTCCTTATGCCAGACCATCTCCTCATGCTGAACCTCCTCCTCATCCCAGACCCCCTCCTCATCCTCCTCGCCCTCCTCATCCCAGACTCCCTCCTTAACCTCTTCATTCTAGACCACCTCCACATCCCCGACCACCTCCTCATCCTCCTCATCCCAGACCACTTCCTCCTCACTCTCCTCCTTCCAGACCACCTCCTCATCCTCCTTGCCCTCCTCTTCCCTAACACCCTCCTCATCCCAGACCCCCTCCTCCTCCTCCTTCCAGACCACCTCCTCATCCTCCTTGCCCTCCTCTTCCCTAACACCCTCCTCATCCCAGACCCCCTCCACCTCCTCCTCATTCTCCTCTTTCCAGACCCCCTCCTCATCCTCCTTGCACTCTCTTTGCCTACTTCACTCATCACTATACCCCACTCTCTTATTAAAGGAAATGTTAATCACATCTGGTGGATCTCTCCCTGTGGAGCGGCAGACGATGAGAATAGTTGGCGTCCCGGGTGAATCTAGTTTAATGAGTCCCCCAGCCTGCTGTGTGAAATCTGCCTCAACTGCCCCCCCCCCCCCTAGCAACCAATCAAATCAATTTAGAGCTTCCTAAATGCCTGATTGCTATTGGTCAGGATGTATTTCTCTACTGGAGAGACAATTTAATGAGTGACGTCACCGGGGGAATCTGTAGGAGCTTCTTCCTTCCCCCGAGGGCTGCCAGAGACTTTACAATGTGCTTTCAACACACATTACAACGCAGGAGGATCTGATGAGGGTTTAGGAATGAGGGTTCTATAATATACTAACAGTGTACAGACTCAGGAAGGTGATGGGGTCAGGAGGATCTGATGATAGTTTAGGGATGTGTATAATATACTGGCAGTGTACACATTCAGGAGGGCAGTGGGGTCAGGAGGATCTGATGAGGGTTTAGGAATGAGGGTTTCATAATATATGGCAGTGTGCAGGAGTTCGGTGGGGTCAGGAGGATCTGATGATGGTTTAGGGATGTATATAATATACTGGCAGTGTACACATTCAGGAGGGCAGTGGGGTCAGGAGGATCTGATGGGGATTTAGGGATATGTATGATATACTGGCAGTGTATACACTCTGGAGGTCGGTGGGGTCAGGAGGATCTGATGGGGATTTAGGGATATGTATGATATACTGGCAGTGTATACACTCTGGAGGTCGGTGGGGTCAGGAGGATCTGATGGGGATTTAGGGATATGTATGATATACTGGCAGTGTATACACTCTGGAGGTCGGTGGGGTCAGGAGGATCTGATGGGGATTTAGGGATATGTATGATATACTGGCAGTGTATACACTCTGGAGGTCGGTGGGGTCAGGAGGATCTGATGGGCGTTTAGGGATATGTATGATATACTGGCAGTGTATACACTCTGGAGGTCGGTGGGGTCAGGAGGATCTGATGGGGGTTTAGGGATATGTATGATATACTGGCAGTGTATACACTCTGGAGGTCGGTGGGGTCAGGAGGATCTGATGGGGGTTTAGGGATATGTATGATATACTGGCAGTGTATACACTCTGGAGGTCGGTGGGGTCAGGAGGATCTGATGGAGATTTAGGGATATGTATGATATACTGGCAGTGTATACACTCTGGAGGTCGGTGGGGTCAGGAGGATCTGATGGGGATTTAGGGATATGTATGATATACTGGCAGTGTATACACTCTGGAGGTCGGTGGGGTCAGGAGGATCTGATGGGGATTTAGGGATATGTATGATATACTGGCAGTGTATACACTCTGGAGGTCGGTGGGGTCAGGAGGATCTGATGGGGATTTAGGGATATGTATGATATACTGGCAGTGTATACACTCTGGAGGTCGGTGGGGTCAGGAGGATCTGATGGGGATTTAGGGATATGTATGATATACTGGCAGTGATTACACTCTGGAGGTCGGTGGGGTCAGGAGGATCTGATGGGGGTTTAGGGATATGTATGATATACTGGCAGTGTATACACTCTGGAGGTCGGTGGGGTCAGGAGGATCTGATGGAGATTTAGGGATATGTATGATATACTGGCAGTGTATACACTCTGGAGGTCGGTGGGGTCAGGAGGATCTGATGGGGATTTAGGGATATGTATGATATACTGGCAGTGTATACACTCTGGAGGTCGGTGGGGTCAGGAGGATCTGATGGGGGTTTAGGGATATGTATGATATACTGGCAGTGTATACACTCTGGAGGTCGGTGGGGTCAGGAGGATCTGATGGAGATTTAGGGATATGTATGATATACTGGCAGTGTGTACACTCTGGAGATCGGTGGGGTTGAGTAGACTCTAATGAGGGTTTATGGGCAGTTATAAGTGACGTTCACACTGGGGAATCCTCCACCGGCCCACAAGGACAGGTGACTCTGCTGGTCCACATTCTGCTGACAGATGTGACAGACGTAACGGGTTCATTACCTGATAATTAGAGGAGTCACCAAGCTCGGCCCCTGAGAGCCCAGGATAACAATGTAACAAGAGAAACAGGCACAATGACACAATGTGGAGAAGTGGAGGAAGTGCAGAGAAGGAGAACCAAAGAGGCACGGAGGAGCTCAGCTATGAGGAAAGATTAGAGGAACTGAATGTATTCACTCTTGGGAAGAGGAGATTAAGGGGGATATGATCAACATGTATAAATATATAAGGGAGGGATATGATCTCCATGTATAAATACATAAGAGGGGGATATGATCCCCATGTATAAATATATAAGGGAGGGATATGATCTCCATGTATAAATACATAAGAGGGGGATATGATCCCCATGTATAAATACATAAGGGGGGGATATGATCTCCCTGTATAAATACATAAGGGGGGGATATGATCTCCATGTATAAATACATAAGGGGGGATATGATCTCCATGTATAAATACATAAGGGGGGGGGGGGGGTATGATCTCCATGTATAAATACATAAGGGGGATATGATCTCCATGTATAAATACATAAGGGGATATGATCTCCATGTATAAATATATAAGGGGGATATGATCTCCATGTATAAATACATAAGGGGGGATATGATCAACATGTATAAATATATAAGGGAGGGATATGATCTCCATGTATAAATAAATAAGGGGGGATATGATCTCCATGTATAAATATATAAGGGAGGGATATGATCTCCATGTATAAATACATAAGAGGGGGATATGATCTCCCTGTATAAATACATAAGGGGGGATATGATCTCCATGTATAAATACATTAGGGGGGATATGATCTCCATGTATAAATATATAAGGGGGGATATGATCTCCATGTATAAATACATAAGGGGGGGGGGGTATGATCTCCATGTATAAATACATAAGGGGGATATGATCTCCATGTATAAATACATAAGGGGGCTATGATCTCCATGTATAAGTACATGAGGGGGGATATGATCTCCATGTATAAATACATAAGGGGGGTATGATTTCCATGTAAAAATATGTAAGGGGGATGATCTCCATGTATAAATACATAAGGGGGGGATATGATCTCCATGTATAAATATGGAGGGTCCATATAGTGAAATTGGTGTTGAGTTATTCACTTTAAGGTCATCACTGAGGACAAGGGGGGACTCTTTACATGTATTGAGGGGGTCCAGATTGAGGCTGTATTGAGGGGTCCAGGTAAAGGCTGTATTGGGGGGTCCAGGTTGAGGCTGTATTGAGGGGGGTCCAGTTTGAGGCTGTATTGGGGGGTCCAGGTTGAGGCTGTATTGAGGGGGGGGTCCAGTTTGAGGCTGTATTGGGGGGTCCAGTTTGAGGCTGTATTGGGGGGTCCAGGTTGAGGCTGTATTGGGGGGTCCAAGTTGAGGCTGTATTGAGGGGGAGTCCAGGTTGAGGCTGTATTGGGTGGTCCAGGTTGAGGCTGTATGGGGGGGTCTCCAGGCTTAGGCTGTATTGAGGGGGGGTCCAGGTTGAGGCTGTATTGGGTGGGGGGGTCCAGGCTGGGGGTGATGAGGGGGTCCAGGCTGGAACTATATGGGAGGGTCAGGTTGAGGCTGTATGGGGGGGGGGTTCAGGTTGAGGCTGTATTGTTGGGTCTAGGTTGAGGCTGTATTGGGTGGAGGGGGGGTCCAGACTGGGGGTGATGAGGGGGTCCAGGCTGGGACTATATGGGAGGGTCAGGTTGAGGCTGTATTGAGGGGGGGGGTTCAGGTTGAGGCTGTATTGTGGGGTCCAGGTTGAGGCTGTATTGAGGGGGGGGGTCCAGGTTGAGGCTGTATTGGATGGTCCAGGTTGAGGCTGTATGGGGGGGTCTCCAGGCTTAGGCTGTATTGAGGGGGATTCAGGTTGAGGCTGTATTGGGGGGTCCAGGTTGAGGCTGTATTGGGGGGGTCCAGGCTAGGGGTGATGGGGTATCGTATATGATTCCGGCTCAGTGTAACCTTCATGGCCAGCCTCTAATCCTCAGAAGACGAGGCTGGAGCTGCCGGGAGACAGAGGAAGGTTGCGGGGGAAGAGTGCGCTCCATTGGCTCGCAGGGACTGTAGGGAATAATGCGATGTGGTGGCAGCGATCTATTTCGGTTGTGTGGAAGAGGATGATGTCATCTCTAGCTGCAATGCCACCTCCCCTCCTGGCCGGTGATAAAGCCCCTTAATGAGCTGTTTCCAATCCCTGGCACCAGTGCCAAGTGCTGCCCGCTGAGAACAACCATCGATCCAGCAGGGGACTGTGCAATGTGCAGCTCACAGCCGCCTCTCATCCTCCATCTTCTCAGGGCCACTCATTGCCTGGAAGGGGTTTCTATCAGGTTAACCCCTCGTTGGCAAAGGCTTCTTCTGCAGCCCATGACGTCATTGGGTTTGTCAGAAGGGGGTTCAGCCGGGTGAATGAACCCCAACATTTCCTAATACAACAGAATGCAACGTGCGCAACAAGCCCACCGGACGGGGGATGGGGGTCCGAATCCGGGGGGCTCATCCCCATAAAGGAATACTCTCAGCATTCTCACCGACCGGCATTGATCCAGATCTGCCTTCCTCAAACGTTTACGCCAAGGGACCTCCTAAAATCATTTTCAGGTCTCAGGGACCCCCTTAACAGGGACAGGCCAAGGATGTGATAATGCATGCCGTAGAAAGAGTTTAGTGCCCTGTGTCCATTCTATTCACCCTTGCCCCGCTGCGCCCAGGGCAGCTTTCCCTTCTGCCCAACCCTTTATCCCGAACTGCCCCCCCCCAATATTAATTCCTCAAGGGTCAGTGTGAAGAAACCCCCAATATAAAGATCCTGGGTGGATGGGGATTCATGGGGGTACTGCTCAGTGGCATCAGGCCCAAAACTATGCCAGTCAGTGTGACTCAGGTCAAGGAACCCCCCGCCCCCACCCCCCTCGGAGGAACCAGAATAGTAGCAAGATATCCGAACAGAAAACAATGTTTCCAACTTCAAGTATTACAACTTTGGTATTTTTGTTTTTGTAGCTGAAGAGGCTGAGCACACTGAAATAAACAATCTCCGGGAAACGATTTGGCCTTGGCACTTGCAGAGTACAGCTTTCAAGGCTCCCGTTCGCTCAGTGCCGCTTCCCTGAACATTCAAGCTAGGTTCACACTGGTGCCGATGCGGGAACTACAGCCATTCTTGTGCGGCTTTCCCTGCATCGCATCTGAATCGCAGGCACACTGACATCTGCGAACCGCTGCTGGTGTCACTACAAAAAGACATGCGCATACCTCCCAACTTTTTGAGATGGGAATGAGGGACACCTATCAGCAAAAGTATGCAGGCATAGGACACACCCCTTGCTACGCCTCCTTAAAGGGGAATTGTACAAAAAAACAAGATTGGTTAAACCCACAAGTGCTTTTTTACCACTTCTATTCCTTTATATTGACTTTTGGAATTTACAAATGCAGAAATTTAGAAATCAGATGAAAGGTTTAGCGCTGGAAAACACTTTTTGATAGATAAAAAGTGCATTTTATATACAACTTTATATAGATCAGAGCAACAGGAGGGACAAATAAGGAGGAAGAGGGACAGAGGGACTTTGCTCCAAATCCAGGACAGTCCCTCGAAATCCGGGACACTTGGCAGCTATGCATGTACGTGACAAAAAGTGTTTCCTTTTGTTTTGTTTCGATTCGTTAATCTTGTTATTTTGTTTCGTTAAATTCAGTTGATTTTTTCAATTCGTATTCGGAAATTTTCTAATTTTCTTCGATTCAAAACGTTCAAAATCAATACATTTTCGAAGCGGTCGAAAGCGGAAATGTTATTTTGTTATTATGCAGCAAAGTGAACAAACAAAAGACAAATCTTCATGGAATGGTTACAATGTATCTTTAAATCACCTTTTGGCTTATCAAAAACACAGCAATTAGGGATGAGCTCGGTGTTCGACTCGAACGTCGGCCGTTCGTCTGTTCGGCGAATTCAGAACTTTGTGGACCATTCGCACCAAATTCGTGTGGCACGAACGGCCCACGATGCACTACGCCATCGCAGTGCATTGCTGGCTCATGATTGGCCAAGCATGCACTGTAACCCCCGCATGCTTGGCCAATCACAGCACCGGCAGCGAGGAGAGCCATAATTGGCCAATTATAGCTCAGGGCGTTTAGTACACGCCTCAAACTATATAAGGCTGCCAGCGCGACGGCCTTGTGTAGTGTGTTTAGGCATCTTAAAGTTAAAGTGGTTGTTGTGTGCCTCCAGCACAGTATACACCTGTATCTACCCTTTATTGCTGATGTTCTCTAATACAGGCATCTGCAGGAGTTAGTGGGTGTTGTGTGCCTCCAGCACAGTATACACCTGTATCTACCCTTTATTTCTGGTGTTCTCTAATACAGACATCTGCAGGAGTTAGTGAGTGTTGTGTGCCTCCAGCACAGTATACACCTGTATCTACCCTTTATTGCTGGTGTTCTCTAATACAGACATCTGCAGGAGTTAGTGGGTGTTGTGTGCCTCCAGCACAGTATACACCTGTATCTACCCTTTATTGCTGGTGTTCTCTAATACAGGCATCTGCAGGAGTTAGTTGGTGTTGTGTGCCTCCAGCACAGTATACACCTGTATCTACCCTTTATTGCTGGTGTTCTCTAATACAGACATCTGCAGGAGTTAGTGGGTTTTGTGTGCCTCCAGCACAGTATACACCTGTATCTACCCTTTATTTCTGGTGTTCTCTAATACAGACATCTGCAGGAGTTAAAGTGGGTGTTGTGTGCCTCCAGCACAGTATACACCTGTATCTACCCTTTATTGCTGGTGTTCTCTAATACAGGCATCTGCAGGAGTTAGTTGGTGTTGTGTGCCTCCAGCACAGTATACACCTGTATCTACCCTTTATTGCTGGTGTTCTCTAATACAGGCATCTGCAGGAGTTAGTGGGTGTTGTGTGCCTCCAGCACAGTATACACCTGTATCTACCCTTTATTGCTGGTGTTCTCTAATACAGACATCTGCAGGAGTTAGTGGGTGTTGTGTGCCTCCAGCACAGTATACACCTGTATCTACCCTTTATTGCTGGTGTTCTCTAATACAGACATCTGCAGGAGTTAGTTGGTGTTGTGTGCCTCCAGCACAGTATACACCTGTATCTACCCTTTATTGCTGGTGTTCTCTAATACAGGCATCTGCAGGAGTTAGTGGGTGTTGTGTGCCTCCAGCACAGTATACACCTGTATCTACCCTTTATTGCTGGTGTTCTCTAATACAGACATCTGCAGGAGTTAGTGGGTGTTGTGTGCCTCCAGCACAGTATACACCTGTATCTACCCTTTATTGCTGGTGTTCTCTAATACAGGCATCTGCAGGAGTTAGTTGGTGTTGTGTGCCTCCAGCACAGTATACACCTGTATCTACCCTTTATTGCTGGTGTTCTCTAATACAGGCATCTGCAGGAGTTAAAGTGGGTGTTGTGTGCCTCCAGCACAGTATACACCTGTATCTACCCTTTATTGCTGGTGTTCTCTAATACAGACATCTGCAGGAGTTAGTTGGTGTTGTGTGCCTCCAGCACAGTATACACCTGTATCTACCCTTTATTGCTGGTGTTCTCTAATACAGGCATCTGCAGGAGTTAGTGGGTGTTGTGTGCCTCCAGCACAGTATACACCTGTATCTACCCTTTATTGCTGGTGTTCTCTAATACAGACATCTGCAGGAGTTAAAGTGGATGTTGTGTGCCTCCAGCACAGTATACACCTGTATCTACTCTTTATTGCTGGTGTTCTCTAATACAGACATCTGCAGGAGTTAAAGTGGATGTTGTGTGCCTCCAGCACAGTATATACCTGAAGATACCCCTTATTGCTGGTGTTGTCTGTTGCATATCTTGCATATTAGCCTTTAAAGTTCGTACGAATTTTAGGTCCGTTCAAAGGTTCTGGTGCAAACCGAACCGGTGGGGGGTGTTCAGCTCATCCCTAACCAAAATTATTTCCAAATGGCCCTCTAATAACACGTACGGTCTTTGATTTCAGCAACATGTGTAGTGAGAATTCGACTGGAGTTCAAATGTAAAATTCGATTCGAGTTTCAGCCCGAATTTCGTTTTTTGTTATTCGCAGCGTTCGGTAAAACTTGTTTATATTGTAATTCTGGTAGACAGATATAACCGAATCTCCGAATAATGAAAAATTTGTCCGAATATCGATTCGGAGCGGAACGAACCGCACGCGTCTGAAAGTTAACGACATCCCTAAATCGGGTATACAGAACGCACTGCAAACTGTGGAATCGGATTGCACCCAATGCGATCCGATTCCAGTGCGGACCAAAAAGAAAAGGGTCCCGCACCACTTTGTGTGCGAATGCGATTTCAGCCAATACAAACTGTCTGGCTGAATTCGCATCGCATGTTGATGTGCGCAGGGAATGCGGTGTGAATCACATGCAATGTCTCGGATCGCATAACTGTGAACCCGGCCTCAGTCTTCTCAGTGCACAGTGCAGTCTCCAGTCTGTCTGTTAGCTTGCAGGAAGAAGGAGGAGGGGAGAGCCGCGCAATTTTTAAGGATTTGGGCTGTGTGTTTCTATTGATGCACACAGCGTAGGGAGACACAACTCTAGTCCCTGCATGCAAAGGGGGGGGGGGGGCTTTATAGGATTCTGTAAGAGAAAGGAGCCACCCTGAGACAGGAGACCCAGGGCAAAAGTCATGGCAAACGTATAATCCCTTCGATCCCAGCCACTTTCACCCCCTTTCTGCCCAGGCCGATTTTACAGCTTTCAGCTCCGTCACACTTTGAATGACAATTACGCGGTCATGCTACACTGTAACCATGTGACCTTTGTATATATATATTTTTTCACACAAATAGAGCTTTCTTTTGGACGTGTTTAATCACAATTGGGATTTTGTTTTTCTGCTAAATACAGATTTTTTCTTTTTTTTTTTTTTAAACGTGCTACCGTTATAAAATTTTCCAAATAAAAAAATCTTTCTTCAGGAATTGTGCGGATAATGGAGGTGAGGGAGGAGATCCGTGCAATTCATGGATATTATACAGTGCCTGGAAAAAGTATTCATACCCCTTGACATTTACAACATTTTGTCATGTTACAACCAAAAACCATAAATGTATTTTATTGGGATTTTATGTGATGGACCAACACAAAGTGTCAAATAATTGTGAAGTGGAAGGAAAATGTTAAATGATACAAATAAATATGTGGAAAGTGGGGGGGGGGGCATTTGTATTCAGCCCCCTTTACTTTGATACCCCTAACTGAAATCTGGGGGAACCAATTGCCTTCAGAAGTCACCTAATTAGTAAACAGAGTCCACCTGTGTGTCATTTAAGCTCAGTATAAACACAGCTGTTCTGTGAAGCCCTCATAGGTTTGTTAGAGGACCTCAGTGAACAAACAGCATCATGAAGGCCAAGGGACACACCAGACAGGTCAGGGATAAAGTTGTGGAGAAGTATAAAGCAGGGTTAGGTTATAAAACAAAAATCTCCCAAGCTTTGACCATCTCACGGAGCTCTGTTCAATCCATCACCAGAAAATGGAAAGAGTATGGCACAACTGCAAACCTACCAAGACATGGCCGTCCACCTAAACTGACCGGGCCGGGCAAGGAGAGCATTCATCAGAGAAGAGCCAAGAGGTCCATGGTAACTCTGGAGGAGCTGCAGAGATCCACAGCTCAGGGGGGAGAATCTGTGGAAGAGTGACAAGAAGAAAGACATTGGAGAAAGAAAGTCATAAGAAGTCCTGTTTGTAGTTTGTGAGAAGCCATGTGGGGGAGGGGGCAGCAAACATGTGGAAGAAGGTGATCTGGTCAGAGGAGACCAAAATTCAACTTTATGGCCTAAAAGCAAAACGCTATGTGTGGGGAAAACTAACACTGCCCATCCCCCGAACACACCATCCCCACCGTGAGACATGGCGGTGGCAGCATCATGTGGTGGGGATGGTTTTCTTCAGCAGGGACAGGGAAGCTGGTCAGAGTTGATGGGAAGATGGATGGAGACAAATACAGGACAATCTTAGAAGAAAACCTGTTAGAGTCGGCAAAAGACTTGAGACCGGGGCGGAGGTTCCCCTTCCAGCAGGACAACGACCCGAAACATCCAGCCAGAGCTACAATGGAATAGTTTAGATCAGGGGTCTCCAAACTTTCTAAATAAAGGGCCAGTTTACTGTCCTTCAGACTTTTGAGGGGGCCAGACTGTGGCCATTGGGTGTAGAAAAGGTCCCGATGTCAGGGGGGGGGGGGGGGGAATAATGCCCCATCATTTGTTTCAGTGGGAGTAGTTGTACCCCATCATTAAAGTCACTGGGAGGAATTGTGCTCCAAGGGCCGAATAAAAGTAAGCAAAGGGCCGCATCTGGCCCCCAGGCCACAGATGGAAACCACTGGTTTAGATCAAAGCATATTCATGTGTTAGAATGGCCCAATCACAGTCCAGACCTAAATCCCATTGAGACTCTGTGGCAAGACTCGAAAATTGCTGTTCACAGACGCTCTCCATCCAAAGAAGAATGGGCAGAAATGTCCTCTCTAGATGTGCAAAGCTGGTAGAGACACCCCCAAAAAGACTTGTAGAGAAAGGGGGTTCTACAAAGTATTGACTCCGGGGGGGCACCATACAAATGCCCCTCCCCCACGCTTTTCACATATTTATTTGTATCATTTATCATTTTCCTTCCACTTCACAATTATGTGACACTTTGTGTTGGTCCATCACATAAAATCCCAATAAAATACATTTACGTTTTTGGTTGTAACAAAATGTGGGGAATTTCCAGGGGTATGAATACTTTTTCAAGGCGCTGTAAATGGACTGATTCATCGCGCGGGGTGGGTTGGTCCTGGAAGTCTCCGGGGACGGTTGTCGGTTGTCGGGTTGTCGTTGGTTCACAGATGTCTTGTGACGTCCCCATGAGATGGAAATAGTAAGTGTGTCATCGCTGTCCTCAGGAACTCTGCAGATGAGTCAGTGGAGTCTCGGGAATGGGGTTCCCCTCCCCCACCATGGATATCACACAGCCAGCAATCCTGCCATCTCTATATGGGGCAGATTTACCCCTCTCCTGCCCCCCTCCCCCCCACCACCACCCCGATGGATGAGGATCACATTGATAAGCACCAATGACTAGAAGAGCGGAGACATCAGACAACCCTCATCCAGTCCTGGGTTCCTTCCACTTGCCGGGTCCAATGTTCCCCTCCATCCAAATACATTTCTCTTTGTTTTGGGAGAATTGCCCCTCGGAGGCAGTTGTCACCAGGTGTCCCCATTGACAGAATTCCCCTCACTTCCTGTTCTGGAACCCCCCCCCCAAATCCCCCATCCTAGCACACCACACCTCCCCAAATTCGCCCTCCTAGAAAAATTCTCACCTCCCATGGCCCCCCAATTCCTCCTCCCAACACAAATCTCCTTCCCCTAATCTCCTTGTGGTGCCCCCCAACCTCACAAGATACCACAGTGCCCCGAGGCAGCCGCCCCCTCCTGCCTTGTGCCAGCCCTGCTGGCATTCACCCATCGAGGCATTTTGATATTTGCATAACTCCTCCCAGTGCTTGCCTCAGGACTGGGGGGGGGGGGCGCTCCGGAGAGGAGTACTGAGGCCAGGGGGGGGGGGGGGGGGGCTGTGATGTTTTTAGGAAGCTATTTACAGCCCCCCTGCCACCAGCCACGATCTGCCTGCATTGCATAGAAAAGCACAGAGACCTGGTGATGACATCACAGAGTATAAAATAAGATCTGTAATGTAAATGGAAAGATTTTATATAAAAAAAATCCTCATTAGGAGGGGGGAGGGGAGACCAGGGAAAGCATTCCATTTAGGGTTAGTGAATCTAGACTGAATGTCATAAATTGCAGCTTAACTGTTCTTAGATGTGGCGGCTGCATTCGTTTTCTTTTTTTCAGTCTTTTTTTATCTAATTTTCACTAGGTGATCCTGCCCGTAACATATTTCCTGTCCTAGGGTGACAATGCGGGGGGGGGGGGGGACATACACTTTAACCCCCTAACACCCCATAAACCCGGATGCAGAAATCTCACAGCACTGCACACATGCTGATTGGTAGGTGATGACCCCCTTCCCTCGCACTCAGGGAGGATTCTGGGAGTTTCTGGAACAAAAAGGGACAAAATCCCAAAACTCCCCACATTCCTCCGACCGCAAAACAACGCCAAACATTCCGCCTCATTACAACCACGCTTGTACCAATTTGAACAACCTGTCCGTACGCGACTCCGCGCCAGCCTCGCAAAGCCGTGCCGCTAACCCTTCCACCGCCAGGGCCGCGCCTCGCACTTCTTAAAGGGAACCCGTCATGCCGATCCTCTGATTTAACAGGTAAGAAGATCCGGAGATCTGAATTTCCCGAGGTGTGTGTGTGTGAGATCGGCGACACCTGAGACCACCAGGCAGCTCCTGTACTTCTACCGGGACTGGTGCCCTTTAAGAGCCAAGAAATATATGTGTAGGTATGTGAGATGCAGCAGGGACCGCCCCCCCTCCCCCCCCATAACCACCAATCACTTATAATGGAAGGACGCAATTCCCCACAGATCCATAAATACAAATATCTCCAATATACTCCTGATATGCCACAGAAAAGATCCACCATTCATCATTAGAAAGCCCTCATTCAGCTCCAGTCAATGACTCCGGCTAGGCTGAGATGATGTCACCATTCTGCTGCAGCCAGAAGGAAGAATTTCCTCAGTCTCCCTGCTCCCGATTCCTCTATATAGATCTTTATATCACTAGAGGGGTCACCAGCAGGGGGAAGGAGGTCCTGATTCCTCTATATAGATCTTTATATCACTAGAGGGGTCACCAGCAGGAGGAAGGAGGTCCTGATTCCTCTATATAGATCTTTATATCACTAGAGGGGTCACCAGCAGGGGGAAGGAGGTCCCAATTCCTCTATATAGATCTTTATATCACTAGAGGGGTCACCAGCAGGGGGAAGGAGGTCCTGATTCCTCTATATAGATCTTTATATCACTAGAGGGGTCACCAGCAGGAGGAAGGAGGTCCTGATCCCTCTATATAGAACTTTATATCACTAGAGGGGTCACCAGCAGGAGGAAGGAGGTCCTGATCCCTCTATATAGATCTTTATATCACTAGAGGGGTCACCAGCAGGAGGAAGGAGGTCCTGATCCCTCTATATAGATCTTTATATCACTAGAGGGGTCACCAGCAGGAGGAAGGAGGTCCTGATCCCTCTATATAGATCTTTATATCACTAGAGGGGTCACCAGCAGGAGGAAGGAGGTCCTGATCCCTCTATATAGATCTTTATATCACTAGAGGGGTCACCAGCAGGAGGAAGGGGGTCCTGATTCCTCTATATAGATCTTTATATCACTAGAGGGGTCACCAGCAGGAGGAAGGAGGTCCTGATTCCTCTATATAGATCTTTATATCACTAGAGGGGTCACCAGCAGGAGGAAGGAGGTCCTGATCCCTCTATATAGATCTTTATATCACTAGAGGGATCACCAGCAGGAGGAAGGAGGTCCTGATCCCTCTATATAGATCTTTATATCACTAGAGGGGTCACCAGCAGGAGGAAGGAGGTCCTGATTCCTCTATATAGATCTTTATATCACTAGAGGGATCACCAAGAGGAGGAAGGGGGTCCTGATTCCTCTATATAGATCTTTATATCACTAGAGGGATCACCGGCAGGAGGAAGGAGGTCCTGATTCCTCTATATAGATCTTTATATCACTAAAGGGGTCACCAGCAGGAGGAAGGAGGTCCTGATTCCTCTATATAGATCTTTATATCACTAGAGGGGTCACCGGCGGGAGGAAGGAGGTCCTGATTCCTCTATATAGATCTTTATATCACTAGAGGGGTCACCAGCAGGAGGAAGGGGGTCCTGATTCCTCTATATAGATCTTTATATCACTAGAGGGGTCACCAGCAGGAGGAAGGAGGTCCTGATTCCTCTATATAGATCTTTATATCACTAGAGGGGTCACCAGCAGGAGGAAGGGGGTCCTGATTCCTCTATATAGATCTTTATATCACTAGAGGGGTCACCAGCAGGAGGAAGGAGGTCCTGATTCCTCTATATACATCTTTATATCACTAGAGGGGTCACCAGCAGGAGGAAGGAGGGCCTGATTCCTCTATATACATCTTTATATCACTAGAGGGGTCACCAAGAGGAGGAAGGAGGCCCCAATCCCCCTATAGAGATCTTTAAATGGACATCATTTAGAATAAATAAATAACAATAAAATAATAAAAAAGACATAAATAATACTAAAGAAAAAGGAAAAAAAAAAAAAAATATATATATATATATATATATATATATATATATATATATATAACAAATAAATTAAGCCGAGATGAAGAACATGGGGACATGACCTCAGACTAGCGGTGGAATGTTCAACAGTAATTTCAGAAACGATTGTTGTATTGAAAAAGTAGTTGATTTGAAATTGACTTCCAGCAGAGGTAGTGAGCCAGTCAACAGGAAGTGGGTTCAAACATTCTTGTAATAAACATAGATCTATACTATGCTATATATATATATATATATATATATATATATATATAAAATTAAAATGATATAAATATACAAAAATGGGGCAGACTCGATGACTCACTTGTTTTTTTATGCCCTCTGTCTTCTATGTTTCTAGGCTCCTATAGACAGATAATATCCTATCACCCATGGAGAGATAATACCCTATCGATACCTATAGATAATACCTATAGTAAACTATAATCAGATAATGCCCTATAGGCTCCAATAGACAGATAATACCCTATAGGCACCTATAGACTGATAATACCCTTTAGACTCCAATAGACATATAATACCCTATAGACTCCTTTAATCAGAAAATACCCTATATACTCCTATAGACAGGTAATACCCAATAGACTCCTATAGAGAGATGATATCCTATAGACTCCAATAGACATATAATACCCTATAGACTCTTAAAATCAGATAATACCCTATAGGCACCTATAGACAGATAATACCCTTTAGATTGCAACAGACATATAATACCATATAGACTCCTTTAATCAGATAACACCCTATAGGCTCCTATAGTAAGATAATACCCTATAGGCTCCTACAGTCAGATAATACCCTATAGACTCCTATAGACAGATAATAGCTATAGGTAACTATAGACAGATAATACCCAATAGACTCCTATGATCGGATTATACCCTATATACTCCTATAGACAGACAATACCCAATAGACTCCTATAGAGAGATAATACCCCATGATCACCTATAGACAGATAATACCCTATAGACACCTATAGACAGATAATACCTATAATCAACCATAGTCAGATAATACCTTATAGGGCCATATAGACAGATAATACCCTATAGACACCTATAGACAGATAATACCTATAGTCAACTATAGTCAGATAATACCATATAGGATCCTATAGTCCGATAATGCCTTATAGGGCCCTATAGACAGATAATACCCTATAGACACCCATATACAGATAATACCTATAGTCAACTATAGTCAGATAATACCATATAGGATCCTATAGTCAGATAATACCCTATAGGGCCCTATAGACAGATAATACCCTACTGAAACCTATATACATATTCTACCCTATAGAATCCAATATACAGATAATACCCTATATACTCCTACAGAGAGGTGATACCCTATAGACACCTATAGACAGATAATACCATATAGACTCCTCTAGATGCAAACCTGCTATAGTTTTTCAGGATTTGGGAAGATATGGGGGGTGATGACACGGACAGGCTGTGGCCGGGCTGGATGGGTCTCTGGGGGTCATTTAGGGAGATGGTCATAACCTCCCAACCATGGGAGATCCATTGATCAATAGACAATAATGATTCCACTATTACTGGCCAATGGGCTGGTTGTCTGCAGGTGAATGGAAGGACAGGAGGAAAGGATGGGGGGGGGGGGGGGGGGCGGTGGGTCAGTGAGGGTGAGATGGGGGGCAGATTGGATGGATAGAATAGGAGGATGGGATGGTGGGGGCGGGGAATGGATGGATGGGGGAGGGAGAATGGATGGATTGGATGGTTGGATGGATGGATCGGATGGGTGGATGGATGGATCAGATGAGGGGAAAGGATGGATGGGATAGACAGGATGGATGCATGTGATGGGCGGTGGGGGGGAGAATGGATGGATTTAATGGGGGGATGGGGGGAGAATGGATGGATGGGATGGGGAGGAGAATGGATGGATAGGATGGGGGGAGAATGGATGGAGCAGATGGGGGATGAGGGGGGAGAATGGATGGATCGTATGGGGGGATGGTTGGATGGGATGGGGGGAATGGATGGATCAAATTGGGGGGATGGTTTGGAAGGAGGGAGAATGGATGGATCAGATGGGGGGGGCAGAATGGATGGATCGTATGGGGGGCTGGATGGATCGGAAGGGGGTGGATGGGATGGGGGGTGAATGGATGGCTGGGATGGGGGGATGGATGGATTGGATGGGGAGAGAATGGATGGATGGGATGGGGGGATGGATGGATGGGATGGGGGATGGATGGATTGGAAGGGGGGGTGGATGGATGGGATGGGGGGATGGATTGGATGGGGAGAGAATGGATGGATGGGATGGGGGGAATGGATGGATGGGATGGGGGGATTGGATGAATGGGATGGTGTGAATGGATGGATCGGAAGGGGGGAGAATGGATGGATGGGATGGGGGGATGGGGGGATGAATGGATTGGATGGGGGGGAGAATGGATGGATGGGATGGGGGAATGGATGGATGGGATGGGGGAATGGATGGGTGGGATGGGGGAGGCGAATGGATGGATGGCATGGGGGGAATGGATGGATAGGATGGGGGAATGGATGGATCGGATTGGGGGAATGGATGGATCAGATGGGGGAGAGAATGTATTGGGGGATGGGGGGGGAGAATGGATGGATGGGGAGGGAATGGATGGATTGAATGGGGGGTGGATAGATCGAATGGAGGAAATGGATGGATGGGATGGGGGAGAGAATGGATTGGGGGGATGGGGGGAGAATGGATGGATGGGATGGGGAAGGGAATGGATGGATCAAATGGGGGGAATAGATGGATGGGAAGGGGGATGGATGGGAATGGATGGATAGGATGGGGGAATGGATGGATCGGATTGGGGGAATGGATGGATGGGATGGGGGAGAGAATGTATTGGGGGGATGGGGGGGAATGGGTGGATGGGATGGGGAGGGGAATGGATGGATTGAATGGGGGGGATGGATAGATCGAATGGGGGAAATGGATGGATGGGATGGGGGAGAGAATGGATTGGGGGGATGGGGGAGAATGGATGGATGGGATGGGGAGGGGAATGGATGGATCAAATGGGGGTAAAAGATGGATGGGATGGGGAGGGGAATGGATGGATGGGATGGGGGGAGAGTGGATGCATGGAATGGGGAGGGGAATGGATGGATCGAATGGGGGGAATGGATGGATGGGATGGGGGGAATGGATGGATGGGATGGGGGGAATGGATGGATGGGATAGGGGAATGGATGGATGGAATGGGGGGATGGATGGATGGGAGAATAGGATGGGGGGAGAAGGTCGTGAACATCACACAGATCTAGGAGGCGGGCAGTCGGGAGGTCGGGGCGGGGCTCCCCTCCGGTAATCCCTTTATGGTAAGATCTTTAATGTGGAGATGTAATGATTCCCGGAGCCGGTTGTATAACCTGGAATTGTATAACCAGGAAAGTTCCTTTGTGCCGGACACCGTTCCTTGGATAATTGGATAAGCTGCGGAGCGCCACTCCTGACACACAGACATCCGGGTCGTCCGCCTTCTTCTCGGGCCAAGCTGGCCAGAATGACATGAAAATAACAAGAAATATTAAACAACTGAAGAGGAGAATCCTGAACAATCCACAGTGATCTGATCCCTGCTAGACATCTTCTGATTGGATGAGGGATCATGCACTGAAGTTCATTGTTCAGGTTTATTTGGTTCCCAAATCCCCCCTCCCCCTCCAGTCTTGCACAAGTGTAGCGGCTCCTTTCCTGGACTGAAACGGCTTCCTCTGATTTCACTGCACACTGTGAGCTTTTCACACTGTGCATTAGAAGCTGCAGCAAATCAGATAGAGCCCCGCCTCATTTTCTGTCTGGAGGATGTCCAGCATCATTTAGCTCTTTCCTCCCCATCCTGACTGTCCTTGTCCTGCCCCTTTCATTCATTCAGTCCTTTCAATCATAGAGGCTCACCGTCACATGTGGGCGTTCTTTATGCAAATACAGCCCTCCCACTCTTCCAGACTGACCCCCCCCCCCCATCAAGGCACTGTGATATTTGCATAACTCCTCCCACTGCTTGCATCAGGACTGAGGACTCTAAAGAGGAGTACTGAGGCCGGGGGGTTGGGATCTTTTCAGGAAGCCGTGTACCGCCCCCTGCCGGCCCCTCCCACCAGCCATGATCTGCCTGCATTGCATAGAGAAGCGCAGAGACCCGGTGATGACATCACAGGGTTCAAACGGGTTCTGTAGATGGCAGAACAAAAAATTTCAATCCCTGATGGTGATCTGGGAATGACTGTGTGTGTTTCCCGTGATATTGGTGACGGCCTGCAGGGGAGCGTGTCACATCCAGACCGGCGAGGCGCCCGAAGGTGGGAAGAATTCTCATTATGGACAGAGAGCGGTATATACCGTATACAGCGTGTGTGAATGTGTCCGCCACCTTGGACCTCTCATGTAACTTTGTATCTTTTTATTATCATTCATTTATTTTTTATCTAAGTATCTTTTAAAGGTGTATATTTAAAATGATTTATCTTTAATATTTAATTTATTTTATTTTATTTTTCCATTATGTATCTTTTTTTATTATATTATGTATCATTATTATTAATAATATTATTATTCTACTATGTATCTATTTTTATTATTTTTTTCATGTATCTTTATTATTATTATTATTATTAATATTTAAATGATTTTATTTTGTATTATGTATCTATTTTTTTTATCAGGTATTAGTATTATTATTCTACTATGTATATTTTTATTATTTATTTTAATCTATCTTTTTTTTTTTTTTTTTCATGTATCCTTTGTTATTATGTATCTATAATTTATGTATCCTTTCAATTTTTGCACCCTTTTATTATGTATCATAATTATGATTATTATTAATATTATTATATATAATATTATTATTAATAACATTATTTTACTATGTAATCACTGATCATTCTCTCTCCTCTCCGATATAATCACTTGTCATACTTGTCATTTATAGCGTCACATCTCCTGGTAACACACCTGGACCGAGCCCCTCCCCCTACCTGTAGGGATTTGCAGTGATTGGATAGGGAGGTTTCCAGCTGACAGGTAATTACAGGTTCCTCCTGTCTATAGATAGAAATACAATTACAGCAGACGGCCGATAATTGCCGGGGGCGGGGGGGGGGGGATTCCAACAATATTCTGCTTACTAGTCTGAGATTCTTCCACCTGTACAATGGGGACCCCCCCCACCTCCAGGCCAGGACCATAGACCCCAAAATCTGTGTGCACTATCCGGGCAGAGAAGTCAGTCCTGGGGGGGCCCAAAGAAGAGTGGGGGGCCACAGAATCTGTGCCTGTGCAAGAACTCCCCCCATTGGGAAGTACCCCCCCCCCATTGAAAAGTACCCTCCCCCCACCCCCCATTGGGAAACCTGTGCTGCATGTTAAAGTGTTCAAAATAAAGTTCATTGCCTAATACATAAGAGCAATAATATGATTACTATTCCCTGTATTGTAAAAGAGATCTCTTCTGGGCACCTCTATGATTTATTGTATGCAAAGGTAATGAATATAATAAAGAGCTATAGATATCCACATTACCTGTCTGTTACCTGATCAATGTTTATAAACAATGTTACTTTGTAGTTCTCTATCTCCCGTCTGATCAATGTTTATAAACAATGTCACTTTGTATCTTTCCCATCCCACACTATCCCACTATCCCACACTATAGCCTATCCTATCCGCACCCACCTAACTGTCCCCAAGCCAAAAAATAAAAAATGAGGAAATCATACTAAAGAAACTTGGAACTGAGTAAAATTAGAAGTTTCCACTTTGGCGATTTTGCTGATCAGTAATTTTGTTGTGAAATCATCCGAACCGAATTCACTCAGCTTCTGCCCCATTTCTACAAAGTGTATGGCTCAGCAGATAGACAGACAGATGTGTAGTGAGGGTTCCCCCTCCTCCCCGGGGTGGGGGCCCCAGCTCTATATAGACAGATGTGTAGTGAGGGTTCCCTCGTCTCCCCAGGGTGGGGGCCCCAGCTCTATATAGACAGATGTGTAGTGAGGGTTCCCTCGTCTCCCCAGGGTGGGAGCCCCAGCTCTATATAGACAGATGTGTAGCGAGGGTTCCCCTGTCTTCCCAGGGTGGGGGCCCCATCTACATGTAGATGGATGTGTAGTGGGGTCCCCCATCTTCCCGGGTTGGGGCCCCATCTACATGTAGACGGATGTGTAGTGGGGTCCCCGTATTCCCGGGTTGGGGGCCCCATCTACATGTAGACGGATGTGTAGTGGGGGTCCCCCGTCTTCCCTGGTTGGGGGCCCCATCTACATGCAGACAGATGTATAGTGGGGGTCCCCTGTCTTCCCAGGTTGGGGACCCCATCTACATGTAGACAGATGTGTATTGGGGGTCCCCCGTCTTCCCGGGTTGGCGGCCCCATCTACATGCAGAAGGATGTGTAGTAGGGGTCCCCCATCTTCCCGGGTTGGGGGCCCCATCTACATGTAGACGGATTTGTAGTGGGGGTCCCCCTGTCTTCCCGGGTTGGGGTCCCCATCTACATGTAGACGGATGTGTAGCGGGGGTCCCCCCCTTCTTCCCGGGTTGGGAGCCCCATCTACAAGTAGACAGATGTGTAGTAGGTGTCCCCATCTACATGTAGACGGATGTGTAGTGGGAGTCCCCCGTCTTAACGGGTTGGGGTCCCCATCTACATGTAGATGGATGTGTAGCAGGGTTCCCCCATCTTCCCGGGTTGGGGGCCCCATCTACATGTAGATGGATGTGTAGCGGGGGTCCCCCTTCTTCCCGGGTTCGGGGCCCCATCTACATGTAGACAGATGTGTAGTGGGGGTCCCCCGTCTTCCCGAGTTCGGGGCCCCATCTACATGTAGACGGATGTGTAGCAGGGGTCCCCCCTTCTTCCCGGGTTGGGGGCCCTATCTACATGTAGACGGATGTGTAGCGGGGGTACCCCCTTCTTCCCGGGTTCAGGGCCCCATCTAAATGTAGACGGATGTGTAGCGGGGGTCCCCCCGTCTTCCCGAGTTGGGGGCCCAGCTCTGTGTAGTCACTCAGTTGCTCAGGCAGTTTCTGGGAAGGATGGAGTTAAATATTTGGTGGTTTTCAGTCTCTGTAATAAATGTGCCCGCAGGGAGGGCGAGTGTCATTGCTTTCCTTGAATTGTTGCTGACAATGAACATTGTTTGTGTGCACGGTGTGCCAGCTGCTCAGATGTACAACTGTGAGTGGACAATACTAGAGTAAAGTTCACTATGGAGCCGGGTGGAGGTGGAGGATGTGAGCGGGTCACTGTCCGGGCACAACTAGAATTGACTTCCCTGAAATTCATAAAATGTTCTGTGACCAGCCGCCCGCCTGGTAGAACTAGATCTGGGAGGTCCTGGTCAGGCAACAAGAACACGACGGCCTCCACAGACCAGCTGGGTGACGCGCTGCAGGTAATCTCTCACTCCTGTTGGCACAGTGAGTCCTGGGCACCTTCCACTATTTCTGGAATCTGCTGGTGACAACTAAAGATCTTCAGAGGTCACCCAGCACAGGGCACCATGTCAGCACAGGACTACAACCCCCAGCCTCTACAGATATCACTGAGATCAATAGAAGATCTTCAGAGGTCACCCAGCACAGGGCACCATGTCAGCACAGGACTACAACCCCCAGCCTCTACAGATATCACTGAGATCAATAGAAGATCTTCAGAGGTCACCCAGCACAGGGCACCATGTCAGCACAGGACTACAACCCCCAGCCTCTACAGATATCACTGAGATCAATAGAAGATCTTCAGAGGTCACCCAGCACAGGGCACCATGTCAGCACAGGACTACAACCCCCAGCCTCTACAGATATCACTGAGATCAATAGAAGATCTTCAGAGGTCACCCAGCACAGGGCACCATGCCAGCACAGGACTGCAACCTCCAGTCTCTCCAGATATCACTGAAATCAATAGAAAATCTTCAGAGGTCACCCAGCACAGGGCACCATGCCGGCACAGGACTACAACCCCCAGTCTCTCCAGATATCAGTGAGATCAATAGAAGATCTTCCTAGGTCACCCAGCACAGGGCACCATACCAGCACACAACTACAACCCCCAGCCTCCCTGGAGATCACTGTGATCCATAGAAGATCTTCTGAGGTCACCCAGCACAGGACTACAACACCCAGCCTCCCCTGATATCACTGAGATCAACACAAGATCTTCTGAGGTCATCCAGCACAGAACTAAAACCCCCAGCGTCCATGGATATCCCTGAGATCAATAGAAGATCTTTACAGGTCACCCAGTACCGGACAACCGCCACTCTCCTCCCTGAACTACAACCCCCAGTCTGCCTGGATATCCCTGAGATTAATAGAAGATCTTTACAGGTCACCCAGTACCGGACAACTGCCACTCTCCTCCCTGAACTACAACCCCCAGCCTGCCTGGATATCACTGAGATCAACACAAGATCTTCTAGGTCACACAGCACAGAACTACAACTCCCAGCCTGCCTGGATATCACTGAGATCAATGGAAGATCTTCACAGGTCACCCAGCACAGCACAATCACCACTCTTTCCTCCAGACTACAACCTCCAACCTCCCTGGATATCACTGAGATCAGCACAAGATCTCGGATCATTCAGATGTCACCCAATGCAGGGCACCATGCCACCACAGGACTACAAGTTTTACACTTATTGTGGGGTCACCAATACAGTATTTGTATACTCCAGGTGCGGCCGGACCAGAGTCTTGTAAAGGGGAGAATTATCGTTTTATCTCTGGAGTTGATCCCTTTTTAATGCCAATATTCTGTTTGCTTTGTTAGCAGCAGCTTGGCATTGCTGAGCCCATCATCTACTAGGACCCCCAGGTCCTTCTCCATCCTAGATCCCCCCAGAGGTTCTGCCTCCAGTCTATAGATTGCATTCATATTTTTGCCACCCAAATGCATTATTTAAAAATTTTCTACATTAAACCTCATTTGCCATGTAGTTGCCCCTCCCCCCATTCATTTGTTCAGCTCTTCTTGCAAGGTTTCCACATCCTGCGGAGAAGTTATTGCCCTGCTTAGCTTAGTACCGTCCGCAAATACAGAGATTGAACTGTTTCCTCCATCCCCATCCTCCAGGTCATTTATGAACAAATTAAACAGGATTAGTCCCAGCACAGAGCCCTGGGGGACCCCACTACCCACCCCTGACCATTCCGAGTACTCCCCATTTATCACCACCCTCTGAACTCGCCCTTGTAACCAGTTTTCAATCCATGTACTCACCCCTATGGTCCATGCCAACGGACCTTATTTTATACAGTAAATGTTTATGGTGAACTGTGTCAGATGCTTTTGCAAAATCCAGATACACCACGTCTACAGGCCTTCCTTTATCCAGATACACCACATCTACAGGCCTTCCTTTATCCAGATACAACACGTCTACCGGCCTTCCTTTATCCAGATACACCACGTCTACGGGCCTCGCTTTATCTAGATACACCATATCTACGGGCCTTCCTTTATCCAGATACACCACGTCTACCGGCCTCCCTTTATCCAGATACACCACGTCTACGGGCCTCGCTTTATCTAGATACACCATATCTACGGGCCTTCCTTTATCTAGATACACCACATCTACGGGCCTTCCTTTATCTAGATACACCACATCTACGGGCCTTCCTTTATCTAGATACACCACATCTACGGGCCTTCCTTTATCTAGATACACCACGTCTACAGGCCTTCCTTTATCTAGATACACCCCGTCTACGGGCCTTCCTTTATCTAGATACACCACGTCTACAGGCCTTCCTTTATCTAGATACACCACGTCTATCGGCCTTCCTTTATCCAGATACACCACGTCTACGGGCCTCGCTTTATCTAGATACACCATGTCTACAGGCCTTCCTTTATCTAGATACACCACGTCTACGGGCCTTCCTTTATCTAGATACACCACGTCTACGGGCCTTCCTTTATCCAGATACACCACGTCTACGGGCCTTCCTTTATCTAGATACACCACGTCTACCGGCCTTCTTTTATCCAGATACACCACGTCTACGGGCCTCGCTTTATCTAGATACACCATGTCTACAGGCCTTCCTTTATCTAGATACACCACATCTACGGGCCTTCCTTTATCCAGATACACCACGTCTACAGGCCTCGCTTTATCTAGATACACCATGTCTACAGGCCTTCCTTTATCTAGATACACCACATCTACGGGCCTTCCTTTATCCAGATACATCACGTCTACGGGCCTTCCTTTATCCAGATACACCATGTCTACGGGCCTTCCTTTATCTAGATACACCATGTCTACGGGCCTTCCTTTATCTAGATACACCACATCTACGGGCCTTCCTTTATCTAGATACACCACGTCTACGGGCCTTCTTTTATCTAGATACACCCCATCTACGGGCCTTCCTTTATCTAGATACACCACGTCTACGGGCCTTCCTTTATCTAGATACACCACGTCTACCGGCCTTCCTTTATCCAGATACACCACGTCTACGGGCCTTCCTTTATCTAGATACACCACATCTACAGGCCTTCCTTTATCTAGATACACCCCATCTACGGGCCTTCCTTTATCTAGATACACCACGTCTACGGGCCTTCCTTTATCTAGATACACCACATCTATGGGCCTTCCTTTGTCTAGATACACCATGTCTACGGGCCTTCCTTTATCTAGATACACCACGTCTACGGGCCTTCCTTTATCTAGATACACCACATCTACGGGCCTTCCTTTATCTAGATACACCACATCTACTGGCCTTCCTTTGTCTAGATACACCACGTCTATGGACCTTACTTTATCCAGATACACCGCGTCTACGGACCTTCCTTTATCTAGATACACCACATCTACGGACCTTCCTTTAGCTAGATGGCAACTCACCTCCTCATAGAAGGTTAATAGATTGGTTTGGCAAGAACGATTCTTCATGAACCCATGCTGATTACTGCTAATGATACCATTCTCATTACTAAAATCTTGTATACAGTCCCTTATCATCAGTTTATATACTACTGATGTTAGGCTAACTGGTCTGTAATTCCCAGGGATGTATTTGAGCCCTTTTTGAATATTGGTGCTACATTGGCTTTTCTCCAATCAGCTGGTACCATTCCAGTCAGTAGACTGTCAGTAAAAATTAGGAACAATGGTCTGGCAATTACTTGACTGAGTTCCCTAAATACCCTCGGGTGCAAGCCATCTGGTCCCGGTGGTTTATTAATGTTAAGTTTCCCAAGTCTAATTTTAATTCTGTCCTCTGTTAACCATGGAGGTGCTTCCTGTGATGTGTCATGAGGATAAACACTGCAGTTTTGGTTACTGAATCCCCCCGATTCCCTTGTGAAGACCAAGGAGAAGAATAAATTCAATACCTTCTCCATCTCCCCATCCTTTGTAACCAGATGTCCTTCCTCATTCTTTATGGGGCCAATATGGTCTGTCCTCCCTTTTTTACTGTTTACATACTTAAAGAATTTCTTGGGATTTTTTTTGCTCTCCTCCGCTATGTGTCTTTCGTGTTCTATCTTAGCCGTCCTTATTGCACCCTTACATTTCTTGTTGCATTCTTTATAACGTCTGAATGCTGATGATGATCCCTCAACCTTGTATTTTTTGAAGGCCTTCTCTATTTTATATGCATTTTTACATTGGATTTAATCCATCCAGGACTTTTGTTTGTGCTTTTACATTTATTACCCAATGAGATGCATTGGCTAATGCCCTTATTTAATATTCTCTTAAAGCGAACCCATCTCTCCTCCGTGTTCCTTGTTCCTAAGATTTTATCCCAATTTATATCTTCTAGCAAGTTTCGTAGTTTAGGGAAGTTGGCTCTTTTGAAATTCAGTGTCTTTGTATTCCCCTTGTGTTTCCTATTTGTGTGATTTATACTGAAGCCAATTGACCTGTGATCGCTGTTCCCTAAATTGCCCCATATTTTCACATCCGTGATCAGGTCTGTATTGTTGGTAATCAGTAGATCCAGTAACGCTTTATTTCTATTTGGTGTGTCTACCATCTGAACCATAAAATTGTCCTGCAAGACATATAAGAACTGGCGAGCCTTAGACAAATACGCGGTTCCCTCCACCCAGTCTATGTCTGGATAATTAAAATCCTCCATTAGGATGACACTTCCCATCCTTGCTGCTAATCCAACCCGTGATAGGAGGTCCGCCTCCCCCTCCTCCCTCAGGTTAGGGGGTCTATAGCATACTCCCAGTATTATTTTCCCCTTAGCCCCATCCCTTTACTACACATAAGGATTTCCTTAGTGATGTCATCTCTCATATTCACTTGTACATTATTCTTGATATATAGGCATACCCCTCCCCCTTTTTTACCTGATCTATCCCTGCAATCAGGGGTATACCCTTGAATGGTTACCAGCCAATCATGAGATCTGTTGAACCAGGTCTCTGAAATTCCCACAAAATCCAAATCCTCCTCGTCCAAACTTCTCATACTCTGTTTAATGGACATGAGGCACTTGGCATCAGAAGCGGAGCATGTGGGAACGTCAAATACCCTTCTAAAGGAAGCCACAAACTCTGGGTAAATCAGGACAATGGGCTTTTCGTATCCCATAGAGGGTTGCTCAGGCCAAGGCTCTCTCAGAAAGCAAAGATATCATGAAACCTACTTTGCTTCTGTCGGTGGGAAATGTCTGGGGCAGCATCTCAAAGTATATCTCAACCTGGTTGAGAAACCCTCTGCATTGGACTGGATCGCCCCCAAATCGCTGGGGACGTGGAGTGAAACCATACATACCTCCTAAAGAGGTAATACTCGGGCGGGTACCTACACTGAGCCGTGTGACTCAGGAGCGTCTGTAATGCCATTGCAAACTGATCCATGTGGTGATCCTGCTCATCTAATCTGGAAAAAATATTACCAACAAGGGGATTGACTGCATCTTCTGAATTCATGGCCTTCGCCTACTTTCAGAAACCATGAATCAGACCGAGGCAGAAGTGCAGTAAAAATCACACTAGTTTAATAATAATAATAGTAAAAGGTAAACAGCAAACTTAGTCAAAACATGGTAGCCAGAGTTCGGTAACTGGAATGCATAATCAGACAAGCCAGGACGTCAGGGAGCCAGGGATCAGTGTACTTCAGCACAAGCTAGGAAATCAGGAAACTGGAGAATCAGCGTAGTGGAACAGCAAGCAGGATCAGGAATCAGAAGGGACATCAGCCAAGCAAGTCTTTAACAGGTACACAGGAGAGAGTCTCTGATATGTTGACCAGGCGAAGGCAGAGAGACTCTGAACTGAACAGCCCACTTAACCAGCAGGACTGATGAGCAGGATATCATCATCAGGTGAGTCACTGAGGAAAAGATTGGGGCTGGCAATTAACCAATAGCTGAGCCCAGCCCTGACACCATGCTCTGCAAGAGGTACCACGGGTACCAGGTCAGCCCATGCTCTCCAAGGAGCGCCAGGTCAGTCTATGCTCTGCAGGGGATGGCAGATCGCTCCATGCTCTTCAAAGACACCAAAGTCAATACTTGCCATGTAGAGTGCCAAATTAGCCTGCACTTTGTACATAGGGTTTAGGTCCATGGCAGTCACTGACACACAGGATTCTGGGAGATGGGGGCCCACACTCCGGTTACTGTACACTGATTAATTAATTGATTCTGTAACAGAATGATGGGCTTTCTTTATCAGTGCAGCAGAGGCTGTTAAGTGACATTGACCCTCAGTGATCTATAGATCCTCCTGGGCTGTGGAGGTGTAGAAGGGTCAGGGTGCACCCTATCTCCTTCCGGCATGGACACAGCACCCCGGGATCCTGGTAGATTCGCACGCAGGGGTCTTTAGGGAGGGGCAATGTTTAATTTTGGGGGGGGGGGATCACAGTGGCTACCTAATTGTTTCACTCATCTATGTTGGACAGGTTTTAGTGATACAGTCTGGTAAGATGTGGTTGCTATTAGTTACTACTCTGTACCCTTCATCCCATTACTGGCTGAAGTAGATAGCAAGCCCTGTGGCCAAGTCTGTACAAATGCTGAATAGTCTTCCATGAACGTGTAAATCCCAAGCCCACATGCGGGCCCCTCTGTAGACCCTGAAGATGGACGCTGGGCCCCTAAGTCCATGAAATCCCATCTGGCCAGCCCCTCTTATTCCGCTCTAGTGACCGCGACTCAGAAATCCTATTTGGCAGGAGGAATCCACAGGTGCGACGGAGCAGAGCGAGGGGGATATCTGAATGCAGCCAATGACCAGGCGGATTAATCAGCCAGAAAGTGCATGGCAGTGATATGATTGGGCGCGGCTCATCTTCTGTCTGACTGTTCACCGCCTCATCGCCCCCCGTGATTGGATTAATAATCGTGTATCTTTTTAATCTTTCCTCGGCTTTAATGGGCCGTCTGGCTGCGCCGGCAGCTGTCATTCCTCATGTCTCTGGACCATCTCACATGTTCATATGTCCGCTCATCCATCGCCGGCCGGACGCACGCCACGTGCCCCCACTTATAATGATTCGTAGCGGAGCCTGTACGCCAATAATGGACCAACCAATGATTGCAATCATATGGAGTAGACTGCTCAGGGATATTGGGGCTCCCCTATAATGCACAGGGATATCGGGGCTCCATTATTCTGGACTAAGATATTGGAGCGCCACTTTTCTGCACTAGGATATTGGGGCTCCCTTATAATGCACAGGGATATTGGGGGGCTCTACTCTTCTGCACAGGGATATTGGGGCTCTCTCATGCTGCTTCAGGATATTGTGGCTCCCCTATAATGCACTGGGACATCAGGGGTTCCGCTATTCTGCACTTGGATTTTGGGGCTCCCTCATAATACACTGGGATATCGGGCTGCACTATTCTGCAGTGGGAAATCGGGGCTCCCCTATAAAAAAAAAGGGATATCGGGGCTCCACTATTCTGCACTGGGATATCGGAGCTCTCCTATAATGGACTGGGATATCAGAGGTTCCACTATTCTGCAGTCCATACAGAATTTGTACTAATCTGCACTGGGTTATCGGGGCTTCCCTATATTAAACTGGGGTATTGGGGCTCCACTATTCTCCACAGGGATTTTGCGGTTCTCTCATACTGCACAGGTATATTGGGGCTCCACTATTCTGCACATGGATATTAGGGCTTCACTATTCTGCACAGGGATATTAGGGCTTCACTATTCTGCACAGGGATATTGGGCCTTCACTATTCTGCACAGGGATATCGGGGCTCCCGTACTACTGTGGGATATCAGGGCTTCCCCATACTGCTCTGGGATATTGGGGCTCCCCCATACTGCTCTGGGATATCGGGGCTCCCCCATGCTGCTCTGGGATATCGGGGTTCCCCATACTGCTCTGGGATATCGAGGCTCCCCCATACTGCTCTGGGATATCGAGGCTCCCCCATACTGCTCTGGGATATCGGGGCTCCCATACTGCTCTGGGATATCGGGGTTCCCCATACTACTCTGGGATATCGGAGCTCCCCCATACTGCTCTGGGATATCGGGGCTCCCTCATACTGCTCTGGGATATTGGGGTTCCCCCATACTGCTCTGGGATATCAAGGCTCCCCCATACTGCTCTGGGATATCGGGGCTCCCCCATACTGCTCTGGGATATCGGGGCTCCCATACTGCTCTGGGATATTGGGGTTCCCCATACTGCTTTGGGATATCGGGGCTCCCTCATACTGCTCTGGGATATTGGGGATCCACCATACTGCTCTGGGATATCGGGGTTCCCCATACTGCTCTGGGATATCGAGGCTCCCCCATACTGCTCTGGGATAGCGGGGCTTCCCATACTGCTCTGAGATATTGGGGCTCCCCCATACTGCTCTGGGATATCGGGGTTCCCCATACTGCTCTGGGATATCGCGCTCCCATACTGCTCTGGGATATTGGGGTTCCCCATACTACTCTGGGATATCGGAGCTCCCCCATACTGCTCTGGGATATCGGAGCTCCCCCATACTGCTCTGGGATATCGGGGCTCCCCCATACTGCTCTGGGATATCGGGGCTCCCATACTACTCTGGGATATCGGGGCTTCCCCATACTGCTCTGGGATATCGGGGCTCCCATACTACTCTGGGATATCGGAGCTCCCCCATACTGCTCTGGGATATCGGAGCTCCCCCATACTGCTCTGGGATATCGGAGCTCCTCCATACTGCTCTGGGATATCGGGGCTCCCATACTACTCTGGGATATCGGGGCTTCCCCATACTGCTCTGGGATATCGGGGTTCCCCATACTGCTTTTGGATATCAGGGCTCCCCCATACTGCTCTGGGATATTGGGGCTCCTCCATACTGCTCTGGGATATCGAGGCTCCTCCATACTGCTCTGGGATATCGGGGCTCCCCATACTGCTCTGAGATATTGGGGTTCCTCCATACTGCTCTGGGATATCGAGGCTCCCCCATATTGCTTCAGACCAGAGGGACTTGGACGAGGAATGAAGATGATCACCCAGAGCCTGCAGTTAGCAGTCCAGCAATGGCCCCTCCTGTATTCTTCCCCTGATAGGACCCCTTTAATCTCACAGAGGACCAGTGACACTGGCAGGGTGAGTCGATGTGTCCTCGGTGACCCTGTCGGCGGTCACTTTCTAAAATCAGCTCCATCTTCTCGGATCATCTGCTGCCAGGAGGAATCTGCACCGTCTGGGGTATAAATAGTCGCAGTTAGGCAATACCGGGGTCATATGAGGGTGTGCGGGGACATTGGGGGTCATTATACTGGGGGGGGGGGTCATATGAGAGTATGTGGAGCCACCAGGGGTCATTATATCGGGATCATATGAGGGTGTGCGGGGACACAGGGGGTCATTATAACAGGGTTATATGAGAGTGTGTAGGGACAATGGGGTGTCATTATATCGGGTTCATATGAGGGGGTGCGGGGACATCAAGGATCATTATACCCGGGGTCATATGAGAGTGTGCGGGGACAATGGGGTGTCATTATAACGGGGTCATGTGAGGGTGTGCAGGGACATCATGGGTCATTATACCAGGGGTCATATGAGGGTGTGCGGGGACACTGGGGATCATTATAACGGGGGGGTCATATGAGGGTGTGCAGGGATACCGGGGTCATTATTCCCGAGGTCATATGAGGGTGTGCGGGGACACTGGGGGTCATTATACCGGGGTCATATGAGGGTGTGCGGGGAGACACCGGGGGTCATTATACCGGGTCATATGAGGGTGTGCAGGGACAATGGGGGTCATTATCCTGGGCTCATATGAGGGTGTGTGGGGACACTGGGGGTCATTATACCGGCTCATATGAGGGTGTGCAGGGACACTGGGGGTCATTATACCAGGGTCATATGAGGGTGTGCGAGGACATGGAGGTCATTATACCGGAGTCATATGAGGGTGTGCGGGGACATCGGGGGTCATTATGCTGGGGTCATAGGGTGTGCAGTGATATGGGGTCATTATACCGGGTCATATGAGGATATGCGGGGACACCGGGGGGGTCATTATACCAGGGTCATATGAGGGTGTGCGGGGACATCGGGGGTCATTATACCAGGGGGGTCATATGAGAGTGTGCGGGGACACCGGGGGTCATTATACCGGGGTCATATGAGGGTGTGCAGGGGCACCGGGGGTCATATGAGGGTGTATGGGGACATTGGGGGTCATTATACTGCGGTCATATGAGGGGGTACGGGGACACCAGGGGTCATATGAGGGTGTGCGGAGACATTGGGGGTCATTATACGGGGGTCATATGAGGGTGTGCAGGGATAGGAGGGTCATATGAGGGTGTATGGGGACACGGGGGGTCATATGAGGGTGTGCGGGGACACCGGGGGTCATTATACTGGAGGGGTCAAATGAGGGTGTAGGGGGACACATGGGGGTCATATGAGGGTGTACGGGGACACAGAGGGTAATATGAGGGTGTACGGGGACACGGGAGGTCATATGAAGGTGTACGGGGACATTGGGGGTCATTATACGGGGGTCATATGAGGGTGTGCAGGGATAGGAGGGTCATATGAGGGTGTATGGGGACACGGGGGGTCATATGAGGGTGTACGGGCACACGGGGGGTCATGTAGAAGGTCAGGGAGGATCTTTCTTTGAACACAAGGGACAAAGAAGTCTCTATGGGGGATGGATGGGTCATAGGGAGGTCAGATAGAAGGTTCTATGAGGAATGGAAGATGAATTCTCTGATAGAACTATCTATATGATATCCGTCTCTCTATCTGTCTCTCTGTTTGTCTATCTGAGACCTGCGGCGATCCTGATGACATCACAGCGGCCCTCACTCACCCGCCGTTCGCTCCCCGTGTGCCATAAATAGGACTTCACACGTTGCGGTTTATCTTTCTATAAATAGCTCTCGGTATATTTTTAGCAGCGATTTCTTTTTTGGCGTTTCCATGAACTCAGCAGGGAAAGTCCGGCGGGTCACAAGTGGAATTTTTTGAGGAAAAGGGAAAAGTTTCCAGATACGCTCCGTGTGAAAAATCTCCGCAGATCCCCGGCACTGTTGTGGAACAATCACTCGCCGTCTATGGAAGACGGATGGAACTGGAGTGTATCCAGAAATAAAACCTTCCTTTAGCTGAGGCTGGAGGGGGGAAGGAAGTATTGGACCCCATGCCAGCTTATCATTGCTGTCTGTGTCCCTGCTGGGGAGATGCACCCTCTATGTGTCTGGTGTCACCAATACAGGAAGTGATGGGAGATAGTTGTCACCAGAACAGCGGGGAGCCCTTCCAATGGGGGGCACTGATTCTGGGGACTTAGTGGCTTATTTTGGAGGGATTTCCTCTCACTTCCTGTTGTATTTTCAGAGCAGGAAGCGAAAATAAATCTCCCCAATGGGGGCACAGATGCCACATAAACCTAACAAGGTTCAAATGATAACTGAAGACACAACTGCGGGCTGGCATAACGTATGACTGAGCTGTGCTACATGAATGCTCCCTATGATGGAGGAGGCAGCTTTTCATGTTATCACTCACTGTAGCTGAAGCCTCTTCACAGTTTGATATTTCTGCATGTTGGTAGGCGGGATGCTCAAGCAGCACCAATTCCTCCTCCATTCTAGAAAAGCATTCACTGATCATCATTTCTTGATCATACATCACGGGACACAGGAGCTTCATTACATAGTGGGTTATATAGGCACCTCTGGTGATTGGACACTGGTTGACCCAATTAAAGAGAATTCCTCCCCTATATAACCCCTCCCATTAGGGAGGCACCTCAGTTTTTTCGCCAGTGTCTGGTCGATGGTCACGTAAAACTTAGCTCTATGCGGGTCCCGGCGAGGGCCGAAGGGCTACAACAAACCGGATCCATACCTCGGGCTGATAATTGACTCCCAAGATGGTATGGTACCCGGGCCTCGTCTGCCGAAGACACGAGGTTTTGCCTGTAAGTCCTCTCCATTGGAAGACTGGACTCTGGGACAACCAGACTTGGGGTACTGTTTACTCAGGGCGCCCGTAAGTTCTGGCAGAGTTTTCTACAAGGCCCAGGTAGGAGAATCTTTTCGTAAGATTCCCAGATACGCCTGAAGGTTGGCTAACAATACCCGCCGTGATGGGTGAAGGCTGGAATTGGTCTGAAATCAGCAATTCCTGCGGCGGGGAACAGGTATGGGAAGTCATCCTATATATTTAATATATGAATGGATTTCTTCATTTTGAGTAGTTGTATGTCTTACCTGGTTTCCACCACTTGAGGGAGTAAGAGCAAGCCTGATGCATACTTACATGCCTTTCAAACAAACACGCTCAGTGAAATGCCTGGTCCTCCCAGCTATCACGTTTCCTTGCAGTCCCTGCCACAATACAAATAAAAAAGGGGTCCCACGCAGATCAGGGGGTCCCAGGTCACTCCTTTTGGGTTCCCCTTCCCCCCTCCGGATCCCGCGGTCCTCGTGCACGCGCGCGGGCGCGTGCACGCGCGCCGGGCGCGCTCCCGGCCTAATAGGGAGAGGGGGGGGGGGTGTGGTTGCCAGCTGTGCACAATCAAGTGCTCCAGGCTGCTATGCAGGCGCCAAAACGGCCGTTTTTAAAAGCCCAGAGCGTCAGGGGACTGTAAGGTGAGACACAGGAGCTGTGGGCTGTAAGCATCCGTGGGATTGGATCCAGGCGAACCTTAAGACACCTACTCAGCATCATATTGTGCAGTTAAGCTTATATTGATTTATTGTGAGACTTTAAGCACAACAAAGTGATTGCATTTTACACTAGTAACTCTGCTTTGTAGCTCAGTACTATGTCTCCTCGTAAGAGGGTTTCAGGGGCAGGTAACAAAAGCACTGGCAGGTCACCGCCTAGGTCTAGGGGTTCTAAAGGTGCATGCAGATTACCATCCCCCTCTGCAAGAGTGGAGCCTGCATCTCAAGACGAGTCAGTGCCCCTTTCAGGCTTTGCAGCCTCTCCTAATGTCGCAGCCCCGGTCTATGTCACGGAGGACTCCCTTAGGGCTTCATTGGAGAGTTTTGAAGGGAGGATAATGAATTTTATTTCTGCTTCCCTAAAAGATAGCAAGAAAAGGGGTAGATCCCCTCCCTCTGCTGAGATTCCTCTCTCAGACAGTTGCTCTGAAAATGAGGAGAGATCCCTATCTTTGGAAAGGGATCATGAGCAGTCGGATCAGTCAGAGGATGAGGAGTCAGTCCCCTCCTCCCAGGCACTCAGAAAGCAGGTGCAGTATTACACTGAATTGGTGCGTACCACGTTCAGAATGCCAGCTGCTGAAGTCGCTACATCCTCTGTCTCTTCCCTGGGAGTCAGAAGGGCCCCACAGACTGCTTGTTCCTTCCCAATTCATCCTTTAATGGCTGACTTGATGTATAAGGACTGGGGACATCCCGATAAACTGTTTACTCCTCCCAAGAGGTTTTCTATGTATTATCCCGTGGAGGAAAGTTTCACCAAGAAGTGGGGGGCCCCATCTGTGGATGCGGCTATCTCTTGTGTGAATAAAAACCTAACTTGTCCTTTGGATAATGCGCAGGTATTTAAGGATCCAGCTGACAAAAGACTGGAAACCTTGTTAAAAGCCTCCTTTTCCATGGCCGGCGCTGTGGTGCAACCTACAGTCGCAGCCGTGGGGTTGTGTCAGTTCCTTAAGGAACAGGTTAAACAGATGTTTGAACTTCTTCCTAATGAGGAAGTAGAGAAATATGCAGAGATGCCTCACATCTTATGTTTCATAATTGATGCGATTTTGGATTCTGTCCAACAAGCATCACGTTTGTCCCTCATGCTGGTACACATGCGTAGGGCTCTATGGCTAAAGAATTGGGCTGCTGAGATGTCATGCAAGAAGCATTTGGCTGGGTTCCCATTTAAAGGGGAACGGTTGTTTGGAGAAGAATTAGATAAATTCGTCCAAAATATTTCGGGAGGTAAATCTACACTCCTTCCAGTCAAGAAGAGTAAACGTCCTTCTTTCAGGCGTACTCTCTCTCCTGAAGCGTCAAGCTCTAAACAGTGGCGACGGCCTTCGCAGCCCTCCTCGGCTGGAAAGCCTCAGGGCCGAGCCCAGGGACAGAAAAGGACTTGGGGGCGGAAGCCTGCCAAGCAGACCTCCAAGACATCCTTGTGAAGGGGCGCCCCCGCTCGGCCGAGTGGGGGGAAGGCTCCTGCAGTTTGCAGGCGCCTGGCGGGAAGAGATTCAGGACAAATGGGTGATCTCTTCAGTATCTCTGGGCTACAAGCTAGAGTTTCAGGAGATTCCACCTTCTCGTTTTCTAAGGTCAAGGATCCCCAGGGATCCGATAAAGCAGAAACCGCTATTTCTGGCCTTAGATCAGTTACTATCCCAGGGTGTGATAGTAGAAGTGAGCCCGAAAGATCAGGGTTCAGGTTTCTATTCGAATCTCTTCACCGTTCCAAAACCAAACGGAAGTGTCAGACCTATCTTGGATCTGAGAGACTTAAACCAGTTTCTACACATCCAGACCTTCCGGATGCAGTCAATACGCACTGTGGTCTCCTCCCTGCAGGGAGGAGAATTCATGGCATCAATAGATATCAAAGACGCATATCTCCATGTGCCAATATTTCCCGCACACCAGAAGTTTCTGAGGTTTGCGGTAGAGCAGCGCCATTTTCAATTTGTGGCCCTGCCGTTCGGCCTAGCCACGGCCCCTCGAGTCTTCACGAAGATTCTAGACCCTCTCTTAGCAATCTTAAGAGTTCAGGGCATAGCCGTCATGGCTTACCTAGACGACTTGCTTCTCGTAGAGAGAACTGCAGCGTGCCTAAGTCGCAGCGTCACCAAAACGCTAGAACATCTGGGCCGCCTAGGTTGGATTATAAACCTAGAAAAGTCGTCTTTACAACCGACCACCAGGTTGGATTACCTGGGTCTGATTATCGACACCACTCAAGGCAGGGTGTTCCTTCCAAAGCCAAAGGCCTTGGCCATTGGAGATCTAGTGCACCTGATTCTGGGCAGAAGATCTTCCGCCATTCGGTTGTGCATGAGACTGTTGGGAAAGATGGTCGCCTCTTTCGAGGCCGTTCCATTTGCCCAGTTCCACTCAAGGCCCCTGCAAAGATGCATCCTTGCGATTTGGAACAGGAAGCCCCAATCCCTGGATCTTCCTATGCGTTTATCCCCTCGGGCACGCAAAAGTCTTGTCTGGTGGTTACAGACCAAAAATTTGCTGAAAGGCAAAACCTTTCTTCCCCTCTTATGGAAGATTGTCACCACGGATGCCAGCCTGACAGGCTGGGTAGCCGTGTTGCAGGAAACATGCTCGCAGGGAAAATGGTCTGCGACAGAAAGTCTGCTGCCCATAAATGTCTTGGAGATTCGGGCAGTTTACATGGCACTCAGAGAGTGGTCTCACAGACTGCGAGGTTTCCCAGTTCGGATTCAGTCCGACAATGCCACCGCGGTGGCTTACATCAATCACCAGGGCGGTACCAGAAGTCTGGTGGCCCAAAAGGAGGTGAATCGCATACTTGTCTGGGCAGAAGAGCATGTTCCGTGCCTCTCTGCAGTCTTCATCCCAGGAGTGGAGAATTGGCAGGCAGATTATCTCAGCCGCCAGCAGTTGTGCCCAGGAGAATGGGCTCTGCACCCCGAGGTGTTTCAAGACATATGTCACAGGTGGGGCACTCCAGACGTGGATTTGTTTGCGTCCAGATTCAACAGGAAACTGGACAACTTTGTGTCAAGGACAAGAGATGCACTTGCTCAGGGGTCAGATGCTCTGACAGTTCCCTGGGATCAGTACAATCTGATCTATGCCTTCCCCCCGAACCCGCTGTTATCGAGGTTCTTGGGAAGGGTCAAGAGGGAGACGAAGCCGGTCCTTCTAGTGGCCTCGGCTTGGCCCAGGCGACCATGGTTCGCAGAAATCATGAAGTTGGCAGTGGGCAGGTCATGGACCCTCCCTCTCCGGCCAGATCTGCTCTCACAGGGTCCAATCTACCACCCTGCTTTACGCAGTCTGAATTTGACGGTCTGGCTGCTGAGACCCACATTTTGAGAGGCCGTGGTCTTTCGGGGCCAGTCCTCTCCACTCTGGTCAATGCCAGAAAGCCGGCCTCCAGGCGTATCTATTACAAGATCTGGAGGGCATATGTTTCCTGGTGTGAACCCAGGAGATGGCATCCCAGAAGGTATGTCATTAGCAGAATCTTGGCCTTTCTCCAATCAGGCCTTGAAATGAATTTGGCCATAAGCACCATCAAGGTGCAGATTTCGGCCCTATCGGTCTTTTTTCAAAGATCGCTTGCATCACATTCCCTAGTACGGGCTTTTATCCAGGGGGCTATGCGGATGAGACCGCCAGTCAAACCTCCGGTATGCCCATGGGATCTGAATTTGGTTCTCTCGGCCTTAGAAGCCCAACCATTTGAACCTCTGCATCTGGCTTCCTTAACTCTCCTGACAAAGAAGCTGGTGTTCCTAGTAGCCATATCCACGGCTAGAAGGGTATCAGAATTGGCAGCTCTTTCCTGTAAAGAGCCCTATTTAATTATCCATAAGGACCGAGTGGTCATGCGTCCCAACAGGTCCTTCCTACCTAAGGTAGTTTCAGGTTTTCACCTGAATCAGGATGTAATCCTACCATCCTTTTTTCCAAACCCTCAGTCCACAGAGGAAGAGTCCTTACACACTTTAGATGTGGTTAGAGCAATCAGTCTTTATCTTCAGGCAACTGCTCAGATAAGGAAAACTGACTGTCTATTTATTCTGCCGGAGGGCCCTAAAAGGGGTCAGGCAGCGTCAAAGTCCACTCTCTCGAGGTGGATCAGACAGGTTATTTCTCAGGCCTATGATTTAAAGGGGAAGATTCCTCCTTTTCAGGTGAAAGCGCACTCTACTAGGGCTGTAAGTGCTTCTTGGGCAGTGCATCACCAGGCCTCCCTGGCTCAGATCTGTAAGGCTGCGACTTGGTCATCAGTCCACACATTCACCAGATTCTATCAGGTGGATGTCAGAGGGCAAGAGGATATCGCCTTTGGGCGTAGTGTTCTGCAGGCTGCAGTTTAGGTCCTCAGGTCCCTGGCGGTCTTCAATTATGATCTGTGTCTCCCTCCCCTCAACCTGAGCATTGCTATGGGACATCCCACTATGTAATGAAGCTCCTGTGTCCCGTGATGTATGATCAAGAAAATAGGATTTTTATATACAGCTTACCTGTAAAATCCTTTTCTTGAGAGTACATCACGGGACACAGGGCTCCCGCCCCTCTTGGGTTTTACGTGGTTTCTTATTGCTTTGCTACAAAACTGAGGTGCCTCCCTAATGGGAGGGGTTATATAGGGGAGGAATTCTCTTTAATTGGGTCAACCAGTGTCCAATCACCAGAGGTGCCTATATAACCCACTATGTAATGAAGCTCCTGTGTCCCGTGATGTACTCTCAAGAAAAGGATTTTACAGGTAAGCTGTATATAAAAATCCTATTATTATCTCTCAGGCCGCGTACACACGCGGGGACTGTTCGCCCAACTTTGTCCGTCAAACAGTTTCGGCAAACAGTCCGCTCAAAATTAGCATGGACGGACATGGCCACACACGACGGACGAACAGTTTGCTGAAACCGTGCGCGATGACGTGAACGGCACGTACAACGGGACGAAAAATAAGACGTCCTATACACTGCATTATAACTTTCGGCGTCTAAATCCTTTCTGAGCATGCGCGGAACTTAGTTTGACGAACAAGCCTACACACGAGGGGACTGTTCGCTGAAACAAAGTTTCAGCGGACAGTTTTTCGGAATTTCCGAAAAACCTTGTTCAGCGGACTGTTCGCTGAAACTGTCCGCTGAAAGCCCACACACGAGCGGACTGTTTGCCGAAACACTGTTCAGCGGACAAAGTTGGGCGAACAGTCCCCGCGTGTGTACGCGGCCTCACTCATCACCAGCAAACCAATATTGTCTGCTCCTCTATTTCATTTCTATAAGAGGCAGGGTGGACAGGTTAGAGGCTACTGATAGCAATACACCTGGGTCCAAAGTACTTGTAAGGGATTCTTGCTGATTGGACGGTCAGCTCTTTGCTGCTGCAACATTCCATTCCTCTGGCCACTCATGTATTAGTAAGAAAGCTCCAATAATTACACCTATGTGACTGAAAGCGAGGAGGGACCTTGATGGAGGGTGCAGGGATGGATCTCGATGGAGGACGCAGGGAGGGACCTCGATGGAGGACGCAGGGAGGGACCTCGATGGAGGACGCAGGGAGGGACCTCGATGGAGGATGCAGGGAGGGACCTCGATGGAGGATGCAGGGATGGATCTCGATGGAGGATGCAGGGAGGGACCTCGATGGAGGACACAGGAAGGGACCTCGATGGAGGACGCAGGGAGGGACCTCGATGGAGGACGCAGGGAGGGATCTCGATGGAGGATGCAGGGAAGATCTTGATGGAGGACGCAGGGAGGGACCTCAATGGAGGACACAGGAAGGGACCTCGATGGAGGATGTGGGGGGTGGCGCTATGGAGGACATGGGGGGTTCTACTATGGAGGATGCAGAGGGTGCTGCTTTCGAGGACATTGGGAGTGCCAGTATGAAGAACGCAATGGGGTGCCATTATGGAAGAAGCAGGGGGTTGCCACTATGGAGGACGCAGGGGGGTGCCACTTTGGAGGACATGGGGGGGGTTCTACTATGGAGCACGCAATGGGGTGCCATTATCGAGGAAGCAGGGGGGTGCAGCTATGGAGGACATGGGAGTGCCACTATGGAGGAAACAGGGGGTTGCCGCTATGGAGGACGCAGGGGGGTGCCACTTTGGAGGACATGAGGGGGTTCTACTATAGAGCACTCAATGGGGTGCCATTATGGAGAAAGCAGGGGGGTGCAGCTATGGAGAACACGGGGAGTGCCACTATGGAGGAAGCAGGGGGTTGCCGCTATGGAGGACGCAGGGGGGTGACACTTTGGAGGACATGAGGGGGTTCTACTATAGAGCTCTCAATGGGGTGCCATTATGGAGAAAGCAGGGGGTTGTCGCTATGGAGGACACGGGGGGTGCCACTATGGAGGACGCAGGGGGGTGCCACTTTGGAGGACATGGGGGGGTTCTACTATAGAGCACTCAATGGGGTGCCATTATGGAGAAAGCAAGGGGTGCAGCTATGGAGGACACGGGGAGTGCCACTATGGAGGAAGCAGGGGGTTGCCGCTATGGAGGACGCAGGGGGGTGACACTTTGGAGGACATGAGGAGGTTCTACTATAGAGCACTCAATGGGGTGCCATTATGGAGAAAGCAGCGGGTTGTCGCTATGGAGGACACGGGGGGTGCCACTATGGAGGACGCAGGGGGGTGCCACTTTGGAGGACATGGGGGGGGTTCAACTATGGAGCACGCAATGGGGTGCCATTATGGAGGAAGCAGGGGGTTGCCGCTATGGAGGACATGGGGAGTGCCACTATGGAGGACGCAGGGGGTACCGCTATGGAGGGGCCTTGGGAAGACATTAAAGATTCACATAATTATAATTCCACAAAAACAGATGAAACTTTACAAACACCACAAACTGCTCATTAATTCCTCGATATCATTTCATCTCCCAGAACGAAATCCCCCGAGATCCTGATTTCTACACATGAAAGAGACCCCCAACATCTCTATACCGGGGGGGACGCCGACATCTGTAATCATCAGAATCCGGAATATTCCTTCACTGCACAATTCTATCCCCAACATAGAGACTAAGGATAGAGAGAAACCTGGAGAGTGAGAAGAGACCCCGATATATAATAATATGTAACATAATGTATAGAAATGTATCACAATGTATCATAAATCATAATAGCGTTTGACTGTGGAGGGACATTACAGTGTACATTTTTGTTTATTAAAAATCATACAAACATATAACATAATAAAAACATATTTACACACATATATATAAATAAATAAAATGATATATAAACAAACAAAAAATTGCTTACATTAGCATAAAAAAATAAATGAGCTTTTTTGCAAGAATAAACATAAACTAAACTAAATATTAAAAACAAGATATATTTTGTTATTATTATTATGAAGCACCACAACAAAGCCCTAACCTCCACCTAAACCCCCCCTCCCCCCCCTCGGGCTAAGAAACCATTACACATGTAACCCATGCATGCGGCCTTTTTCCAAAAATCTGATTTTATAAAAATTTAGGGGACATGAAAGGACAGAAAAAAGTCGCACACCCAGAGACTGACAGCAGCTACGGAGACGTGACATTCCTCCACGCCTTTGTCCAGGCCCCCGGCCGCCACCTGTCCTTCTCAAGACCCCGAATCTTCCCAACCTCACTGAGAATGTCGCGCACCACCACCGCGACAGGAAGGACTGGAAAGCTGATACCGTGCAATCTACGTGAAGAAACAGACTACTAAGCTAACCAGAAAAAGTGTCCCAAAATCAAAATCCTGATAAGTCTCAAAGGCCCCGTATGACCACTCCGCATAACTCAGAAAAAGGAATAGCCAGAGCCCCCCCCCCCCCACTCACTTATAGACTTTTATATTGAAGGGGCACTGAAGCAAGAAATGGTCCATCATCTCCTCCACCCCACCCCACCACACTCCACTCTTGGACCACCACGATTCTCCGCAGAGGGATGCTTCAAGCTTCCCTTCACATAGAGTCTGCCGTGGAGCGAGCGCCAGGCCAAATCCCGAACCTTTAAGGGGATTCTCTCCAGATTGATCAAACGAAGACCCTACTTCATAACAGGGCCTGAGCAATCCCTCAAGGCCAGTTGCTCACTAAAGGACCTTCCTAGGAAGAGACTTAATTTCCTCCGCCTTCACTCGCCACTAGGGATGAGCTCGGTGTTCGACTCGAACATCGGCCGTTCGTCTGTTCGCCTCATCCCTACTCGCCACATTTTCAGGCAAGCAGAAACGTAAGCCGGGAGCTCACCATGTCGGACCTTCAGGCTTTACACTGGCCCTCCATTCTGCCAGCTTCACAGAAAAGGCCTAAACCAAGACTGACAAATATGTCAGAGCTATATATAAATGTATAATAATAATAATAATAGTGTGTGAGTGTGGGGGAGGGGACATTAGAGTGCAAGCTCCTCTGGTACAGATACTGATGTGACTTTCTCAGTGTTTTCTGTACAGTGCTGTGGTATATGTCAGAGCTGTATAAATATATAATAATAGTGTATGACTGTGGGGGGCATTAGAGTGTCAGCTCTTCTGTATAGAGAGAGACTGATGTGACTGGCTCAGTGTTCTCTGTACAGCACTGCGGTATATGTCAGAGCTATATAAATTCAAAATAATGATAGTGTGTGACTGTGGGGGGAGGGGACATTAGAGTGTATGCTCCTTCGGTAGAGAGACTGATGTCATTGGCTCAGTGATCTCTGTACAGCACTGCAGTATATGTCAGAGCTATAAAAAATGTATAATAGTGTTTAACTGTGGGGGGGGGGGGAACATTAGAGTGTCAGCTCTTCTGTACAGAGACTGATGTGATTGGCTCAGTGTTCTCTGTACAGCACTGCAGTATATGTCAGAGCTATAAAAATGTATAATAGTGTTTGACTGTGGGGGGGGGGAGATTAGAGTGTCAGCTCTTCTGTACAAAGACTGATGTGACTGTCTCAGTGTTCTCTGTACAGCACTGCAGTATATGTCAGAGCTATAAAAATGTATAATAGTGTTTGACTGTGGGGGGGGGGGGGGAGATTAGAGTGTCAGCTCTTCTATACAGAGACTGATGTGATTGGCTCAGTGTTCTCTGTACAGCACTGCAGTATATGTCAGAGCTATAAAAATGTATAATAGTGTTTGACTGTGGGGGGGGGGGGAGATTAGAGTGTCAGCTCTTCTATACAGAGACTGATGTGATTGGCTCAGTGTTCTCTGTACAGCACTGCAGTATATGTCAGAGCTATAAAAATGTATAATAGTGTTTGACTGTGGGGGGGGGGGGATTAGAGTGTCAGCTCTTCTGTACAGAGACTGATGTGACTGTCTCAGTGTTCTCTGTACAGCACTGCAGTATATGTCAGAGCTATATAAATTCAAAATAATGATAGTGTGTGACTGTGGGTGGGGGAGGAGACATTAGAGTGTAAGCTCCTCCGGTACAGAGACTGAAATGGCCAGCTCAGTGTTCTCTGTACAGCACTGCGGTATATGTCAGAGCTATATCAATGTATAATATTAATAGGGTGTGACTGTTAAGGGACATTAGAGTGAAAGCTCTTCTGGTGCAGAGTTCAATTTATCTTTCTTTCTAATTTCTGATAATAGTTTCGGAGAGTTCATACCAGTGATGATTTTCTGGACAGTTTTGTATTCGGGATTTCACTCGATGGCGGTGGATCGATCACATTTCTATACACATTTCTTTTACCTTTATACTATGAAACTAAATTGAAAATGTTTTTTTGCTGGTAGTATCCTGTGTGGCACGATGAGGGTTAACACTGGGCAGAATTTGGGCCGTATGGAATCTATGATGGAAGAGTGAACGGGATCAGACACTATATCACGCCACTGACATTAATGCGCCCAATTATCCTTCTGGATCCGGCTCAAATAAGTTCAAAGTTGTGTCTAAAATTAACTTCCTGAAAAAAAATCCTCCCTCCCGGATCATCATCTCTGAAAACTTTCCAGGTGCCACTTTCCAAATTTAGCGCCCCCCCCCGGGAGGGGTGAAGGGAGCGCCATGTCTGTGGTCGGGAGGGGGGTGAGGTGATTCGGGAGCGTTGGGATCAGGTGATCTGGGCACACAGAGAGGTCACCGGAAAATTACTGACACTCCAAATATTACCACAGCTGGGCAGGAACTCCGTCACCTCTGTAAATATCCAAAGCAGAAACATCCCAACGGCCAACAGACAGCCAGATACACCGCAATACGGGAGATACCACCACGGCACAGGACCCTTGTCTCATGATAGGGAGGTCTGAGGAACCCCAAAACTGTGTGTGTGGGGTGATCACAATGCCACCCTAATTTTCCCTAAAATTCCAAAGATGTTAACAAGACAGTCATGTTTTTGGTAATCAATCATGGAAGACAAGACATAAAACAATCCAGTTAAAAGGAATGCAGAGGTATCATAGACCTCAACTAGCCAATTACTTCTGAAGAGCCCCAGTCCTAAATGGTCTGTAGGGCAGATTAAGGACACCCTAGGTGAAACCTCATTTTGCCACCCCCCATGGCCCTACCCCTGACTCCACCCCCTTTGTCCTGCCCATATGACTATACAGTAAGCATTGGCTCTGCTTCTTCTATTGCCAGCTCGGTTCATCAGTCGGGGACCCTCAATCTGGGCTTGCCGACCCACCATACCAGAGCAGGAGGTGGCGAGCCACTTTAGAGGGCCAGCAGTTGGGCACACCTGTTGTAAGGAATGCATTGTGTGCAGGGCAGTACTTAGGGTGGTGGGGGCCCCTGGGCTTGAGTCACTTTCGGGCCCTACCTTCTATACATTACCATATTTATAGGCGTATAAAACTCGCTGGCATATAACACGCACCCCAAGTTTAGGAGGGAAGTTTAAGGAAAAAAACTTACATTTAAATGCCCATCAATGCAGCCTTATCAGTGTCCATCTGCAGCCTTGTCTGCAGGGACGGACTGACCATTGGGCCACTTGGGCACTGCCGAGGGCCCCATGCCACTAGGGGGCCCCATCAGGGTTGCCAGCCTCAGTAAAACCAGGGACAGTATGTAAAAATTTGTGTTTTTTTTTTTTTACATCTGTCTCTGGAATGTCCCTTACCGACATCCTTTTGGTCTAAAAATCCCGAGATTACAGCTGCCCCACCTCTCCAGTACCTTCTCAGCCAATAGAAACATGTCTGTGTATACTGTGTGATTGTATACTGTGTGTGTGTGTTTGTGTCTACTGTGTGGCCCCATAATCTCTGATTGCCTGGGGGCCCCATAATCTCCTATTGCCTGGGAGCCCCATGAGTTGTCAGTCCGCCCCTGCTTGTCAGTGTCATTTGCAGCCTTTTTATTGCAGTCTTGAAGTTTAAAAATGGCGCCGCCGAGATATCTGTATCTCGGCAGCTCTTGGGTCCTCTCGGCAGCTCTGGGGTCCTCTCGCAGTCCCAAGCAGAGCCGAGTGTAGCCGAGCATACTCGGCTCGGCTCACAGTCACGCTCAGTCCCTGTGTTATGTCCATCATAGGGCGGGACTGGAGTGGAGCTGAGCTGAGTACACTCGGCTATGTATCTCAGCGGGGCCCCCTATTGGGAGGGGCCCATGGGTTTGAGCCCAGTCAAGCCCAATGGTAAGTCCTGCCCTGATTGTGTGTAAGGCAGAGCTGGCTGTACTGGGACGATCACCAGAGAGTCTCAGAGAGACAGACAGGTCGGTCGCTGATGATCATAGAGGCGCGCAGCGGCAGGGGATGTTTACTTCCATTTCGGTGGGAGACTCGGGACATCTCCTCCAGGCTCCAGTCCTGTGCTGTGCCTCTAATTACACCAGGGGTGCCCAAACTTTTGAAAAGCGAGGGCCACTTTAGTGAATTGGTAACTGGTCGCGGGCCACAATAAGTGGAGCAGGAGCATGACAGGTCCGTATCCACGGACACAGTCCACTCTACTCTATCGGCCCTCTGATCCAATCCGATTCGCCCAGACAGAAGGGGCAGATCCCTTTTTACTTTTTGTTAGGTAGGCGGGTGTAAACAAACACAAGTTTTTACATCTGCTGCTCCATAGAAGTGAATAGTAAGTCCAATTGGGTCGGACCAATCATGTGAAAAAGGCCTAAGGCTGCTTTCACACTGATGAGCTGCGATTTGCCCAAACCGCGGATGCAGCGCAGTGAACCTGTGGATTTTCTGCAGGTAATAACAGGCATCTATGGCTCAATGCAGGTAACCCGCAGCTGCTCTGCACCTGCGGATCAGTTTGAAAGCAGCCCAGGAATCACTGCAAAACAGATATATCCATATATACTGTGAATTTAGTAGTAAACTTACCTTTAATAAATGTCTTCCATTCTGGTATCGCTGGCTGTTGATGTCCCAGGCAGAGTGCATTTGGTATCACTCCGCCTGTGACAGGATCGGGCGCTATACAGGAAGCATTGGCTTATGTGGCTCTGCTCCACAGCCACTTGCTTCCACTACCAGTGGCTTCATTCACAAAACGGCTGCTCTGGGATGACAGGTCGGCAACCTGTGATCTGGGCTTGCCAACCTGCCATCTTAGAGCAGGAGGTCGAGGGCCACATCAGAGGGCTCCGCGGGCCACATGTGGCCCCCGGGCCACTGGTTGGGCACCCCTATATTACACTATCAATCGGATGGATCGGCTGCCTGAAACTAAGTTAGTTACAGGCTGCAGCCTGCAGAGCATGCAGACATGGAGGGAAACCAGCGGCTGGGTGCCCTAGGCGGCTGCCTAGTTTGCCTAGCGGTAGCACCAGGGCCTGTAAGGAATATACATTTGTGAGGATGGGGCATAAACCTAGACTGACCTACAGCTGAACTCCATAGAATGAATATTCATGCATTCCCATAATTCTTACTGTGATGAAGTTACCTTACTAAACAGTTATTACACTGAATATAAAAAGATACAATCAGACACCAGACCTGCCTATGTAAGGTCCAGAAGGCTAATAAGACACAATAGACTTCTTAGAAGAAATACTCACTTATCAGCTATAATATTCTAAAGACTGGCAGGTAAAGTGAATAACATTGATTATCTGGCATCTGAAAGCGGGTGGGATATATTAGGCTGCAAGTGGATATGTTGTCCCTGAAGTTGATGCATTGAAACAAGGGCCAAATTGTAACATCTAGACGACTGGGTCAGAACAACTCCAAAACTGCAGCTCTTGTGGGATGTTCCCAGTCTGTAGTGGTCAGGACAGACCAAAAGTGGCCCAAGGAAGGAAAACTGGCCAACGGGTGTTAGGGTCATGGGTGGCCAAGGCTCATTGATGGAGGCGGGGGAAGACTCATTAATGGAGGTGGGGAGGGAAGGCTCATTGAGGCTGGGTGGGGGGGGTGAAGGCTCATTGATGGAGATGGAAAGGGAGGGCTCATTGATGGAGGGGGGAGGCTCATTGATGGAGGTGGGGGGAAGCTCATTGATGGAGGTGGGGAGGGAAGGCTCATTGATGGAGGTGGGGAGGGAAGGCTCATGGATGGAGGTGGGGAGGGAAGGCTCATTGATGGAGGTGGGGGGAGGGGAGGCTCATTAATTGGAGGTGGGGGGAGGCTCATTGATGGAGGGGGGAGACTCATTGATGAAGGTGGGGGGGAGGCTCATTGATGAAGGCGGGGAGGAAAGGCTTATTGATGGAGGTGGGGGGAGGCTCATTGATGGAGGTGGGGGGTGGGGAGAGGCTGGGGAGAGGCTCATTAATGGAGGTGGGGAGAGAAGGCTCATTGATGGAGGTCTGATGGGGAGAGAAGGGTTACTGATGGAGGTGGGGAGGGAAGACTCATTGATGGAGGTGAGGAGGGGGCAGGCTCATTCATGGAGGTGAGGTGGGGAGAAAAGGCTCATTGATGGAGGTAGGGAAGGAAGACTCATTGATGGAGGTGGGGGGGGGAAGACTCAGTGATGGAGGTGGGGAGACTCATTGATGAATGCGGGGAGGGAAGGCTTATTGATGGAGGTGGGGTGGGGGGAGGCTCATTAATGGAGGTGGGGAGAGAAGGCTCATTGATGGAGGTGGGATGGGGAGAGAAGGGTTACTGATGGAGGTAGGGAGGGAAGACTCATTGATGGAGGTGGGGGGGGGGGGGAGACTCAGTGATGGAGGTGGGGAGAGAAAGCTTAGTGATGTAGGTGGGAAGGAAAGACTCATCGATGGAGGTGGATTGAAAAGGCTTATTGATGGAGGTGGGGAGGGAAGGCTCAGTGATGGAGGTGGGGAGAGAAAGCTTAATGATGGAGGTGGGGAGGGAAGGCTCTTTGTTGGAGGTGGGAAGGGAAGGCACATTGATGGAGGTGGGGAGGGGTATATGCAGTGTATATGGGGTGTATATGCAGTGTAAAAAGTATTTAGTCAGCCACCAATTGTGGAAGTTCTCCCACTTAAAAAGATGAGAGAGGCCTGTAATTGTCATCATAGGTATCACCTCAACCATGAGAGACAAAATGTGGAAACAAATCCAGACAATCACATTGTCTGATTTTTGAAAGAATTTATTTGTAAATTATGGTGGAAAATAACTATTTGGTCCCCTACAAACAAGTGAGATTTCCGTCTCTCACAGACCTGTATCTTCTTCTATAGAGGCTCCTCTCTCCTCCACTCATTACCTATATTAATGGCACCTGTTTGAACTTGTTATCAGTATAAAAGACGCCTGTCCACAACCTCAAACACTCACACTCCAAACTCCACTATGGTGAAGACCAAAGAGCTATCGAAGGACACCAGAAACAAAATTGTAGACCTGCACCAGGCTGGGAAGACTGAATCTGCAGAGAGCTGGGACCAACGTAACAAAGGCTACCATCAGTAACACACTATGCCGCCAGGGACTCAGATTCTGCAGTGCCAGACGTGTCCCCCTGCTTAAGCCAGTACATGTCCGGGGGCCGTCTGAGGTTTGCTAGAGAGCATTTGGATGATCCAGAAGAGGATTGGGAGAATGTCATATGGTCAGGTGAAACCAATGTAGAACTGTTTGGTAGAAACACAACTCGTCGTGTTTGGAGGAGAGAGAATGCTGAGATGTAACCAAAGAACACCATACCTACTGTGAAGCATGGGGGTGGCAACATCATGCTTTGGGGCTGTTTCTCTGCAAAGGGAACAGGACGACTGATCCGTGTACATGAAAGAATGAATGGGGCCATGTATCGTGAGATTTTGAGTGCAAACCTCCTCCCATCAGCAAGGGCATTGATGATGAAACGTGGCTGGGTCTTTCACGTGACAATGATCCCAAACACACCACCCGGGCAACAAATAATTGATAGAGGTGGAGGGAGGCTCATTGATGGAGGTGGGGAGTGAAGGCTCATTGATGGAGGTGGGGAGTGAAGGCTCATTGATGGAGGTGGGGAGTGAAGACTCACTGATAGAGGTGGGGGGGCTCATTGATGGAGGTGGAGGGAGGCTCATTGATGGAGGGGGGAGACTCATTGATGGAAGTGGGGGGGGGGGGATCATTGATGGAGGTGGGGAGGGAAAGACTAATTGATGAAGGTGGGGAGGGACGGCTCATTGATGAAGGTGGGGAGGGAAGGCTCATTGGTGGAGGTGGGGAGGGAAAGACTAATTGATGAAGGTGGGGAGGGACGGCTCATTGATGAAGGTGGGGAGGGAAGGCTCATTGATGGAGGTGGGGAGGGAAGGCTCATTGATGAAGGTGGGGAGGGAAGGCACATTAATGGAGGTGGAAAGGGAAGGCTCATTGATGGGGGGGAAGGCTAATTGATAGAGGTGGAGGGAGGCTCATTGATGGAGGTGGGGAGTGAAGGCTCTTTGATGGAGGTGGGGAGTGAAGACTCACTGATAGAGGTGGGGGGCTCACTGTTGGAGGTAGAGAGGGAAGGCTCATTGATGTAGGTGGGGGGGGGGAAGGCTCATTGATGGAGGTGGGGGGAAGGCTCATTGATGGAGGTGGAGAAGGAAGGCTCATTGATGGAGGTGGGGGGGCTCATTGATGAAGGTGGGAAGGGAAGGCTCATTGATGGAGGTGGGGAGGGAAGGGTCATTGATGGAGGTTGGGGGTGGGGGAGGCTTGTTAATGGTGGTGGGGAGGGAAGGCTCATTGATGGAGGTGGGATGGGGAGAGAAGGGTCATTGACGGAGATGGGGAGGGAAGACTCATTGATAGAGGTGGGGAGGGAAGACTCAGTGATGGAGGTGGGGAGAGAAAGCTTAGTGATGGAGGTGGGGAGGGAAGGCTCATTGATGGGGGTGGGGGGGGGGTGAAGGCTCATTGATGGAGGTGAAAAGGGAAGGCTCATTGATGGAGGGGGAGGCTAATTGATAGTGGTGGGGGGACGTCTCATTGATGGAGGTTGGGCTCATTGATGGAGGTGGGGAGTGAAGACTCACTGATAGAGGTGGAAGGGAGGGGGGGGGGGGGCTCATTGATGGAGGTGGGGAGGGAAGGTTCATTGATGGAGGTGGGATGGGGAGAGAAGGGTCATTGACCGAGGTGGGGAGGGAAGACTCATTGATGGAGGTGGGGAGGGGGCAGGCTCATTGATGCAGGTGGGGTAGGGAGAAAAGGCTCATTGATGGAGGTGGGGAAGGAAGACTCATTAATAGAGGTGGGGAGGGAAGACTCATTGATGGAGGTGGGGGGGAAGACTCAGTGATGGAGGTGGGGGGGAAGACTCAGTGATGGAGGTGGGAAGAGAAAGCTTATTGCTGGAGGACGGAAGAAAAGGATCATTGATGGAGATGGGGAGGAAAGACTCATTGATGGAGGTGAGGGGGAAGGCTCAGTGGTGGAGGTGGAGAGGGAAGGCTCAGCGGTGGAGGTGGGGAGGGAAAGCTTAGTGATGGATGTGGGGAGGGAAGGCTCTTTGTTGGAGGTGGAAAGGGAAGGCACATTGATGGAGGAGGGGAGAGGTATATGGGGTGTATATGCAGGTTTATATGGGGTGTATATAGAGGGATATATGGGGTGTATAAGGGGATATATGCGGTGTATATGGGGGTTTATACAGTGTATGACAAGGGTATATGGAATGTATCTGGGTGGATATTTGGGGTGTATATGTGGGTATATACAGTATATATGGGGTGAATATGGAGCGTATATGGGTAAATACAATGTATATTGGGAGTATATGGGGGATATATAAAATGTTTATGGTGTGTATATGGGGGCTATATGTGGTGTATATGGGGTATACATGCAGTTTATATGAGGGGTATATGGGGTGTAAATGCAGTTTATATGTGGTGTGTATATGAGGGCTATGCAGTGTATACAGTGAGATATACAATGCATATTGGGTGTACATGTGGTTTATATGGGGTGTAAATGCAGTTTATATGGGGGGGGGGATATGGGGACTATACAGTATATATGGGGAGTATATGGGGGTATTGTATATACAGTGTATATAGGGTATATATGGGGGGTATATGTAATTTATATGGGGGGCATATGGGGTGTAAATGCAGTTTATATGGGGTGTACATGTGGTTTATATGTGGGGTATATGGGGCGTAAATGTGGTTTATCTGGGGGGTATATGAAGTATATGTTGGATACAGGCGTCTCTGGCACCCACTTTTGGGGCACTCAGAGAACCTTTATTGCTCCTCAGCTCCCATCCAGGACTGTCCCAAGGCTTGGAGGGCGGTATGAGGAATGCTGGGATATGAAGGCTCAGAGAGATCACATTCATCATCCCATTGTGTGGAGTGACCTGAGATAATCGTAATTCTTTGCTGCGTCTGTTGGAATGGAGTAGAAGGTGGCAGCGGGCCAGGGCTCCCAGCAAGGAAGCGGGACGCAGACAGACAGACAATGGGCACCACCTGCTACAACTGGCACACAGCGCCTTCCATGAAGAGCCAACAAAAGTTCTCACCAGCCACAACTTTTTACGGTTTCCATCCCGGAATACAAATTATCGATAGGAAGAGATGTGATCTCAGTGGGGCCTGGGTTCTCATGGTGTGGAGGACTGAAAACCAGAATAAAACCTGCACAGAATGGAGGGTTCTTCTCTTATTGGTGGAGAAATGACCACTACACCAATATTCCCAGTGCCCAGATGACCACCACGGGGAGCCGTACTGAGATAAACCAGAAACTGGAACATCAAAGCACAGATGAACATCCTGTGTATGAGATGGTGGGAAAACTCTGGGGTACAAATATACAACACAGTGGCTTAGAAGTTAGCCCCCCGTCTTGGTGAACTGGGGTCTTTAGTTTATATCCCAGCCAGGAAACTATCTTCATGGAGTTTGTAGGTTGTTCTTGTGTGGGTTTCCTCCCACACTCCATAGACATGCCGGTAGGTTAATTTGCTTAACTAAGTGCGCCCACAATGGTTGCTTCACCTCCTAAGACCCCCGGGGAAAAAAGTGCTATAGAATTTGAAGAACCCGGAAGAACACTCAAACATCTGTCGGTTTTGTTTCCACCAGCGTGGAACTTGGAGTCTCAGCTGGGATTTTAGTGACCTTCATTTACACCCGGATCACCTGAATGAGTCCTTCAATAATGACACCCAACGTCATTCAGGAACCCTGAAGAACCAACGGCAGACCATTCCGCATGAAATGTTTGCTCTGTAAATGTCCAAAACCAAATGTATTTCTTTATTTTTATCATTTTGGTAATAGATTTTTGTGATCGGTGTCCAATCCAAAGTGGGGGGCAATCTCTTCAGTGAGAGGGGAAGTCCTCCCTATAGATAGCTGTCCCCGCACTAGAGTCCCCATTAAAAGATTTCCCTACTGTTCCTGTTCTGGTGACAACATTTTCCATCACTTCCTGTCTCTGTGACACCGGGACAAAAGGGTGAATATTGTCTGCAGGGACATAGACAGTAATAAAACCTGGCAAAGAGTCTAATGCTATCAAAAGTTAAAGCTGAACTCCGGAATAACTAAAAGTCCTCCCTTGGTATGGGGATGTGGCTGCACTGGAAGGGTGACCTGCTCAGGAAACAGACTTTCACTTACCTGATCCTCCGCTCCCCCAGCAAACAGAGCTCTCTGTAGGGGACTGTTCCTTGGTGTCCACTTGTTCAATGCAGGACCATACAGAGAGGAGTGAGGATCATACAAGTATAGAGAGAGGAGTGAGGATCATACAAGTATAGAGAGAGGAGTGAGGACCATACAGGTATAGAGAGAGGAGTGAGGACCATACAGGTATAGAGAGAGGAGTAAGGACCATACAGGTATAGAGAGAGGAGTGAGGATCATACAGGTATAGAGAGAGGAGTGAGGACCATACAGGTATAGAGAGAGGAGTGAGGACCATACAGGTATAGAGAGAGGAGTGAGGACCATACAGGTATAGAGAGAGGAGTGAGGCTCATATAGTTATAGAGAGAGGAGTGAGGACCATACAGGTATAGAGAGAGGAGTGAGGACCATACAGGTATAGAGAGAGGAGTACGGAACATACAGGTATAGAGAGAGGAGTGAGGACCATACAGGTATAGAGAGAGGAGTGAGGACCATACAGGTATAGAGAGAGGAGTGAGGACCATACAGGTATAGAGAGAGGAGTGAGGACCATACAGGTATAGAGAGAGGAGTGAGGCTCATATAGTTATAGAGAGAGGAGTGAGGACCATACAGGTATAGAGAGAGGAGTGAGGATCATACAGGTATAGAGAGAGGAGTGAGGATCATACAGGTATAGAGAGAGGAGTGATAACCATACAGGTATAGAGAGAGGAGTGAGGCTCATATAGTTATAGAGAGAGGAGTGAGGACCATACAGGTATAGAGAGAAGAGTGAGGACCATACAGGTATAGAGAGAAGAGTGAGGACCATACAGGTATAGAGAGAAGAGTGAGGACCATACAGGTATAGAGAGAGGAGTGAGGATCATACAGGTATAGAGAGAGGAGTGAGGCTCATACAGGTATAGAGAGAGGAGTGAGGCTCATATAGTTATAGAGAGAGGAGTGAGGATCATACAAGTATAGAGAGAGGAGTGAGGATCATACAAGTATAGAGAGAGGAGTGAGGACCATACAGGTATAGAGAGAGGAGTGAGGACCATACAGGTATAGAGAGAGAAGTGAGGATCATACAGGTATAGAGAGAGGAGTGAGGATCATACAGTTATAGAGAGGGGAGTGAGGATCATACAGGTATAGAGAGAGGAGTGAGGACCATACAGGTATAGAGAGAGGAGTGAGGACCATACAGGTATAGAGAGAGGAGTGAGGACCATACAGGTATAGAGAGAGGAGTAAGGAACATACAAGTATAGAGAGAGGAGTGAGGACCATATAGGTATAGAGAGGGGAGTGAGGACCATATAGGTATAGAGAGAGGAGTAAGGAACATACAAGTATAGAGAGAGGAGTGAGGACCATACAGGTATAGAGAGAGGAGTGAGGACCATACAGGTATAGAGAGAGGAGTGAGGACCATACAGGTATAGAGAGGGGAGTGAGGATCATATAGTTATAGAGAGAGGAGTGAGGACCATATAGGTATAGAGAGAGGACCGAGGACCATAAGGGTATATAAAGAGTACCGATAAATATATTGGTATAGAAAGAGGAGTGGGACTGGTGGGTCAGGACATGGGACTGGAATATGGTGGTCCATATAATATATATATATATATATATATATATATATATATATATATATATATATATATAATGCCCTGAGTTGAGTGTATTATGTATTGGGGACCTTAGGGTCAGGGGTGACTTCTGGGGATCCTGAAATTGTCACCCCCTGCCAGGGCCAGGCCAATGAGAAGGCAGAGGAGTTGCCCACCTGGGGCACATAAAGGGTAAAACATGTAACCTTCCCTACTGAAGCCATTCACAGTCTACGGGGGGGGGGGCACTTTGGCATTTTCGCCTTGGGTACCAAAGGGCGCTGCCCACTGAGCCCACCTCTGGCCCCCGATCTCTGGGCTGGTGGGGGATCACAGGGGGCCCAGCAGCTACGTGTCCGGCTCCTCACATCTGTCCCAATCTGACCTCCTGTCCTGTTAGCTCAGTATCTGGAAATAGCCGTCTCCGAGTCGGGATAATCTGCGGAATCCAGTTAAAGGGTTAGTTACTAATTCAGGTGCGATGAGAATTTCAATAAGTGATGAGCGCAGAGCCAAAATAATCACCGGCATGGGGGGGGGGGGGACACCTAATCCTCAGGTAATGGAGACAGGTGATGAGATTAGGGCCATAGAGCCACGCCCCACTGCAACAGTAAGCAACGACCACCAATGCCGAAAGAATTTACTTCTACTGAAGAAATGTCATTACCATCAAATATTAAAGTGGAAAGAGCTGTGATGGGATCCGGCGCAATAACCCCAAGCAACCAATCAGATATCAGTATATTACCGGGAAGCTGTTTTGGGTTATTCTACACAGTCACCCCCCCTGACTCATCTCGAGAAGATCTGATGAAACGTTCTGAAATCTCATAAAATTGCCAGATGACCAAGATTGTCAGACCGCAAAATACACATTCCATAGGAGACCGGGGGAGGGGAGAATAATTGTGTGTGACGGTGGGGGTGGGGGGGGGACATTAGAGTGTAAGCTCCTCTGGTACAGAGACTGATGTGATTGGATCTCTGTATGTGACTGTGGGGGAGGGAACATTAGCGTGTACATTTTTGTTTATTAAAAAATCCTACAAACATACAGCTTATTAATAAAAAACATATTTACACAAAAATAAACAACAACAAAACAAATACAAGCGTGCTTACATCAGCAAGTAAAGAAAACCGTTTCCTAACAAGATAACATAGAAAGAAACATATTTTAATGACAACAAAAAAAAGATTACAAACCCAGAATCTCAATTTATACACAATCCAGGCTAAGAAACATTTTGAGATTTAACCGCCATCAGGATTGCGATTCCAAACCCCCCATTAACCCCTCCCCCCACATCATTCACCCTGACTTCCACATCATTCACCTTGCATTCTGCGCTGGGCACCCTCATTCCCTTCCCCTTATCACCCCCCACCCCCATCATCCAATCTATCACTCACTCCACCCCTCGGTGTCTGCCGATCCTCCAGCCACACTTCTGCCGAGGAGGAGGGGTTGGCACCACCATACATGCTGGTCCAGCACCCTCCACTGTCTTCACTGGACGAACAAATAAAAAATCATATTCAAAGGAACCAGTCGGACTAATAAGAGCATAAATATCCTCTGCCTTAAATCCCATGTCTAGGATCTTATCCACAACCACCCTCCTGATAGGAGGAATACCTCCTCCTTCCCACCTGAGCTGTACCACATTCCTGCATTTAATGGAAGAAGGTACGTTAGGTGGAAGTCCCACAACTGGCTCCCATCCACCACCAGCAGCTTTGTCCCGACTAGGGATGAGCCGAACAGCCCCCCCCCCCCCCGGTTCAGTTCGCATCAGAACATTCGAACAGACTGAAAATTCGTACGAACTTTAGAACCCTATTAAAGTCTATGGGACTCGAATGTTCGAAATCAAAAGTGCTAATTTTGAAGGCTAATATGCAAGCTATGCAACAGACAACACCAGCAACAATAAGGGGTATCTTTAGGTGTATACTGTGCTGGAGGCACACAACACCCACTTTAACTCCTGCAGATGCCTGTATTAGAGAACACCAGCAATAAAGGGGAGATACAGGTGTATACTGTGCTGTGCTGGAGGCACACAACACCCACTAACTCCTGCGGATGCCTGAATTAGAGAACACCAGCAACAATAAGGGGTATCTTTAGGTGTATATTGTGCTGGAGGCACACAACACCCACTAACTCCTGCAGATGACTGTATTAGAGAGCAACAGCAATAAAGGGTAGATACAGGTGTATACTGCGCTGGAGGCACACAACACCCACTAACTTCTGCAGATGGCTGAGAAAAGAACACACTGTCCCTGACTATCTAGCTCTTTCCCTGCATGCCAACACACTACACAAGGCCGCCGCGATGGCGGCCTTATATAGTGTGGGTTGTGTACTAAACCCCCTGAGCTATAATTATGGCTCTCCTCGCTGCCGGCGCTGTGATTGGCCAAGCATGCGTGGTCACAGTGCATGCTTGGCCAATCATGAGCCTGCAATGCACTGCGATGGCGTAGTGCATTGTGGGCCGTTCGTGCCACAGGAATTTGGTGCGAACGGTCCACAAAGTTCTGAATTTGCTGAGGAGACGAACGGCCGATGTTCGAGTCGAACGTGCGCTCGAATCGAACACCAAGCTCATCCCTAATCCTGACACAGCCTTAGCATAATTCCTAACTGGGACAGATGACACATTAACTGGTTGCATAGGAATATTAACTGGCTGCATAGGAACCTCTGAAATCTGGTTTGGTAAATTACCCACCACTTGATCCTCCCTCCTCCCCGCTAGCACAACAGTCCCGCTCACCATAGTCCCAGAAGTACCACAGATACCAGCAGTCCCGTCATTAAGTAAAGTCATCTGTTTAGAAAAATCACCAGCTGTTTCAGCGTTCATATGACCCTCCTGCTCTGCAGTCTCACTGTTCATGCGGCATTCCTGCTCTGCACTGTTAGTGTTCCTGTGGGACTCCTCGCAGCCAGCTAATCCTGCATTCCCTGCTGATTGCAAGGATCTGTTGGCAGGTACACTCTCAGGAAAGTCCTCCGCACACTGAGAGAGATTTTCAGCAAGCACCCTTTTATCATGATCCTCATCTGATGAGTCGGTGCCGCTCAAGGGAGATTCCATTTCTGTAATGGCCTGCAGAAATCAGCAATTTTCCTCAACCTCCTCCTGAGATGACCCAGGCTGCTGGGGAGGGAGGGGGGCAGATACAGACTCAGACATGACAGATCCTGAGTAAGGGGTAGTACTGGGACCACCATGTGAAGCCACTTCCTTACCCCCCATCCATACTGTCGTCATTGCTTTGGCATCCATCCTCTGGCTGGGACTGGCACAGGCACTTTCCTTCATCTGTTGGAATCTCTCCTCATTCTCACACTTTTCTCTGAACACACCGTTGCTCTCCTTCAGAGAGGCGACCAACTTCTTCTGCTTTTTCAATGCCTCTTCCAGAGACTTCAGCTTGGAGAATTCTCTCCTACTGTTTCCAGACTTACTGTGCAGGGATTTCTTTTTCCTGAGATCTGCTTTCATGACAGCAGGTTTCTGTTCCTCCTTAGCAATGCAGCAAAGTCTGTTCACCACTTTATCCTGGAAGACCGGAAAAGACTCCCCTTGCATAGGGACATGCCCAGGATCCATTGCAGCTTGAGCACATGGAGTAGGCCTCATTGCCTCTGGAGAGCCTCCACCTTTGTCTCCCCCCACGCACTGCATGGTGGTTGGGGGAGAGGACTGCAGGACAGGCCCAGGCTTGCAGTTTCCTCCACCTGAGAGCAAAGCAGAGTGAGCCAATAGCACCTTGCAAAACAGCACCACCTAGTGGAAATGCTCCTCTGGTGCAGAGACTGATGTGACTAGCTCAGTGATCTATGTACAGCATTGCAGTATATGTGAGAGCTATATAAATGTATAATAATAATAGTGTGTGATTGTGGGGGTCATTAGAGTGTAAGCTCCTCTGGTACAGAGACTGATGTGACTGGCTCAGTGTTCACCCAGCAATCACTCAGTGTTTACCCATCATTCATTCAGCAATCACCCAGCATTTGCTCAGCGTTCACCCAGCAATCACTCAAAATTCACCCAGCATTCACTCAGTGTTCACCCAGCAATCACTCATCGTTCACCCAGCATTCACTCAGTATTCACTCAGCAATTACTTAGTGTTCACCCAGCAATCACTCAATGTTCACCCAGCATTCACTCAGTGTTCACCCAGCATTCACCCAGCAATCACTCAGTGTTCACCCAGCACCCACTCAGTATTCATCCAGCATCCACTCAGCATTCACCAAGTATTCACCCAGAAATCACTCAGTAATCACTGAGCGTTCACCCAGTAATCACCCAGCATTCACCCAGAAACCACTCAGTGTTTACTGAGCTTTCACCCAGCAATCACTCAATGTTCACCCAGCATTCATACAGCGTTCACCCAGCAATCACTCAGTGTTCACCCAGCAATCACCCAACAATAACTCAGTGTTTACCCTGCGTTCACTAAGCATTCACTGAGCATTCACCCAGTGGTTAAAATAAGGACAGACAAGAACAGATGAAATGTATAAAGTGGTGACCAGGAAGGGTGACATTGGCTCTCCTCAGTCCTCAGGGAAAACAAGAATTTCTCCAATAAGAAATCTGAAGCTCTGGATGACGGTTCTGGACGGAGTCCAATTCCCACAGCCGTCCTGTCTGCGCCGTACAATCTGCTGACTCTGCAGGTCCTTCCCCGTTCATAGACTAGAAATGTTCTTTTCCCAAAATAAAGAGAAAGGATCCACGATCTGATCTGTACAAAGGACGATCCCGAATCTGAGGTACAGGGTGGTGTGGAGAGGACATAACAGACCATGCCTGGGGCCCTGCAGAACTGGGGGCCCGGCACAGCCATGTGACACCCAGCTCACCACCCCTAGAAGGGCCCCTCACCACTCCCAGAGATGCATTTTTATACTTTTTTCCAATTTTTGTATGTTTTTTTATTAAAGGATGTAACCCAAATTAAATTAAATTTCATAAAATATTTAACATGTTTGTGTCATTTCATTTTCAACTTTTTTTAAATCTGTAACTTTCGAGGAAATGATCTCTGGTGATCCTGCCATGAAGGCCCTTTCCTAGGCACTTCCTGTTATTAGGTCACAGCACCCTGTCCCTTTCTTCTCAATTGTTCTCCTATGTGGTCACCCCGTTGTCACCTCGTCACGTGTCCCATTGGTGGAGACCATAAGAAGCCATGCTGACACATGTTGCACAGGTATGGCCTACCATTGTCACAGTAAGGTCCCCATCCCCCAATACTTCTCCTGCTCATCTGCATCCATTTCTAAATTATAAATTGATCTGAGCGGTGGCCATTGTTCCAATGTTGGATGTGGTGAAGACACACACTGGAGCTCTTCAGCTGCCTTGAGCGATGTTGGGATTCCGGTATGTTGCTGTCCCTCTTTCCCCACACAGTCGGGGTGCCTCTTTACAGGAACTGGCAGATTATTTCTTTCCAAGAACAGGCGGAGCAAAGAATATGAATTGCTTTATTTTCCTGGTAGAGAACACCAAACACGGATGTGTCTTCTTCCTGTACGTGAAATGCCCTCAGGGGTGAAATGACAGAAACTGCTTCATCTCCCTCATCCCCAGATTTCATCTTCCAAGTTTTCATTGGTGTAAGGTAAACAAGGAGAAATACAATCAGGTGAGTGTGGTGAGGTGACATGAGATCCGATGTTTACTGCACATATTTCATGTTACAAAGTATCGAGAAATCATGAAGTCCTATGGTTGTGAAATAAAAGATCTGAGTTTAAGACATCAAAGAAGATCCATCATTGAGGAGCCATCCTAGAAGACCCATCATAGGAGATACATCACATGAGATCCAGCATAGATGGTCCCTCATAGGAGACCCATCAAAGAAGATCCATCCTAGAAAACCCATCATAAGAGATCCAACAAAGAAGATCCATCATAGAATACTCATCATAGAAGATCCATCATAGAAGACTCATCATAGAAGATCCATCTTAGAAGACTCATCATAGAAAATCCATCATAGAAAATCCATCATAAAAAATCCATCATACAAGATCCCTCATAGGAGACCCGTCAAAGAAGATCCATCCTAGAAAACCCATCATAAGAGATCCAACAAAGAAGATCCATCATAGAATACTCATCATAGAAGATCCATCATAGAAGACTCATCATAGAAGATCCATCATAGGTGACCCATCAAAGAAGATTCATCCTACAAGACCCATCATAGGCGATCCAACAAAAAAGCTCCACCATAAAAGACTCATCATAGAAGATCCATTGTAGAAGATCCATCATAGGAGACCCATCAAAGAAGATCCATCATAGGTGACCCATCATAGAAGATCCATCATAGGTGACCCATCAAAGAAGATTCATCCTACAAGACCCATCATAGGCGATCCAACAAAAAAGCTCCACCATAAAAGACTCATCATAGAAGATCCATTGTAGAAGATCCATCATAGGAGACCCATCAAATAAGATCCCTCAAAGAAGATCTATCATAAAAGATCCATGATAAAAGATCTCAGGAGATCCATCATAAGAGATCCATCATAGAAGACCCATCACAATAGATCCATCATAAGAGATCTATCCTATAAGATCCATCATAGAAGATCTATGATAGAAGATCCATCGTAAAGGGTCCATTAAAAGAGATGCATCCTAGAAGATCCATCATAGGTGATTTATAAAAGAAAATCCATCATAGAAGATCTATGCTAGAAGATTCATCGTAAAATATCCATCATAGATGGTCAATTAAAAGAGATCCATCCTAAAAGATCCTTCACTGAAGATCCATCATAGGAGAATTATCAAAGAAGATCTATCGTACAAGATCCATCATAGAGAATCCACCATAGAGGATCCATTATAAGAGATCCTGCCATGAAGGCTCTTTCTCAGGCACTTCTTGTTATAAGGTCACAGTACCCTGTCCCCATCTCTCAAGTGATCTTCTATGTGGTCATCCCATTGTCATCACGTGTCCCATTGATGGAGACCGTAAGAAGCCATGCTGACACATGTTGCACAGGTATGGCCTACCATTGTCACAGTAAGGTCCTCATCCCCCAATACTTCTCCTGCTCATCTGCATCCATTTCTAAATTATAAATTGATCTGAGCGGTGGCCATTGTTCCAATGTTGGATGTGGTGAAGACACACACTGGAGCTCTTCAGCTGCCTTGAGCGATGTTGGGATTCCGGTATGTTGCTATTCCTCTTTTCCCACACAGGCGGGGTGCCTCTTTACAGGAACTGGCAGATTATTTCTTTCCAAGAACAGGCGGAGCAAAGAATATGAATTGCTTTATTTTCCTGGTAGAGAACACCAAACACGGATGTGTCTTCTTCCTGTACGTGAAATGCCCGCAGGGGTGAAATGACAGAAACTGCTTCATCTCCCTCATCCCCAGATTTCATCTTCCAAGTTTTCATTGATGTAAGGTAAACAGGGAGAAATACAAACAGGTGAGCGTGGTGAGGTGACATGAGATCCGATGTTTACTGTACATATTTCATGTTACAAAGTATCGAGAAATCATGAAGTCCTATGGTTGTGAAATAAAAGATCTGAGTTTAAGACATCAAAGAAGATCCATCATAGAGGATCTATCCTAGAAGACCCATCATAGGAGATACATCACATGAGATCCAGCATAGGTGGTCCCTCATAGGAGACCCATCAAAGAAGATCCATCCTAGAAAACCCATCATAAGAGATCCAACAAAGAAGATCCATCATAGAATACTCATCATAGAAGATCCATCATAGAAGACTCATCATAGAAGATCCATCATAGAAAATCCATCATAGAAAATCCATCATAAAAGATCCATCATACAAGATCCCTCATAGGAGACCCGTCAAAGAAGATCCATCCTAGAAAACCCATCATAAGAGATCCAACAAAGAAGATCCATCATAGAATACTCATCATAGAAGATCCATCATAGAAGACTCATCATAGAAGATCCATCATAGGTGACCCATCATAGAAGATCCATCATAGGTGACCCATCATAGAAGATCCATCATAGGTGACCCATCATAGAAGATCCATCATAGGTGGCCCATCAAAGAAGATTCATCCTACAAGACCCATCATAGGCGATCCAACAAAAAAGCTCCACCATAAAAGACTCATCATAGAAGATCCATTGTAGAAGATCCATCATAGGAGACCCATCAAAGAAGATCCATCATAGGAGATCCATCAAAGAAGATCCCTCAAAGAAGATCTATCATAAAAGATCCATGATAAAAGATCTCAGGAGATCCATCATAAGAGATCCATCATAGAAGACCCATCACAATAGATCCATCATAAGAGATCTATCCTAGAAGATCCATCATAGAAGATCTATGATAGAAGATCCATCGTAAAGGGTCCATTAAAAGAGATGCATCCTAGAAGATCCATCATAGGAGATTTATAAAAGAAAATCCATCATAGAAGATCTATGCTAGAAGATCCCTCGTAAAATATCCATCATAGATGGTCACTTAAAAGAGGTCCATCCTAGAAGATCCATCATAGGAGAATTATCAAAGAAGATCTATCGTACAAGATCCATCATAGAGGATCCATCATAGAGGATCCATTATAAGAGATCCTGCCATGAAGGCTCTTTCTCAGGCACTTCCTGTTATAAGGTCACAGCACCCTGTCCCCATCTCTCAAGTGATCTTCTATGTGGTCACCCCATTGTCATCACGTGTCCCATTGATGGAGACCGTAAGAAGCCGTGCTGACACATGTTGCACAGGTATGGCCTACCATTGTCACCATAAGTTCACAGTGCTCTGTCCCCATCTTCCAATCACTCTTCTGCATTGTCAACCTGTCCCCATCCCCAATACTTGTCCTGCTCATCTGCATTTTTTTCTAAATTATAAATTGATCTGAGCGGTGGCCATTGTTCCTGTGTTGGATTTGGTGAAGACACACACTGGACTGGAGCTCTTCAGCTGCCTTGAGTGATGTTGGGATTCTGGTATGTTGAAGTACCTCTTTCCCCACACAGGTGGAGTGCCTCTTTCCAAGAACAAGTGGAGCGAAGAACATAAATTGCTTTATTTTCCTGGTATGGGATGTCACCAAACACGGATGTGTCTTCCTGAACGTTAAATGCCTGCAGGGGTGAAATGACAGAAACGGCTTCATCTCCCTCATCTGCAGATTTAATCTACCAAGTTGTCATTGGTGTAAGGTAAACAGGGAGAAGTACAAACAGGTGAGTGTGGTGAAGTGACATGAGATCTGATGTTTAAATATTTCATGTTACAATGTATCGAGAAATCATGAAGTTCTATGGTTGTGAAATATAGGATCTGAGTTTAAGACACCAAAGAAGATCCATCCTAGAAGACCCATCATAGGAGATACATCACAGGAGATCCATATAGGACATATATCACAGGTGATCCATCATAAAAAATCCATCATAGATGGTCCTTCATAGAAGATCTATGCTAGAAGATTCATCATAGAAGATCCATCATAGATGGTACATCAAAAGAGATCTATCCTAGAAGACCCATCGTAGGAGACGCATAGAAGACCCATCATAGGAGATACATCACAGGAGATCCATAGAGGACATAAATCACAGGTGATCCATCATAAAAAATCTATCATAGATGGTCCTTCGTAGAAGATCTATGCTAGAGGATTCATCATAGAAGATCCATCATAAATGGTACATCAAAAGAGATCTATCCTAGAAGACCCATCGTAGGAGACTCATAGGAGATCCATCATAGAAAAGCCATCATAAAAGATCCATCATAGGAGACCCATCAAAGAAGATCCATCCTAGAAAACCCATCATAGGAGATCCAACAAAGGAGATCCATCATAGAAGACTCATCATAGACGATCCATCATAGAAGATCCATCATAAAATAGACATCGTAGAAGATTTACAATAGATGGTACATCAAAACAGATCTATCCTAGAAGACCCATCATAGGAGACTCATCATAGAAGATCCAACAAAGAAGATCCATCACAATAGATCCATCATAAGAGCTCTATCTTAGAAGATCCATCATAGAAGATCTATGCTAGAAGATTCATCATAGAAGATCTATCATAGATGGACCATTAAAAGAGATCCGTCCAAGAAGATCCATCATAGGAGATTTATTGAAGAAAATCCATCATAGAAGATCTATGCTAGAAGATCCATCATAGAATATCCATCGTAGATGGTCCACCAAAAGAGATCCATCCTAGAAGATCCTTCATTGAAGATCCATCATAGGAGAATTATCAAAGAAGATCTATCATAAAAGAGCCACCCTAGAAGATCCATCATAGAGGATTCATTATAAGAGATCCATCCCAGAAGATCCATCATTGAAGATCCATCCTAGAAGATCCATCATAGGAGATCCATCAAAGAAGATCTATCATAGATGGACCATTAAAAGAGATCCACCCAAGAAGATCCATCATAGGAGATTTATTGAAGAAAATGCATCATAGAAGATCTATGCTAGAAGATCCATCATAGAATATCCATCGTAGATGGTCCACCAAAAGAGATCCATCCTAGAAGATCCTTCATTGAAGATCCATCATAGGAGAATTATCAAAGAAGATCTATCATAAAAGAGCCATCCTAGAAGATCCATCATAGAGGATTCATTATAAGAGATCCATCCTAGAAGATCCATCATTAAAGATCCATCCTAGAAGATCCATCATAGGAGATCCATCAAAGAAGACCCATCACAGGTGGCTCATCACAGGAGATCTATCCTAGAAGATCCATCATAGATGGTCCATTTAAAGAGATCTGTCCTAGGGGATCCATAATTGAAGATCCATCCTAGAAGATCTATCATATGAGATCTATCAAAGAAGATTAATCATAGAAGATTTACGTTAGATGATCCATCATAGATGGTGCATCAAAAGAGATACATCCTAGAATATCCTTCATTGAAGATCCATTCTTGAAGATCCATCATAGGAGATCTATCAAAGCAGGTCCATCATACAAGAGCTTTCCTAGAAGATCCATTGCAGAATGAGGGTATAAATGGAGTTGGGTAAATGGAAGGGTTGGATGAAGAGTAGGGTAGACAAAGAAACAATACAGGAAGAAAAAGGGAAGACCTTTGTCTTCATGAGTCGGGGAATTGGGGCTCTCAGTCCCTCATCAGAAGTAGTACATCAAAGCTTTGTGCTTGTATTAGAGAACACCAGCAAAAAAGGGTAGATACAGGTGTATACTGTGCTGGAGGCACACAACACCCACTTTAAACCGGGAGTAAACCCAGTTTCAAAAAACACTTACATTCCCGGCATGCCGGAAATGCTATCTTTCACATTGGTTGTGCTCTCAACCAAACTTTCAAACCATCCAATGGCTGGTTTCATAACTGATCACATGTGCATCATTATGGCAGTTGAAGAATCATTAGAGGCCAAGATGGCAGCTTCCTTGACTGAAAACAATGGAAGGGTTTACTTCCACTTTAACTCCTGCAGATGCCTGTATTAGAGAACACCAGCAATAAAGGGTAGCTACAGGTATATACTGTGCTGGAGGCACACAACAACCACTTTAACTCCTGCAGATGCCTGTATTAGAGAACACCAGCAATAAAGGGTAGATACAGGTGTATACTGTGCTGGAGGCACACAACACCCACTTTAACTCCTGCAGATGCCTGTATTAGAGAACACCAGCAATAAAGGGTAGATACAGGTGTATACTGTGCTGGAGGCACACAACACCCACTTTAACTCCTGCAGATGCCTGTATTAGAGAACACCAGCAATAAAGGGTAGATACAGGTGTATACTGTGCTGGAGGCACACAACACCCACTTTAACTCCTGCAGATGCCTGTATTAGACAACACCAGCAATAAAGGGTAGATACAGGTGTATACTGTGCTGGAGGCACACAACACCCACTTTAACTCCTGCAGATGCCTGTATTAGAGAACACCAGCAATAAAGGGTAGATACAGGTGTATATTGTGCTGGAGGCACACAACACCCACTTTAACTCCTGCAAATGCCTGTATTAGAGAACACCAGCAATAAAGGGTAGATACAGGTGTATACTTTGCTGGAGGCACACAACACCCACTTTAACTCCTGCAGATGCCTGTATTAGAGAACACCAGCAATAAAGGGTAGATACAGGTGTATATTGTGCTGGAGGCACACAACACCCACTTTAACTCCTGCAGATGCCTGTATTAGAGAACACCAGCAATAAAGGGTAGATACAGGTGTATACTGTGCTGGAGGCACACAACACCCACTAACTCCTGTAGATGGCTGAGAAAAGAGCACACTGTCCCTGCCTATCCTTCTCTCCCTGAACGCTGAAACACACTACCCAAGGCTGCCACCTTGGCAGCCTTATATATTGTGGGGCGTGTGCTAAACCCCCTGAGCTATAATTGGCCACAGGCATCCTGCCTGTGGCAAATTATGGCTCTCCTCGCTGCCGGCGTTGTGATTGGCCAAGCATGTGGGGTCACAGTGCATGCTTGGCCAATCATGAGCCAGCAATGCACTGCGATGGCGCAGTGCATTGTGGGGCGTGAACGCCACAGGAATTTGGTGCGAACGGGCCATAACGTTCGGTATTCGCCGAACAGGCGGTGTTCGAGTCGAACATGCGTTCGACTCGAACACCAAGCTCATCCCTACTGCTGAGCAACGCAGCCTGGTCACCTCCCCTCCCCCAGCCTGTGACTGGACAGGGAAGGAGAAACAACAGGCTGATGATGTCATCACCTTGCTCTGTCCTCCTGTCAGCATGCTCATAGAGTCGATCACAGAGTATTTATATATATGGGAGCAGCCGGCCGCACCGTTGGATCGTTTCTCGGGCGAACTGACAGAAATGGTAAGTCCAAAAAACACGGGCGAGCAGCGGGGGTGGAGGGTTGAGGTGGACGCGTCCCCACTCGCCACTTCGGAAAGCGTTTCATCGGCCCATGAGAAAGCCGGCCGCCGCCTGAAGAAAAACGATATGGGGGGTTATGGATGAAATCTTCAGCCATGATCCCGGGACACCGATGTATACATTGTTATTTATAAATGAATCCCATCCACATCACAATGTAGCAGAAATCTTCTCTGTTATAAGGTGTGCACAGGGGACAAGCTTCCGGGATCCCTGCTAACTGGCTGGATGTGAGAAGAGAGCGCCACCTTCAGGAGATGACCGGCGCTGGACCAACATGGCGGAGGATCAGTTCTCAGCTCCGGGTGAAGCTGCTCTGCCGGGAGGGGGAAGGGGAGGTCAGGGACAATGTGGGTCAGATGTGTCATAATCAGAGCCGCGGACGGCACACAAGTCACGTCTTCCCCGGCGTGCCGGACGGGAATCGGGGACTCCCGGCTTAGGCTGGCCGCGGGAAATCAGATTACTCCGGCAATACGTGCGCAGTCTGCGGGCGCCGAGGTCAATCTGTGCGAGAGACTGGAGAGCGGAATTAGAAGCAGGGAAAATCAGCTTCAGCCATTAGACTGAACGACGATCGACATCATCAGATCCAGAGGAGCTCCAAGACTGAACGATGATCAATATCATCAGATTCAGAGGAGCTCCAAGACTGAACGATGATCAATATCATCAGATTCAGAGGAGCTCCAAGACTGAACGATGATCAATGTCATCAGATCCAGAGGAGCTCCAAGACTGAACGATGATCAATATCATCAGATTCAGAGGAGCTCCAAGACTGAACGATGATCAATATCATCAGATTCAGAGGAGCTCCAAGACTGAACGATGATCAATGTCATCAGATCCAGAGGAGCTCCAAGACTGAACGATGATCAATATCATCAGATTCAGAGGAGCTCCAAGACTGAACGATGATCAATATCATCAGATTCAGAGGAGCTCCAAGACTGAACGATGATCAATGTCATCAGATCCAGAGGAGCTCCAAGACTGAACGATGATCAATGTCATCAGATCCAGGGGAGCTCCAAGACTGAATGATGATCAAGGTCATCAGATCCAGAGAGCTCCAAGACTGAACGATGATCAATGTCATCGGATCCAGAGGAGCTCCGAGACTGAACGATGATCAAGGTCATCAGATCCAGAGGAGCTCCAAGACTGAACGATGATCAATGTCATCAGATCCAGAGGAGCTCCAAGTCTGAACGATGATCAATGTAATCGGATCCAGAGGAGCTCCGAGACTGAACGATGATCAATGTCATCAGATCCAGAGGAGCTCCAAGTCTGAACGATGATCAATGTCATCGGATCCAGAGGAGCTCCAAGACTGAACGATGATCAATGTCATCAGATCCAGGGGAGCTCCAAGACTGAACGATGATCAATGTCATCAGATCCAGAGGAGCTCTTAGCCCTTGCACACACGGTCGGAGAATCCGTCGGAATGTGTCCTATCAGACCGTGTCGTCGGATAATCCAACTGTGTGTGGTCTGCATCGGACTGATTCCATCGGAATATCCGTCGGACCCAATTTTCCAACATGTTGGAAATATTTCCCGACCAACTGGGCCGATAGGACATACTCCGATCATGTGTAGAGAATTCCAATCGGACCAAGTGCCACGCATGCTCAGATCAAATTCCTACATCAAAGCTATTGGCTACTAGCCTGAATGTAGTCCCATCGTAACGAAATTACGTCATCACGTTCTGAAAGATCGGATTTTTCGCCAACTTTGTCTGACCGTGTGTATGCAACAGTTTTGGACAAGATCCGACGGGCAAAATCCGAGGGGCAAAATCTGACGGATTTGGTTGTGGAAATCTCCGACCGTGTGTACAAGGGCTAAGACCAAACGATGATCAATGTCATCGGATCCAGAGGAGTTCCGAGAGTAAATGATGATCAATGCCATCAGATCCAAAGGAGTACTGAGACTGAATGATGATTGACATCATCAAATCCAGAGGCACTCCGAGACTGAACGATGATTGAATTCATCAGATCTAGAGAAGCTCTGAGACTGAATGATGATCAACATCATCAGATCCAAAAGGAGCACTGAAACGGAACGATGATTAGCGCCATGAAATCCAGAGGAGCTCCGAGACTGAACGATGATCAATGTAATCAGATTTAGAGGAGTTCCGAGACTGAATGATGATTGATGATCAACAGATTCAAAGGAGCTCTGAGACTGAATGATGATCGACATCATCAGATCCAGAGAAGCGCTGAGACTGAATGATGATCGACATCATCAGATCCAGAGAAGCGCTGAGACTGAATGATGATCGACATCATCAGATCCAGAGAAGCGCTGAGACTGAATGATGATCGACATCATCAGATCCAGAGAAGCTCCGAGACTGAATGATGATCGACATCATCAGATCCAGAGAAGCTCCGAGACTGAATGATGATCAATGTAATCAGATTTAGAGGAGTTCCGAGACTGAATGATGATTGATGCCATCAGATCCAAAGGAGCTCTGAGACTGAATGATGATCAACATCATCATATCCAGAGGAGCTCCAAGACTGAACGATGATCAATGTCATCAGATCCAGAGAAGCTCCGAGACTTAATGATGATCGACATCATCAGATCCAGAGAAACTCCGAGACTGAATGATGTACGATAATCGCGTGAGCGATGTACTATAATCGTGTGAGTGATGTATGATGTTCGCATGAGTGATGTACGATAATCGCATGAGCGATCTACGATAATCGTGTGAGTGATGTATGATGTTCCTGTGAGCAATGTACGATAATCGTGTGAGCGATGTACGATAATCGCATGAGTGATGTATGATGTTCGTGTGAGCGATGTATGTCAATTGTGTGAGCGATGTATGTCAATTGTGTGAGCGATGTACGATAATCGTGTGAGTGATATATGATGTTCGTGTTTGCGATGTACGATAATCGCATGAGCGATGTACGATAATTGTGTGAGTGATGTATGATGTCCGTGTGAGCGATGTACGTCAATTGTGTGAGCGATGTACGATAATCGTGTGAGTGATGTATGATGTTTGTGTGAGCGATGTACGTCAATTGTGTGAGCGATGTACGATAATCGTGTGAGTGATGTATGATGTTCGTGTGAGCGATGTACGTCAATTGTGTGAGCGATGTACGATAATCGTGTGAGTGATGTATGATGTTCGTGTGAGCGATGTACGTCAATTGTGTGAGCGATGTACGATAATCGTGTGAGTGATGTATGATGTTCGTGTGAGCGATGTACGTCAATTGTGTGAGCGATGTACGATAATTGTGTGAGTGATATATGATGTTCGTGTTTGCGATGTACGATAATTGTGTGAGTGATGTATGAAGTTTGTGTGAGCGATGTACGATAATCGTGTGAGTGATGTACGATAATCGTGTGAGTGATGTATGATAATCGTGTGAGTGATGTATGATAATCGTGTGAGTGATGTATGATAATCGTGTGAGCCATGTACGATAATCGTGAGTGATGTATGATGTTCGTGTGAGCGATGTACGATAATCGTGTGAGCGATGTGCGATAATTGTCTGAGCGATGTATGATGTTCGTGTGAGCGATGTATGATGATTGTGTGAGCGATGTACGAAAATTGTGTGAGCGATGTGCGATAATTGTGTGAGCAATGTATGATGTTCGTGTGAGCGATGTACGATAATCATGTGAGCGATGTGCGATAATCATGTGAGCGATGTACAGTAATTGTGTGAGCGATGTACGATAATCATGTGAGCGATGTACGACAATTGTGTGAGCGATGTACGATAATCATGTGAGCGATGTACGACAATTGTGTGAGCGATGTACGACACTCTGCAGACACTCCGTCTCCCCGAATCCGCCGCTCCTCTCCCGGGATCCGTCCCAAAGTCAATGTTGGAGCTGAATTTCCGGGAACGCTCCTCGCGCCCCCGGGGGTGGGTAGAGGATCACAAACCCCGAGCGATGGTACACGGCGTCATGTCAGTCCAAGGGATCAGAAAATACCATTGGCCTGGCTGTCATGCTGATCCTTCGGCTTCCATCATTTGTATCGTTCTTCTAGAAGGCGTTTCCTGTCGGTGATACAAAGTATCCACCAATCAGATTAAGAGCCAGGCGTCAGTTTTTTTCATTGTCCCTTTACTCCGCCCATTTGTGCCGCTTGTTGCGTCATTCTTTTTCCTCGCCGTTCCCTCCCGGGATACGATCGCAGATCACGTGACTTCATCGGCAGTCAGAGGGAGATCCCATCTGTGAAATCTCCTGATTTCTGCCCGGTAACCGGCCTTGTGTGAGGACTGCGGATTGGCTGTTGCTGTGGGCGGAGCGTCTGACGTCCCTTTTCGGGAAATCCTCCGCTGACACTTCCGATTAGAGAAATCTCCCTGACTCCGGATGGCAACAGAGCCGAACTCCCAGCATGCCGAGCGCCACCGGCGGCCGCGTCTCCAGGCAGAGATATGCAAATGAGACAGCTGGGGACCGGCGATGTGCCGGGAGAGCCAGGCGGGGGAGGGGAGAGTCAGAGGGGCCCAATCAGTATTAGTCGGTGATCTCCAGAGAGGAGGATAAAATCGCAAAAACCGCAGAGGCAAATCGTTCCCCTCCCCCCCCCGAATATTGTCCAAAGTGCTGGAAGATTGAAGAGTTCAGCGATTCGCCAACCGGGAAAATGTTTTCCATTCGCCGGAAAATTCGCCTCGTGCAATCCGCAGAAAACCCGCACAATCCCAACAATCGCACCGCCTCAGATTCCCGAATTGTGAGATTCTCCGCTGATCGGAAACGCGGAGCGATTGTGTCTTGCGGTTATGAATTGCGCTCGCTGGTCAGTCAATGATCAGTCCGTCCAATCAGACGCAGGGATCCCACGCAATGCATGAAATTTCTGACACTTTACGGTATGGCCGAGAACGTACTCATCACCACCCAATCGTTCCCCAAGACCGCGCTCATCACCGCTCAATCGTTCCCGAGACCGCGCTCATCACCATTCAATTGTTCCCCGAGACCATGCTCATCACCATTCAATTGTTCCCCGAGACCGCGCTCATCACCGCTCAATCGTTCCCGAGACCACGCTCATCACCATTCAATCGTTCACCGAGACCGCGCTCATCGCTGCTCAATCATTCCTGAGGACGTGCTCTTTGCCGCCCAATCGTTCCTCCGAGAACGCACTCAGTGCCGCTCAATCGTTCCTGAGAATGCGCTCATCGCTGCTCAATCGTTCCCTGAGAACGTGCTCATCACCGCTCAATCGTTCCCTGAGAACGTGCTGATCACCGTTCAATCGTTCCCCGAGACCGCGCTCATCGCCGCTCAGTCGTTCCCCAAGACCGCGCTCATCGCCGCTCAGTCGTTCCCCGAGACCACGCTCTTTGCCGCCCAATCGTTCCTCCGAGAACGCACTCAGTGCGGCTCAATCGTTCCTGAGAACGCGCTCATCGCTGCTCAATCATTCCTGAGAACGCACTCATCACCACCCAATCGTTCCCCGAGAACACGCTCATCACCGTTCAATCGTTCCCCGAGACCACGCTCATCGCCGCTCAGTCGTTCCCCAAGACCGCGCTCATCGCCGCTCAGTCATTCCTCGAGACCACGCTCTTTGCCGCCCAATCGTTCCTCAGAGAATGCACTCAGTGCCGCTCAATCGTTCCTGAGAACGCGCTCATCGCTGCTCAATCATTCCTGAGAACGCCCTCATCACCACCCAATCGTTCCTGAGAACGCCCTCATCACCACCCAATCGTTCCTGAGAACGCCCTCATCACCACCCAATCGTTCCCCGAGAACACGCTCATCACCGTTCAATTGTTCCCCGAGACCGCGCTCATCCCTGCTCAGTCGTTCCCCAAGACCGCGCTCATTGCCGCTCAGTCGTTCCCCGAGACCGCGCTCTTCGCTGCCCAATCGTTCCTCCAAGAATGCACTCAGTGCCGCTCAATCGTTCCTGAGAACGCGCTCATCACCACCCAATCGTTCCCCAAGAACACGCTCATCACCGTTCAATCGTTCCCCGAGACCGCGCTCATCGCCGCTCAGTCGTTCCCCAAGACCGCGCTCATTGCCGCTCAGTCGTTCCCTGAGACCACGCTCTTTGCCGCCCAATCGTTCCTCAGAGAATGCACTCAGTGCCGCTCAATCGTTCCTGAGAACGCGCTCATCACTGCTCAATCATTCCCGAGAACGCACTCATCACCACCCAATCGTTCCTGAGAACGCCCTCATCACCACCCAATCGTTCCCCGAGAACACGCTCATCACCGTTCAATCGTTCCCCGAGACCGCGCTCATCCCTGCTCAGTCGTTCCCCAAGACCGCGCTCATTACCGCTCAGTCGTTCCCCGAGACCGCGCTCTTCGCTGCCCAATCGTTCCTCCAAGAATGCACTCAGTGCCGCTCAATCGTTCCTGAGAACGCGCTCATCACCACCCAATCGTTCCCCAAGAACACGCTCATCACCGTTCAATCGTTCCCCGAGACCGCGCTCATCGCCGCTCAGTCGTTCCCCAAGACCGCGCTCATTGCCGCTCAGTCGTTCCCTGAGACCACGCTCTTTGCCGCCCAATCGTTCCTCAGAGAACGCACTCAGTGCTGCTCAATCATTCCCGAGAACGCACTCATCACCACCCAATTGTTCTCCAAGAACACGCTCATCACCGTTCAATCGTTCCCAGAGACCACGCTCATCGCCGCTCAGTCGTTCCCCAAGACCGCGCTCATCGCCGCTCAGTCGTTCCCTGAGACCGCGCTCTTCGCCGCACGATCGTTCCTCCGAGAATGCACTCAGTGCCGCTCAATCGTTCCTGAGAACGCGCTCATCACCACCCAATCGTTCCCCGAGAACGCGCTCATCACTGTTCAATCGTTCCCCGAGACCGCACTCATCGCCGCTCAATCGTTCCTGAGAACGCGTTCATTGCCGCCCAATCGTTCCCTGAGGCCGCGCTCATCACAGCTCAAACATTCCCTGAGAACGTGCTCATCGCCACCCAATCGTTCCCCCCCCCGAGAATGCACTTAGTGCCACTCAATCATTCCTGAGAACGCGCTCATCACTGCCCAATAGTTCCCTGAGGCCGTGCTCATCACCGCTCAATCGTTCCCAGAGAACACGCTCATTGCCGCCCAATCATTTCCCCGAGACCGAGCTAAACGCCGCTCAATCGTTCCCTGAGACCGCTCTCAGCGCCGCTCAATCATTCCCCAGGAAAACGCTCATCGCCACCCAATCATCCCGAGATCACGCTCATCACCACTCAACCGTTCCCTGAGACCACGCTGAGCGCCGTTCAATTGTTCCTCGTGAACGCGCTTAATGCCATCCAATCGCTCCTGAGGCCGTGCTCAGCGCCGCTCAATCGTTCCCCGAAAACGCGCTCAACGCCGCCCAATCGTTCCCCAAGACCGCTCTTAGCACCGCTCAATCGTTCCCCGAGAACACACTCATTGCCTCCCAATTGTTTCCCGAGACTGCGCTCATCACCACTCAATCATTCCCCGAGACTGTGCTTAATGCCGCACAATCGCTCCCGAGGTCATGCTCAGCGACCCTCAATCGTTCCCCAAGAACGCGCTCATCGCTGCCCAATTGCTCCCTGAGAACACACTCATCGCCACACAATCGTTCCTTGAGAACACACTCATCGCCACCCAATCGTTCCCTGAGAACACACTCATCGCCACCCAATCGTTCCTTGAGAACACACTCATTGCCACCCAATCGTTTCCTGAGAACACACTCATCGCCACCCAATTGCTCCCTGAGAACACACTCATCGCCACCCAATCGTTCCCTGAGAACACACTCATCGCCACCCAATCGTTCCCTGAGAACACACTCATCGCCGCCCAATCCTTCCCCAAGAACGCACTCATCGCCACCCAATCGTTCCCCAAGAACACACTCATCGCCACCCAATTGCTCCCTGAGAGCACACTCATCGCCACCCAATCGTTCCCTGAGAACACACTCATCGCCACCCAATCGTTCCCTGAGAACACACTCATCGCCACCCAATCGTTCCTTGAGAACACACTCATCTCCACCCAATCGTTCCCCAAGAACACACTCATCGCCACCTAATCGTTCCCCAAGAACACACTCATCAGCACCCAATCATAGACAATCATAGATGGAGGTCTGGCATCTCCGGCGGAACGGCGCAGTTTTCATCCACGACAGATTCCCATTCCCCTCATCGTATACCTGCAGACGGGAAGAATTGTCATGTGAATGGCGCTCAGATGTAATTATGCCCCGCAGACTGATAACGAAGGTGAGACCACCGGGGGGGGGGGGGGGGCAGGTAATTGGCTCCGGAGGGAACTCGACTCTCCCTCATCATCCTAATCACACAGCAGCAGGTGATGGGCCCCGAGGCCCCTGCAGGGTCTGCCACACATCCCACCGACATCAATAACACCGACAAATGTTCACCATTCTCTCCATTCACAACATTCTGATAATGAAAATTCCAATGAAGATTCACCCACACACTGTACAATCTGATTGTACAATCACCGTCAGATTCACCAAAACTATGGAATATGAGCACGTTCATCATTATATTCCAATAAAAAGTATTGTCATTACTATTAATATTATTTATTTTATTATTTGTTAATATAAAATGTTCTTCATGCTGTTATATTATACATTATTATTGTTACTATGATTATGATTTGTTATCATTATTATTATTTGCTATAATATTCTAAATTGTTGTTATAATTATTATTATATTAAATTGTTATTATTATATTATTGTTTTATTGTATTATTACTATAATAATTACATTTATTATTATAATTATTAATATTATTATTGTTGTTATTATTATTAAATGTTATTATTATTATTTATAGTATTAAAATGTTTAATAATAATAACTATTATTATTATTATTATTATTATTATTATTATTATTAATAATAATAATATTAATAATAATAATAAAAAAGTATTATATGATATTATGCATTATTATTTTTTTAGTAGTATCGTTGTTATTATTATTTTATAATTTTCTTATGATGATTGTTATTATTATTATGATTTATTATATTAAATAAAATTATGAATTATTAGTTATATTATTTTTAATGGTTATTATCATTAATATTATTAGTTATATTATAAATTCTTGTTATTATTATTATTATATTAATGTTACAATATTATTATTATTAATACATTTTATCATTATTAGTTATATTATAAATTGTTGTTATCATTATTATTAGTTATAATATTAAAATGTATAATAATAAGAATTATTATTATTATTATTATTATTAACAACAATAATTGTTATTATATGATGTTATGCATTATTATTATTTTATTGGTGCTTTTGTTGTTATGATTATTTTATAATTTTCTTATGATGACTGTTACTATGATTATGATTGTTATTATCATTAATATGGTTAGTTATAATATTATACATTCCTGTTATTATTATATTATTGTTATAATATTATTATTATTATTATTATTATTATTATTATTATTATTAATAATAAATGTTATCATTATTAGTTATAATATTATAAATGGTTGCTATTATTATTATAAATAGTTATTATATGATATTATGCATTATTATTTTATTAGTAGCCTCATTGTTATTATTATTTTATTAAAATGATTGTTACTATGATTATGATTTGTTATTATATTTTATAAAACTATTAGTTACTATTATTATTATTAGTTATATTATTTTTAATTGTTATTATATGATGAATTATTATTTTATTAGTAGTTGTTATTATTATTATTCATAGATATTATCATTATTAGTTATAATATTATACATTGTTATTATTATTATTATAAATTGTTATTATATGATATCATGCCTTATTATGATTATATATGATTTTTGTTGTTTTGATTATGATTTGTTGTTATTATTATTAGTTATATTATTTTATATTGTTATTATATGATATGATGAATTATTATTTTATTAGTAGTTGTTGTTATTATTGTATTATTTTCTTATGATGATGCTGAGCCTCCCCCCCCCCGGCTCGGCTCGTCTACATCTGATGTCTCCTGTCTCTGATTTGGGAAGATTTTGTATACATGACTGGGATGGCCACTGCCGGCCTCTACAGGGAGAGTGATTGGGGGGCCCCTGAAGGTTACAATGGGGCCCCAGAATTCATAGCTACATTCTGGCAGTTTTCCCTTTCCCACTGACTTCAATGTTGTTTAAAGTGGGGTACCCCTTAAAAAAAAAAAATTAAAAGTCAACAGCTACAAATACTGCAGCTGCTGACTTTTAATAATCGGACACTTACCTGTGCCAGGGTCCAGTGATGCGGGGGAACGAAGCTCCCCTCGCCACCCCCTCTGCTTGGCGGCACTGGCATTCTTACTGTGGGCAGTGGGCACCCAGCTGTGGCTTCACACCCCGGCACCCACTGCGCATGCGCGAGCGGCGCCGCACGCGTGATACGCTGCGCAGTCATCTGGGACCTGTCACGTGTCCCAGATGACTGACTGCGCCGAGGGGAAGTTACGTCGGGTGCCCAGGCACTGAAGGAGGCAGACTACGAGGGAGCCCCGAGCAACGGCCATTTAGAGGTGAGTTAAAAAAAAATTCCAATTTTTTTTAAATTATTTTTTGGGGAATTTTACTCATAATTTTTTTTTTGGGGGGGGGGGGCACCACTTTAATAAAATGGTGAGATTTTGCAGAAATCTCCCGATTTTTCCCCCAAAATTTGATGCGAATGAAAACTCCGGATCCTCCTGTAATCCATACTTCTGGTAATTCTGACAACGGAGCCGCTGAGAGTCTCTGGTGAAGCTGAAAACTAAAGGGCAAAGGGTTAAATTTCACCGCCTTAAAGGAGAACTCCAGAAAATAACTTTTTTTTTTTAGGTATTGCATGGAGCTGAAGGGATGAGAACCCCAGTCGGGTGTTTTTTTCCCCCTTTTATTTGGGTTTTTGCTACTATTGCCCAACACCCCCCACCCCCCCCCCCCCCCATATACTATACAATAAATAATAGACCATATAGAACATACAATACAATATAGAATATAAAATACAGAATATACAATATAAATCATACTATATGCAATATATCACCTCCACCCTCTCCTGGCCCCGGGACAGGCCGCCTGTGGCTTTTCCTTGGAGCTGGTTCTCCTGGCCCAGCCCCTGTGTGGTTTGGCAGGGACCCGAATACCTCAGAGAGATGAATCTGCAGGTCACGGAGGGCAGAGAGGCAGAAGGCTGCCAAGTTTCCCCGAGGGGAGAAGCTACGGATGGAAGCGGTTATGGATTCCAGTAACTGGAGGAGCAGCCGGCTCTCCCTGAATCACTGAGACAGAAATGGCATTAAAGAATCAACACACCCAGACCTGAGATCATAGTGTCTGGTGCATGCTGGGAAGTTCCCCCCATCCCTGTGCTAAGTTCCCGGGTCTGTACACCCGCTGTGCCCATTATGAGGGGTTCCCACCACCCCTGTGCTGAGTTCCCGGGTCTGTACACCCGCCGTGCCCATTATGAGGGCCATCCCTGTGCTGAGTTCCCAGGTCTGTACACCCGCTGTGCCCATTATGAGGGGTTCCCACCATCCCTGTGCTGAGTTCCCGGGTCTGTACACCCGCTGTGCCCATTATGAGGAGTTCCCACCATCCCTGTGCTAAGTTCCCAGGTCTGTACACCTGCTTTGCCCATTATGAGGGGTTCCCACCATCCCTGTGCTGAGTTCCCGGGTCTGTGCACCTGCTGTGCCCATTATGAGGGGTTCCCACCATCCCTGTGCTAAGTTCCCAGGTCTGTACACCTGCTTTGCCCATTATGGGGGGCATCCCTGTGCTGAGTTCCCGGGTCTGTACACCCGCTGTGCCCATTATGAGGGGTTCCCACCATCCCTGTACTGAGTTCCCGGGTCTGTACACCCGCTGCGCCCATTATGGGGGGCATCCCTGTGCTGAGTTCCCGGGTCTGTACGCTCCTGCTGTGCCCATTATGAGGGGTTCCCACCATCCCTGTGCCGAGCTCCCGGGTCTGTACACCCGCTGTGCCCATTATGACGGGTTAATTTTGTTTATTGAAAATCTTACAAACAACAACTTATATACAATAAAAGCATAATAAATAAATAAAACATATTTACAAAATAATTGACTATGACTATACAAAACAAGAACATAATAAATGGTGCAAACCAAAATGCGTACAACATAATTCCTACGGGAGAGCCAGACTAAGGAACATCACTGTCACCATGCATGGAGCCTTCTATAGAAACGGAGTGGGAACTGCCATTATGGTAGTTGAGGCAGACGCTTCTTAGCCTGACTACTCCTTCTGCCCGGAGAACCAGCGCGCTTCGTTGCACCCTGACACTCATCGTCCATAGAGAACACTGAACTGAACGAGTCCCACTCATCATCATCATCATCATCCGACAGGACCTCAAACTTATTTTCTAAATGCAAAACCTCAGGACTTAAAGTAACTGCACCTCTTTTTTTCCCCTTGCTTTTGCCCCTCTTCCTTTGATCCTCCAACCACTCCATATCATCCTTGGACAAAACAGAGTCAACAGCCTCCCCTTCACCCCCCTCCCCCCCACTCACCCTTCCATTATCTACCACCGGGCCAGCCTCTTCACCATCCACCCCACTCCTCTGCACCCCATGACCTGTAACAGAGACCCCGCCGCATTGAAGGAGGGGGACTGGCACCGCACTTGATGCACCAGCCTCAGCACCTCTTGCTGCCTCTGCAATTTTAGAAGACACAGAAGGATTGGACACAGAAGGATTGGACACATTCTCAGCACCTGAAACCTTACCTACAGACTGGGGAGACACAGACACATTGGGTATTGGCACAGACTGGGACACCACAGACTGGGGAGACACAGACACATTTGATTATTGGCACAGAATGGGGCACCACAGACTGGGGAAACACAGACACATTGGGTTTTGGCACAGAATGGGGCACCACAGACTGGGGAGACACATTGGGTATTGGCACAGACCCAGATGGCCTCACAGGTTCTCCAGCTGCTGAGCTCTGAGCATCCTCCATGTCCAGACGGAAGAACTCTCTCATGAGCTCCGGCTTGTTGTGCATTGCCTCAGGACACTGACTGTAAGGATGTTCCACCATATTGCACAGATTGCACCTGATGATATTACAGTCCTTTTTCCAAATGCCCTATACCCTGACACAGAGAGCACTTCATCACTGGACAGGAGGATGCAAGATGCCCTTTATCTCCACATTTGTTGCAGAGCTTTGGCTGGCCCGGGTAGAAGATGGTCAGCCTGTCCCTCCCCAGGAAAGCTGAGGATGGCAGATGCTGGACAACATTGTCAACGACTTTTAATTTTAGCTGCACAGACCACCCCCAGTCCATATTCCCCGATCGTCCAAAATATTTTTTAGGGGGCTCAGGATGTCCCCATACCTCCTCAACCATACAGTTAAATCCCCTTGGGGTATAGACTCATTACGGACAAGAATTGTCACCATTTTAATAAGGGGCTGGCGTGATATAAGCTTGGGGATGAGCCCTTTCCAGTCCGGCAGGCCCCTACACACGTGTTCATACTTCTCCCCAAAATATGTCCAAAGACTTCGGACAGATAAAGGACAAATCATATTCATAGGAACCTGCCAGACTGATAAGAGATCATGGCAATCAGCATGTTGATTCAGAACTTGTAAAATCTCTGAATGTGGACAAGTTGTACCTGAAAGTGAACAGGAACCTTTTTCCTCAGTACCTGGAACGTTCTCTGTCTCCTTGATAGTACTGGAAAAACGTGGATTCATCAATGTCCGACCCAACTCAGTAACCAGGCACTTCTCAGGGTGCCAGCTTGTTGGCCCTCCTCTAAAGAGTCCTCCTCCAGTCACTTTCACGAGCTGTGGTGCCCCTCCAAGCCGAGAGCACACCCGGACACCCAGACACCTTGAATCCTCCCTCAGTTACTGCGCCTTGGACCAGCCGGTTCCGAGACTAGGGAACAGACAGATCCCTACCCCAGACCAGGCAGGTCTATTGAAGGTAACCGACAGAAGCATGTTGCAGGATGTCGAACACCTCGTGACCGGGACCCCTCGCGGGGCTACCCCAGTCCCAGAAACAAGAACCACATGGGCCTCACAAACTCCTACTGAACACGTGACCTCAACATCTTATGTACCCCTTCCCAGACTCCTCAGCGGGGCCCGGCACACCCACTGATTGGTTCCGAGAAGGCCGATACCTAAAACGTCCAACCAGGCCTGGTTCTGGCTTGTCATGTGCGCCTCACTGTACACATGACCAAGCTGAACTTCTAACACAACCCAGTCAAACTGATGTCAAAGTTAACCTACATAATTAACCCTCAGAACCCCACTACTGTTCTGAGGCAAAAACTAAATTTACACATGAATGACACTTTGTCCAAAATGTCATCCGCTACACATCCCCCCAGCTATTTAGACGGTGTCCCCATCATCTATGTAACAACTAGGATAAAAATCCTATCAAAAAAACTATGCAGTGCCTGAGTTTTTTTTTAATTTGGTGTTGGGGAAGGGAAAGAAGGGAAAACATATTCAAATATTAATGTTTTCACAATGACACATTCAATGCTGTACATATACCACCCTGCTGACTGACTAAACCCACCCAGCCTCCGGTGAACTTGACAGTCGATCTCGGTGCATTCTGAAAGAGAACACAATACAAAAGATAACCCTGTACATTATACATTTTGCCTTGAAGGGCGAAATTCCATTATTAATACAACGGAACTTCCTCCTTCATAGACACATGAAATTTCTCTCTAACATCTTCTAACTACTTGTGAGAGAAAAGTCCTTGCCTTTTACCGCTCCTTTCCTGACGTCTCACGCCACCTAGTGGTCAGAGCCGCTGTAACTACAAGTCTCTCAATAAACACAGCACGGTGGGCTAAAAGCCTGAAGAACTTGACGTGCATTTTCTTGTAGAAACTACCTATCTAACTACCCCAGGGTCCTTGTAACTTGCAGAAACACTGGAAAAACTGAAGACACAAAGAAATTCTTCTTCCTTTTTGCAAACATTTTCAAAGATTTGACTCCAGGAACAGTTCACCAATAAAACCTTGGGTCGGGTAGAGTTAGATCTTTCCCTTGAGCATCAATGGCGGTGATGAAATAAATGGCACTCTCTTTATCCGGTTTGCATATTATAACTTTGTCACAATAGATATGCCGACCATAGCTCCAGTGCAACAACAGTCCTGAAATCCATTCGGCATTTTCCATGTGAAAGGCATCTTCCACAGTGACTCTGAGACCTTAGGATGGTACCGAACATTTTCTTTATGTCACTTCTTTCACAATGTCCATGACTTCACCCAACTCAGGAGAGATCAAGTCCATACTCTGTTGCCGCCCACTTATAAAAAGTCTCAGGGGCCTAACAACCCCGTCATCCTCGGGCAGTGTCCATGCATCGGCAACAGTTTAAGTTAGCTCACGGCAGCTTCGGTTTGAAGTACCAGTCATCCCCCTCATCGGAGCCGGTCTCAACTGGCGAGTCAGACGAGGAGTCTCCTGCAGGCAGATAATTCTCTGTAACAGCACTTGCAGTACCCCGCGGCTTGCATTTAAACACTTTCCCCCAGATATCTGGCCTCGAGCTGCAGGAGGCAGGCCTGCCTCTGCGGAGGCGGGGTTTTCTGTTTTAGTTATGTAAGTAAAGCCGCGCCTATGGAATAGGTTTTTATCAGCAGGAGCAAGTATAGATGTTATTTTATCTGTGACCTTATATTCTATATGGGTTTTTTTATTATTGGTTACAACTCTTCTATCCAATTTAATTAAAAGATTAAATACAAACTTTCTTTTTATGAGGTTGCTGCCACCCTAATATGCAAAGGCTGCACTAAACAACCTGCATTAATGGAATGATTTCTTAAATGAAGGTTATTGGCGCTACCTCCACCCAGTTGATTTCAGTAACACAATTTACTTCCTCAACCTTAATGTGTCTATCTATCACCTCAATGTGTCCCCAGGGACTATATAAACTAACCCCGTGTTCCGTGTTAATCTCAACAACACCCCATTTGTCCAATACCTAGACCTCAAAACAAAAAATGATTGCACCCTACTATATCACCTAAGTGAAATAGTGCCACTATTTTTCCATTAACATTTAGAATCTCAAATCAAAAAATATAAGAGATATAACTACAGAGACCATATATGTTAGTGACAAGTGATAGGTAAAGGCCTCTGCTGTATATACACCCTAACCACAAAAAACTATAAACAAAAACACAGAAAAAAACAGGAAAAAACAGAACAAACAGAAAAAAAGGGAGTAAATCCCCAGAAATTTCAGTGTTTAACAGTGCCAAGCCTCTCCCTAGTTAGGGAAAGAGTTATCTCCAATTTTTTATATAACTTCTTGTGCTAGTTATTAAATATTAAGTGCACCAGATATGTAAATAAGTGTAAAAGGAGGAAGCGCAAGATTACCTCATACAATAATATCAAAAAAAAATTTTTGTGAACAAAACAGCCAAAAAAACAATAAAATATGTGAAAAAACCAATTACATCCAGTGGTCTATACACCAATCCACAGATATGTGAGAGTGTGAAAGGTCAGGTGAGACCAATATAAACCAAAAATAAACAATATGAGTATCATCAAAATATTTCAGTCCACATTGAGTCTTCTATAACCGTATCAATGCTTCTTCAAAATACAGGAAGGGTGACTTTCGTGAGATTGCCTGCACTTTATTAGTGACTTTCGTGCTGGTTCCCCCTCAAGGATCCCTACTCACCAGATCCATTCACCCCCTAGGGGGTTATGCGCCTGTAATCTGTATCCTATTTCTGGGAGGTTCCACCATCCAGTTATATCTTCAATGGGTCCTTCTCCAGGTCTTTTTAAAGAGATACAGATGACTCCTTGTGTCCAATGGTGATTCCTCAAATAAAAGAAAATTCCCTCATGGTGTAGTATTTTAGATTATAGTTGGGAGGGGGGAGCAGTCTGATGTTTTTCTTTAAAAAGCAGGTATTTTTGATTGTATAGAAATAGTAGGAGGCTAATTTCCACTTAAAAATATTTTATTACAAAAAAAATGTTTTATTACAAAAAAACTTTATACAACACTCTATGCAGAAAAAAGGGGAGTTTTTTTATGTACGATGCAATCTAACAGTCCATGCATCAGCATACACCGTATATTTATACGGCTCAAAACGATGTAATAAGCCACCCCTTTTTTAGCAAAAAAGAAACAATAAAGTATGAAAAATAAAATTAAAAGAACAAATGCTGGATGAAGAAATATAAAGCACTAATTTCAGAGTGCAAAAAGGAGAAAGGTTTTCTTCATGTGTATACCAAAGTTTCACCAGCTATGAAAAGCCAATAAGAAACAAAAAATATTTAAAAAGTTTTTAAAAATTAAAAAATAAGAAAAACCAAAAAAATAAAAAATAAAAAATAAACAAAGATAAAGCACAGACTCTCCTACGGTCCTTTACATAAGTCTGCAGAGTAACTGCACTAAATCCCAAAAAGCTCTATTCTCCCAGTGCTCCAGTCCCCTTACTGCACTAGGGTTGGATGGTAATTTCCTCTAGGGGCCGCTTGTCAGGCTTAATTTGGGTTATAGATGGAACTACGTAGGTTGAAGAGCCAGAAAGTAGTTAATGTTAAAAGGATGTAGAAAGTCTATCAGACTTATTCCTAAGTATTGTACTCGCCGGTCCGCCGTGGAAGCAATTTCCCTGAACTTGCGGCGTGCGTTGCAGGCTGCGTTCCAACGGATCCAGGCGCACCGGAAGTGACGTGTGTGCGTAATGACGCTGTACGCGTTTCGTCAGAGACGTCCTCAGCAGCGATGATCATCGCTGCTGAGGACGTCTCTGACGAAACGCGTACAGCGTCATTACGCACACACGTCACTTCCGGTGCGCCTGGATCCGTTGGAACGCAGCCTGGAACGCACGCCGCAAGTTCAGGGAAATTGCTTCCACGGCGGACCGGCGAGTACAATACTTAGGAATAAGTCTGATAGACTTTCTACATCCTTTTAACATTAACTACTTTCTGGCTCTTCAACCTACGTAGTTCCATCTATAACCCAAATTAAGCCTGACAAGCGGCCCCTAGAGGAAATTACCATCCAACCCTAGTGCAGTAAGGGGACTGGAGCACTGGGAGAATAGAGCTTTTTGGGATTTAGTGCAGTTACTCTGCAGACTTATGTAAAGGACCGTAGGAGAGTCTGTGCTTTATCTTTGTTTATTTTTAATTTTTAATTTTTTTGGTTTTTCTTATTTTTTAATTTTTAAAAACTTTTTAAATATTTTTTGTTTCTTATTGGCTTTTCATAGCTGGTGAAACTTTGGTATACACATGAAGAAAACCTTTCTCCTTTTTGCACTCTGAAATTAGTGCTTTATATTTCTTCATCCAGCATTTGTTCTTTTAATTTTATTTTTCATACTTTATTGTTTCTTTTTTGCTAAAAAAGGGGTGGCTTATTACATCGTTTTGAGCCGTATAAATATACGGTGTATGCTGATGCATGGACTGTTAGATTGCATCGTACATAAAAAAACTCCCCTTTTTTCTGCATAGAGTGTTGTATAAAGTTTTTTTGTAATAAAACATTTTTTTTGTAATAAAATATTTTTAAGTGGAAATTAGCCTCCTACTATTTCTATACAATCAAAAATACCTGCTTTTTAAAGAAAAACATCAGACTGCTCCCCCCTCCCAACTATAATCTAAAATACTACACCATGAGGGAATTTTCTTTTATTTGAGGAATCACCATTGGACACAAGGAGTCATCTGTATCTCTTTAAAAAGACCTGGAGAAGGACCCATTGAAGATATAACTGGATGGTGGAACCTCCCAGAAATAGGATACAGATTACAGGCGCATAACCCCCTAGGGGGTGAATGGATCTGGTGAGTAGGGATCCTTGAGGGGGAACCAGCACGAAAGTCACTAATAAAGTGCAGGCAATCTCACGAAAGTCACCCTTCCTGTATTTTGAAGAAGCATTGATACGGTTATAGAAGACTCAATGTGGACTGAAATATTTTGATGATACTCATATTGTTTATTTTTGGTTTATATTGGTCTCACCTGACCTTTCACACTCTCACATATCTGTGGATTGGTGTATAGACCACTGGATGTAATTGTTTTTTTCACATATTTTATTGTTTTTTTGGCTGTTTTGTTCACAAAAATTTTTTTTTTGATATTATTGTATGAGGTAATCTTGCGCTTCCTCCTTTTACACTTATTTACATATCTGGTGCACTTAATATTTAATAACTAGCACAAGAAGTTATATAAAAAATTGGAGATAACTCTTTCCCTAACTAGGGAGAGGCTTGGCACTGTTAAACACTGAAATTTCTGGGGATTTACTCCCTTTTTTTCTGTTTGTTCTGTTTTTTCCTGTTTTTTTCTGTGTTTTTGTTTATAGTTTTTTGTGGTTAGGGTGTATATACAGCAGAGGCCTTTACCTATCACTTGTCACTAACATATATGGTCTCTGTAGTTATATCTCTTATATTTTTTGATTTGAGATTCTAAATGTTAATGGAAAAATAGTGGCACTATTTCACTTAGGTGATATAGTAGGGTGCAATCATTTTTTGTTTTGAGGTCTAGGTATTGGACAAATGGGGTGTTGTTGAGATTAACACGGAACACGGGGTTTTCTGTTTTGCTCCTCTGCCTGAACGGCCCATGCTGTAGCGGCAGCCTTCTTCTGCGGGGTCACATCCGCAACCTCCAGGGTTTCCAGAGCTTTGGAAGGGGCAGGATCCCTCTTAGTAGTCTGAACCCCGAAAGACAACACTGGGGCATATCCGGCAGACCCCTCAGTGGAAACACCCATAGCCCAATCATATTGAAAGGCCTGGGGTGGTACAGTGGGCTGCTCAACCTGGAACACATAGTCCCCACACCTCTGACATCTCAAGAACGGCTGGGGGTTGGTGACCAACCCATCGTACTTCCTGCACAACATCCCGAGGGCCTCAACTTCCCCTATGTTGCATAGGACGAACCGCCCCTGCAGCAGCAACCGAATGCCCGTATCCGTAATTACCGTCCCAGGCATCTGCACGTTCGCCGGACCCCTCACTGTGGGCATCCTGGGTCCAGGCGCTGGCTGCACGTGCAAAGATCGGTGCATTCTCAAACTTTTCTCCAGACTCAGAGAAAACAAAGTTTCTCCTTCCTTCCAAAACACACACTCACGCGTTGCCTCGTGCAGGGAAAAGATCAGCCTTGACTCCTCCCACTGGGCGCTGGTTCCTGTGAAGTTTCGCAGGCTTTTGGTACAGGCTCCTCCCATGCTTACGCACCTCAGTGAAAGTCTCTCCAAAATGGTGCTGATCTTTTTTTTGGCGCAGTTCAAAAACATTCTTCATCCTCTGTTCCAAGGCCCTGCGAAGTAACTGTAAATCCTGGACTGCGAGCCCCCACGTGTAGTGGCCATAACCCTTTGTAGGGCGGCTTTGACTTATTGGGCTTACCGGTTACCTCCGCTTGGCTTGTTCTTCCACGTCTAGGGGTTCCCAGGGTTGATACCCAACAACTTGGACACTGACACCAATAAAGTCTTTTTGAAAGGTTTTATTTTGCAGGGGTAATATCCAACAACACAGTCTCGTATAGGAACAGAGGGCAAGGGTGAAGAACTCAGGCACCTTGAACTGCAGACATAACAAAGTCTCTAATACCACCCAGAGAGTAGCCACTCGCAGCTGGGCACTTCAATGCTGAACAGATCTCTAGCCAGAGATCATGGTAATCAGCATGTTGATTCAGAACTTGTAAAATCTCTGAACGTGGACCCTTTCCAGTCCGGCACACATGTTCATACTTCTCCCCAAAATATGTCCAAAGACTCCGGACAGATAAAGGACAAATCATACTCATAGGAACCTGCCGGACTGATAAGAGATCATGGCAATCAGCATGTTGATTCAGAACTTGTAAAATCTCTGAACGTGGACAAGTTATAACTGGAAGTGAACAGGAACCTTTTTCCTCAGTACCTGGAATGTTCTCTGTCTCCTTGATAGTACTGGAAAAGCGTGGATTTGTCAATGTCCTTCCCAACCCAGTAACCAGGCCCTTCTCAGGATGCCACTTGTTGGCCCTCCTCCAAAGAGTCCTCCCTCAGTCACTTTCACGAGCTGTGGTGCCCCTCCAAGCCGAGAGAACACCCGGACACCCGGACACCTTGAATCCTCCCTCAGTTACTTGCGCCTCGGACCAGCCGGTTCCGAGACTCGGGAACAGACGGATCCCTACCTTAGACCAGGCAAGTCTATTGGGGGTAACCAACAGAAGCATGTTGCGGGATGTCGAACACCCCGTGACCGGGACCCCTCGAGGGGCTACCCCGGTCCTGGAAACAAGAACAGACCACACGGGCCTCATAAACTCCTACTGAACACGTGACCTCACCATCTTAAGTACCCCTTCCCAGACTCCTTAGCGGGGCCCGGCACACCCACTGATTGGTTCCGAGAAGGCTGATACCCAAAACGTCCACTAGGCCTGGTTCTGGCTTGTTATGTGCACCTCACTGTACACATGACCAAGCAGAACTTCTAACACAGCCCGGCTAAACTGATGTCAAAGTTAACTTACATAATTAACCCTCAGAACCCCACTACTGTTCTGAGGCAAAAATGAAATTTACACATGAATGACACTTTGTCCAAAATGTCATCCGCTACACATCCCCCCAGTTATTTAGACAGTGTCCCCATCATCTATGTAACAACTAGGATAAAAATCCTATCAAAAAAACTATGCAGTGCCTGAGTTTTTTTTTTATTTGGTGTTGGGGAAGGGAAAGAAGGGAAAACATATTCAAATATTAACGTTTTCACAATGACACATTCAATGCTGTATATATACCACCCAGCTGACTGACTAAACCCACCCAGCCTCCGGTGAACTTGACAGTCGATCTCGGTGCATCCTGAAAGAGAACACAATACAAAAGCAACACTGTACACTATACATTTTGCCTTGAAGGGCGAAATTCCATTATTAATACTACATGACTAAACAAACCAGAAAGAACAAGAACAAAATAAACGGTGCAATTCAAATTGCGCACAACATAATCCCTACGGGAGAGCCAGACTAAGGAACATCACCGTCACCATGCATGGAGCCTTTTATCAAAACGGAGTGGGAACAGCCATTAGGGTAGTTGGGGCAGACGTTTCTTAGCCTGACTACTCCCTCTGCCCGGAGAACCAGCGCGCTTCGTTGCACCCTGACACTCATCATCCATGGAGGACGCTGAACTGAATGAGTCCCAATCATCGTCATCATCTGACAGGACCCCAAACTTATTTTCTAAATGAAAAACCTTAGTACTTAAGGTAACTGAACCTCTTTTTTTCCCCTTGCTTTTGCCCCTCTTCCTTTTATCCTCCAACCACTCCATATCATCCTTGGACAAAACAGAGTCAACAGCCTCCCCACATCTATCCTCACCTTTACCCCCCTTCCCCCCACTCTCCCTTCCCTTATCTACGGGGAGTGAAAAATCTAGGGGAGTGAAAGAAGAATACAAAGAAAGCCGCACACCCCGAGATCAACAGGCAGCAGCTACAGAGCCCTGATATTCCTCCACGCCTTTATCCAGGCCTCCTGCCCCCACCTGTCTTTCTCAAGACCCCGAATCTTCACAACCTCACCCAGAATGTTCTGCATCACCACTTCCACAGGGAGGATTTTACCCCATAAGAATACCTGAGACCGTGCACTCCACATGAAATAACGGACTGCTAGACTAACTTAAAAAAGTGTTTCCAAATCATAATCCCGATGAGTCTGGTATGCCCCATATGGAAGAGGAAGGGTATACTCAGAGCCCTCCCCACCCTCTTGTACACCTCTATATTAAAAGGGCACTGAAGTAGAAAGTGATCCATGGACTCCACCACTCCTCCACACTCCACTCTCGGGCAGCCCCGATCACTCATGGAAAGAAACTTCAAGTTTCCTTTCACATATAGTTTTTCATGAAAGGCAAGCCAAGCCTGATCCCTAAACTTCATTGGGATTCTCTCCAAATGAATTAATCGCAAACCCACCCCCAAAACCAGGCTTGGGCAATCCCTTAAGGCCAGTGGCATGCAAAAAGCAGAGCTCATGATCCGCTTCTCAAGAAGTTTCCTTGGAAGAGATCTGAACTCTGCTGCTCTTACTTTCCACTGCTGAAGTATTTTCAAACACGGGGCAACATAAGCCGGGAGCTTCTCATGCTTGACCCTCAGGCTTTTCACTGGCCCACCATTTTCCCAGTCTGGCAGAAAGGGCCTAAACCAGAACTGGAAAATACCAACCCACCCAGGCGGTCTCTCTGCCAACATGTTACCAAGATTGTACTTCACAAACATCAGAGAGAAAAAGACTACAGGGTTGATCATCCCTAGACCACCCCCCCCCCCCCCCGCTTAGGAAGTCACATTTGTATTGAGGAGGTTTATTTTGTTCCCCCATAACAGATGGAAGAAACAACTATAGACCCTGGTATAGAGAGAGACTGGCAAAACACAAACAAAACTGACATACAGAAAAATAGGAATCAGGTAAGTCTTGATCAGATCAACCTTTTTCCCTCAAGGAAAGCTGCCAACCTTTCCAGCTTGCCACCTTGGCATCGGCATTCTCCAGCCTGTTCACCCAATTTGCATGACTATAGTCACCTGGGCCAAATTCCTAGATGTCTAGAACTCTATTTTTTTGTTGGGGCTCCATGAAGTCACCTTCCACGCCCATCCAGAAAGCTTTACACTTGTCCTGGTTGACCTTTGAACCTGATGCAGCTGTATACTGCCTTATCACTGAGACCACCTTCTGCGCCTCCCCAGCCCCAGAGACAAAGAAAGAAACATAATCAGCATAGGCCACAACCTTCGCAGGAGGCTCACCAGCGATGCTCAATGGTACCCCATACAGTGGTCCATTCTCTAGCCTTCTAATGAAGGGGTTGGTTGCAAACACATATAGAAGAGGACTCAATGGATGCCCCTGACGCACACACTCGAGCCGACCACAAAGGGCAACCCAACCATTAAGCAGAGGAAAGCTTTCAACCCCCTCAAGGCCATATTTGCCAAGAAGGAGCCATAAGTACTCATGATTAACCCGATCAAAGGCCTCAGCCTGGTCCAATGTCAGCAAAAATTTACCCCAGCCAGCAACCCTACAATGCTCCAAGGCCTCCCGGACAGCTAACACTGCTGAAAAAGTGCTTCTACCCTGGACCGAGCAGTTCTGGTGGTGGGATAACAAACTGCCTGCCACTGGTGATAATCACCAGAAAAAAATCTTTGCCAGTTTTTTTGTATGGACTTTTAAGAAGACTAATGGGGTGCCAATTCCCAATCATCGAAGGATCTTTCCCTTTGACAGAAGGATCACTGCATCCATGGAGGGAGGGAGAGAACCCTCCTGCAAACAGCCATTAAAAACCTCTGCAAGGTAGGGAGCCAGGATCGTCTTAAAACATTTATAAAATTCGGCTGTCAAACCATCTGACCCTGGCGATTTCTTGATGGCCAGTTTATCAATAGCCTGGATTACCTCATCTGCAGTGATTTCATCTGTCAGATTCATCAAAAGAGCATTACTCTCCAGACCTGGTGTAGAGTCCAAAAAAGCCAACATCCTTGTCTGGTCAAGGTTCCTTCCTCCCAGGAGATCGGCATAGTATGACCTGACAACCTCAAGGATCTCTAACCTAGACTTTGTCCCTGACCTAAAGAGCCTGTACTGTCCTTCAGGCTATGGACCGTCTTAACTGCTACACTCTTTTTACAGTTCTGGTAAGGGTCAGGCAAATGGTATTTCCCGTAATCCCTCTCCTGAACCAAAGAGGTGTGCTAGTCATATTGATGTCTCCTAAGGAGGAGCTTCACCTCAGAGATCGTCCCAGAATCTCCTCCATTTGAAACAAGGCGGTCAAGTTTCCCCTGCAAACGCTGGTAGGTGATATACTTATCTTGCTGCTTCTTTCTTCCTATGGCCTTGAAAAGCCTAACAGTCTGCTGTTTTACAAGCTCCACCATTCTGACTTACTGTTGCAAAAGTCTAGGATCGTTACCTGTGCTTGAAAAAAATCCTCAAGGATTATCTTACTCGCCTTCCAGGAGGGCCGAATTCAATCTCCAGATACCCCTCCCCCTAGGTGGCATGTCTGAGGCATTCAGAGTCACAGATAGAATACAGTGATCGGAAAACTCCACTGCTTGACACACAGGTGCCAAAAAAGCCCTCTTTTAAAAAAAACTATCTAGCCTACTCTGACTACTACCTCGCTGAAAAGTGAACCCCGTGCTGGGCAGCAATTAATGTGCGCATCTATCAGACCTTCTTCCCTAACTATTTCATTGAGAAAAAGGGTGTCATAGCCCAGCTTAACTCTGAAACCTCTCCTGTCTTTATACCTATTAATGGTGTTAAAATCACTTCCAAAGATAACCTGCTGGGCCGTAAAAAGAAAAGGCTTAATCTTCGCCTGGGGACCATAGATGTTAATCAGGCACAGGTCCTGCCCCCGCACAGAGACGTCCAAGACAATGCATTTCCCAATCTCTACCTCAATTACCCGCTGGCATGTTACCATATCAGAAAATGGGACCGCAACCCCTCTGTAAGGCTCGGCCATAAGAGACCAAAATGAGGAACCACGTCTCCACTCCTTTGCCAGATGTATATCGTCCAGACTACTTAGTTGGTTCTCTTGCAAAAACAAAATGTCAGCATCAAACTCGCTGAGAAAAAATAAAGCCATATGACAAGCATTTACTGATCTTTAGCTGGCAACATTAACGGTTGCCACTTTTAACAGAGTGGAAACTGCCATTAGGGTAGTTGAGGCAGCCATTTCTTAGCCTGACTACTCCATCTCCCTGGAGAACCAGCGTGCTTCATTGCACCCTGGCACTCACCATCCATAGAGAATGCTGAACTCAACGAGTCCCACTCATCGTCATCATTGGACAGGACCCCAAACGTATTTGCCAAAGGCAAAACCTTAGGCTTTAAGGTAACTGAACCCCTTTTTCTCCTTCTTTTGCCCTTCGTCCTTCTATCCTCCGACCACTCCATATTATCCCTGGACAAACCGAAATCAACAGCTTCCCCACTCCTACCCCCCCCCCCCCCGATTCTCCCTTCCCTTATCTACTGCCAGGCCAGCCTCTTAACCATTTTCCCCACTCCTCTGCACCCCATGATCCTCAACAGAAACCTTGCAGCATCAGAGGGGAGGGACTGGCAAGGCACTTGACACATCTGCCCCAGCACCTCTTGCTGCCTCTGCAATTTTGGAAGACATAGACACAGAAAGATTGGACACATTCACACTGGGAAGACACGGGCCTACAAGGCAAACACACAGACTGTGAAGACACGGGCACACTAGGCACATGCACAGACTGGGCCACCACAGACTGGAAAGACACAGACATACTGGGTATTGGCACAGACTGGGGCACCACAGACTGGGAAGACACAGACATACTGGGTATTGGCACAGACTGGGGCACCACAGACTGGGAAGACACAGACATACTGGATATTGGCACAGACTGGGGCACCTCAGACTGAGAAGACACAGATATATTGGGTATTGACACAGACTCAGATGGAATCACAGGCACCCCAGCTGCTGAGCTCTGAGCATCCTCCATGTCCAGGCGGAAGAACTCTCTCATGAGCTCAGGCTTGTTGTTTATTGCCTCAGGACACTGACTGTAAGGATGTCCTACCGCATTGCACAGATTGCACCTTATAATGTTACAATTTGCCAAATGTCCTATACCCTGACACAGAGAGCCCTTTATCACTGGACAGGAGGATGCAAGATGCCCTTTATCTCCACACTTGTTGCATAGCTTTGGCTGGCCCGGATAAAAGATGATCAGCCTGTCCCTCCCAGGAAAGCGTAGGATGGCAGATGCTGGACAACATTTGTCAACGACTTTTAATTTTAACTGCGCAGACCACCCCCAGTCCATATTCCCCCGATCATCCAAAATCTTCTTTAGGGGGCTCAGGACCTAACCATACAGATAAATCCCCTTGTAATGTGGACTCATTACTGACAAGAATTGTCACCATTTTAACGAGTGGCGGGCGTGATACAAGCTTGGGGATGAGCCCTTTCCAGTCCAGCAGGCCCCTACACACATGCTCATATTCCTCCCAAAATATGTCCAAAGACTCCGGATGGATAAAGGACAAGTCGTACTCATAGGAACCTGCCGGACTGATCAGGGCGAAGATATCTTTGATGCTAAACCTCATTTGCAGAATTTTATTCACCACTGCCCTCCTATTCGGAGGAAGTCCTCCACCCTCCCATTTAAGCTGCACAACAGTCCTCCTTTTAAACACTGAGGAAGATAAAACATTTTCATATTGCTTCCCTGCTTGCTCCCCCTTGCTCCCCCTTCCCAGATCCGGCGGCGGCGGCGGCGACGACAGCGGCGACAGAAGACCGGGCCACCGCCTGTAAAAGAGCTACAAGAAGGCGCGGTGGCCCGGCAGAAGAACCGAAGGCGGCGACAGAAGAACGGAAGGCAGCTGCGACAGAAGACCGGGCCACCGCCTGCAAAAGAGCTACAAGAAGGCGCGGTGGCCCGGCAGAAGAACCGAAGAGGGGGACAAGACCCCCGAAGTCGGGAGAAGAGGCCGGCGGTGGGGAGGAAGAAAGCCGGACTCCTCCGCTAGTAAAAGAGCTACACACAGATAGCGGAGGAGTCCGGCGAGAAGACCCCCGAAGACGGAAGACCCCCGGAGCTGTGCAATAAAATATTTTTTCCCTGTGTTGTGTTTTTTTTGTACTTTATTTCACAGGTGAATGGGTAGGGGTACATTGTACCCCATACTCATTCACATAGGGTGGGGGCCGGTATCCGGGGGCCCCCTTCTTAAAGGGGGCTCCCGGATTCCGATAAGCCCCCCGCCCGCAGACCCCGACAACCAACGGCCAGGGTTGTCGGGAAGAGGCCCTTGTCCTCATCAACATGGGGACAAGGTGCTTTGGGGTGGGGGGGGCCGCGCGGCCCCCCCTTCCCCAAGGCACCCCCCATGTTGAGGGCACGCGGCCTGGTACGGCTCAGGAGGGGGGGCGCGCTCGCTCGCCCTCCTTTCCTGGCCGGCCGGGTAGCGTGCTCGGACAAGGGTCTGGTGTGGACTTTGGGGGAACCCCCACGCCGATTTTTTTCGGCGTTGGGGTTCCCCTTTAAGCCCATTCCAGGCGGTGGAGCCCGAAACGTCTCCTTCGCGGGCCCCGCCTACCTGTACACGCGCTCGAAATGGGCGGATTTGCCTCCGCCTTACGTGGGCGAGTCCGTTCATTTCAAAAGTTGAGCGGACTGTTTGGCAAAACAGTCCGCTCGTGTGTGGGCAAGTCCGCTCATGCAAATTTTGAGCGGACTGTTTGCCGAAACTGTTTGACGAACAAGGTTGGGCAAACAGTCCGCGCGTGTGTACGCGGCCTCACAGACACACCAATTGCAGTCTTGTCCTTAGACACAATCAAACCTGCTGGCAGAGAGTCTGATTCAGCTGGGATAGCAGTCTTTGGATTAACAGAGGTGAGACCCGCCCTCTCCCTCTGCTCTGAACACTCAGCTTCTTTCCTGGTGTTATGGTTTTCAGATGGTGAGTCTGACTTAGTGGAAGGGGACCTCCCTTACGGCTCTGGTTCTGGTCTCGCTGGAATGGGGACAGGGAGACCGGAGCACAGCGGGGTAGGAGAGTCCAGCCAGGTGCAGCAGCAGGTACCGAGTAGAAGAGGATCCTCTGGAGCAGGAACCCACTGTAGCAGGAGAGCAGCTAGGAGGAGACTGCAGACCGTGGAACAGGATGGATGGCTCTTCAGGATGAGAGGTAGCAGATGCAGAAGCAGGCAGGAGCCGGCAGAGGTGTCAGGCACAAGCAGAGGTTCGGCAACGGGTAAACAGTCCAAGAAGGGTCAAACAAGCCGGGGTCGGAGCAGGAGAAGTCAACAAGGTCAGACGGAGCCGGGTCAGGTATCAGACAGGTAGCAGACAGATAAACAGGTTACTTCGGGCACAAGCTGCAGACGAACAGCACGGAACATCTGCAGCTGTTCCTTTAAAAAGGGCCACTGGCGCCAATAGCGTTAACGCGCACACGTGCGTGCGTGTGCCGCGCGCACATCCGAACGACGTGCACCCGCTCGCGCTCGGAGACGCGCGTGCCCACGACGACCCGCGGCACGAATGCGCGTGCGCGAACGGAGACCCGATCGTGCAGAACGGACGGATTCCTGACATTGCCCCCCCACAAGGGGCAACCTCCGGGTGCCCCTAACGATTCTCTTCTCAGGGTGTGCAGCAAAAAAGGCCTGAATTAATCTATCTGCATGTAGGTTAGCAGCAGGTTCCCATGAATTATTTTCCGGACCATAACCCTTCCATTGAATTAAAAACTGACCTTGTCCATGACGTCTTCTGAAATCCAGAATGGCCTCCACTTCATATTCCTCATTGCCATCAATCAACACAGGATCAGGAGGACCTGTTCCTCTACCGGGAAAAGGGTCAGATACAGCAGGCTTAAGCAAAGCTACATGGAAGACCGGGTGTATTTTCATGGAAACAGGTAAGGACAGTTCATATGATACTTCATTGATCCTCCTCTTAACTGGAAATGGACCCAGAAATTTGGGTGCCAACTTCTTAGAGGGGCAAGCTAATTTCAAGTTAGAAGTGGAAAGCCATACCTGGTCCCCGACTTGAAGAATCAATTCTCCCCTTCTTCCCCGATCGAAGTTTCTCTTGCTATCCGCCTGAGCCTTGGTTATGGTCTCTTGTAGGATTTGGTTATTCCGCTGAAGAAAAGATACAGTGTCCTGTACCGCTGGAACGTGGGATTCTGAAAGGATATCAGGAAGAAAAGACAGGTTAAAACCGAAATTAGCAAAAAACGGGGATTGGCCAGTGGTAGCATGGCTGGCATTGTTGTAGGCGAATTCCGCCAACGGTAAGAGGGAAACCCAATCGTCCTGGACAAAGGATGAAAAGCATCTAATGTATTGTTCGAGGGTTTGGTTAGTGCGTTCCGTTTGTCCGTTGGTCTGCGGGTGGTAGGCGGAGGATAAGGCCAATTCTATTTTCAGGGCCTCACATAAGGCTCTCCAGAAACGAGAGGTGAATTGCACCCCCCTATCGGAGACAATATTGGAGGGTACCCCGTGAAGCCTGACTATCTCCTTGATGAAGATGTGAGCCGTCTCCGATGCGGTGGGAGTTCCCTTCAAGGGTAGGAAATGGGCCATCTTAGACAAACGGTCACAGATCACAAAGATGGCTGTACAGTTCTCGGAAGGAGGGAGTTCCACAATAAAGTCCATCGTAATCATCCGCCAGGGGCGGTCGGGTACGGGAAGTGGTTTAAGCAGGCCCCAGGCCCGGTTTCTGGGGACCTTATTCCGATTACACACGGGGCAGGAATTCACATATTTCTTGCAATACTCCCTCATGCCTGGCCACCAGAAGGAGCGCTGTACAAGCTCCAGAGTCTTGCGGACACCAAAGTGCCCGGCGAGAGGGTGATCGTGGAGGAGACCCAAGACCTTTATTCGGACGTCTTCCGGAACAAAGATTAGATTGTTCTTCCAAAGCAGACCTTCTCTGGAAATGAGCGTAACTCCTGGAGGACTGGAGGACACGAGGGAAGCTCTCTTTAACAGGGACAAAAGGTCAGGCTGAACAAGCAAAAAGATGTTAGCAGGAAGGATGGTATCAGGGGGTGCGATGTCCTTGGGGCTATCGAACATGCGGGAAAGCGCATCCGGCTTTACATTTCTTGACCCGGGGCGGTAGGTAATATGAAAGCAGAACCGAGAGAAAAAGAGGGCCCAACGGGCCTGCCGAGGTTTCAGCCGTTTGGCGGTATGGAGGTACTCGATGTTCTTGTGGTCTGTGTAGATAAGTACGGGGTGTACCGCCCCCTTCAGTAAATATCTCCACTCCTCCAACGCAGACTTGATGGCGAGTAACTCTCGGTCCCCCACATCATAATTTCTCTCTGCCGGAGAAAGTTTGCGAGAAAAGAACCCCACGGGGTGCATCAGGTCATCTTTACCTTGACGTTGGGAGACCACCGCCCCTACTGCTACCTCAGAAGCATCTACCTCCAGGATAAAGGGTCTTGACGGATCCGGGTGATTGAGAACGGGAGCAGAGGTGAACAGGTTCTTGAGTTTCTTGAAGGCGGCCTGCGCTTCAGGTCCCCAATGAAAACGTACATTTTGTTTGGTGAGCTGAGTGATGGGAGCGATAATGGCCGAGAACCCTTTAATGAACCTTCTATAAAAATTGGCGAAGCCCACAAAGCGCTGGATCCCCTTTTTATCAGTGGGGGCTGGCCATTCGAGAACAGCAGAAACCTTTTGCGGGTCCATCTTGATGCCTGCTGGAGAGATTTCAAGGCCGAGAAATTGGATATTCTGCTGCTCAAATTTACATTTCTCGGCTTTAGCGTAAAGCCCGTGTTGCCGGAGCCGGAGCAGCACTCTGCTGACGTGCCCACGATGCTGTTCCAGGGACCCGGAAAAGATTAGAATGTCGTCTAGGTATACAATGACGAAAATGTCCAGAAAGTCTCGGAAGACATCATTTATCAGGTGCTGGAAAGTGGCCGGGGCATTACAAAGTCCGAAGGGCATTACTAAGTACTCGTAATGCCCAAAACGAGTTCGAAACGCAGTCTTCCACTCGTCGCCTGCTCGTATTCTGACCAGATTGTAAGCTCCCCTCAAGTCCAACTTAGTAAAAATAGTAGCTGACCTTAGTTTCTGAAAAAGCTCCGGAATCAGTGGTAGGGGATAACGGTTCTTAATTGTGATTCTATTCAGCTCCCGGTAGTCCACACAGGGTCGAAGGGTCTGATCTTTCTTTGTAACGAAGAATATTCCGGCACCGGCAGAAGATGTGGAATGGCGGATGAACCCCTTCTTAAGGTTCTCAGTGATATAGACCTTTAGGGCTTCCTGCTCCTTCTCAGACAAAGGGAAGACACGCCCGAACGGGATTTCTGCCCCAGGAAGGAGCTCGATGGGACAATCGTAGGGGCGATGTGGGGGCAGAGAATCAGCCCCCCGTTTACTGAAAACATCCAGAAACCCTTGGTAGGGCTCTGGAACTGATTGGCATAAGTCCTGGTCTGGGTCCAGACAGAGGAGCGTTCTGGGCTGTACAGAAGCTCCAGGAAGGCAGTGATCCTGGCAGTAAGAGGAGAGGAATCTCACTTCCCCGGAAGACCAGTCGACGGAGGGGTTATGTGCCTGCAGCCACGGGATACCCAGGATCACAGGAAAAAGTGGTGATGAGATGACGTCCAGGGTTAGCAGTTCCGTATGTTGGCAGGAAGTGGTGGTTGGTAGTGGAAGAGTCTCCTGGGTGACTCGGCCAGACTTAATTTGTGAACCATCGGCCAGGAAGATGGAAAGTTCATGGGGCTTTTTCCGAAGAGGGATGGAGTGCAGGTTGGTGAATGCAGCGTCGATGAAACAGCCGCAGGCCCCGGAATCAAGGATAGCGCTGACGTGAATCGTTCTTCCCTGCAGCTGAAATGAGAGCAGAAGAGCAACATGGAAAGTGTTGGAAGGCAGGGTTACAGGGTTGTGAGACACAGAAGAAAGGCACTTACGTGTCTTAACAGGGCAGTTGGTCACGTAATGTCCAGGGCCGCCACAGTATAGGCACAAGTTCATCTGCCGGCGGCGGGCTCGCTCTTCAGGTGACAGGGAAGGCCGGAGTAGTCCGAGCTGCATGGGTTCTTCAGGCGTTTGAGCAACGCTGGCAGGCCTCCCTTGAGGAGATGGAGTGAAGAAGGGTGCTGAAGAAGGGGTCCTGGCAGACATCCAGGCTGGTCTTTGGGGTTGGGTGGAACGTTCCGCCCTACGCTCACGGAGTCTCCTATCAATCCGAATGGCCGAAGTGATTAAGTCCTCCAAAGAATCTGGGATTCCGACACGGGCCAACTCATCCTTAAGGCCCTCTGACAGGCCCATGCGGAATTGATGTCTTAGGGCCGACTCGTTCCACTGGGTATCTGCGCTCCAGCGTCTAAAGTCCAAGACATAGTCCTCTGCCGACCTTCGGCCTTGCTGGAGTGCAGTTAATGCAGATTCCGCGGTAGCGGACCGCTGGGGATCATCGTACAGCTGGGCCATCGCCTCGAAAAAGGTAGAAAGGGTCTGGGTGAGAGGACTGTCATTTTCCAGAAGGTGATGGGCCCAGGACTGGGGCTCTCCTTGCAACAGGGAGATAACGAAACCCACTTTAGTAGCCTCCAGAGAAAAAGTCCTAGGCTGCAGAGCAAAGTACAGTTGGCAGGCGTTACGAAAGGCCCGGAACTTGGAGCGGTCCCCGGAGAACCTCTCTGGGATGGGAACCCTAGGTTCAGGTGGAAGCGTCATCACGGCCGTTTGAATGGCTGGCTGAACAGGAGGAGGCTGAGGAGCGGTGATTGGAGGACCGGAGGTAGACAGATGTTGCACACGTTCCTCCAGCCTGGAGTAACCATCCTGAAGGGACTTCACGGCTTGAGTCAGGGCCGCAAGGTGCGAGCAGATCTCCTTCATGGCGGAGGCCCCTTCCGCAGACTCAGACATGGGCTGTTCGTACTGTTATGGTTTTCAGATGGTGAGTCTGACTTAGTGGAAGGGGACCTCCCTTACGGCTCTGGTTCTGGTCTCGCTGGAATGGGGACAGGGAGACCGGAGCACAGCGGGGTAGGAGAGTCCAGCCAGGTGCAGCAGCAGGTACCGAGTAGAAGAGGATCCTCTGGAGCAGGAACCCACTGTAGCAGGAGAGCAGCTAGGAGGAGACTGCAGACCGTGGAACAGGATGGATGGCTCTTCAGGATGAGAGGTAGCAGATGCAGAAGCAGGCAGGAGCCGGCAGAGGTGTCAGGCACAAGCAGAGGTTCGGCAACGGGTAAACAGTCCAAGAAGGGTCAAACAAGCCGGGGTCGGAGCAGGAGAAGTCAACAAGGTCAGACGGAGCCGGGTCAGGTATCAGACAGGTAGCAGACAGATAAACAGGTTACTTCGGGCACAAGCTGCAGACGAACAGCACGGAACATCTGCAGCTGTTCCTTTAAAAAGGGCCACTGGCGCCAATAGCGTTAACGCGCACACGTGCGTGCGTGTGCCGCGCGCACATCCGAACGACGTGCACCCGCTCGCGCTCGGAGACGCGCGTGCCCACGACGACCCGCGGCACGAATGCGCGTGCGCGAACGGAGACCCGATCGTGCAGAACGGACGGATTCCTGACATTGCCCCCCCACAAGGGGCAACCTCCGGGTGCCCCTAACGATTCTCTTCTCAGGGTGTGCAGCAAAAAAGGCCTGAATTAATCTATCTGCATGTAGGTTAGCAGCAGGTTCCCATGAATTATTTTCCGGACCATAACCCTTCCATTTAATTAAAAACTGACCTTGTCCATGACGTCTTCTGAAATCCAGAATGGCCTCCACTTCATATTCCTCATTGCCATCAATCAACACAGGATCAGGAGGACCTGTTCCTCTACCGGGAAAAGGGTCAGATACAGCAGGCTTAAGCAAAGCTACATGGAAGACCGGGTGTATTTTCATGGAAACAGGTAAGGACAGTTCATATGATACTTCATTGATCCTCCTCTTAACTGGAAATGGACCCAGAAATTTGGGTGCCAACTTCTTAGAGGGGCAAGCTAATTTCAAGTTAGAAGTGGAAAGCCATACCTGGTCCCCGACTTGAAGAATCAATTCTCCCCTTCTTCCCCGATCGAAGTTTCTCTTGCTATCCGCCTGAGCCTTGGTTATGGTCTCTTGTAGGATTTGGTTATTCCGCTGAAGAAAAGATACAGTGTCCTGTACCGCTGGAACGTGGGATTCTGAAAGGATATCAGGAAGAAAAGACAGGTTAAAACCGAAATTAGCAAAAAACGGGGATTGGCCAGTGGTAGCATGGCTGGCATTGTTGTAGGCGAATTCCGCCAACGGTAAGAGGGAAACCCAATCGTCCTGAACAAAGGATGAAAAGCATCTAATGTATTGTTCGAGGGTTTGGTTAGTGCGTTCCGTTTGTCCGTTGGTCTGCGGGTGGTAGGCGGAGGATAAGGCCAATTCTATTTTCAGGGCCTCACATAAGGCTCTCCAGAAACGAGAGGTGAATTGCACCCCCCTATCGGAGACAATATTGGAGGGTACCCCGTGAAGCCTGACTATCTCCTTGATGAAGATGTGAGCCGTCTCCGATGCGGTGGGAGTTCCCTTCAAGGGTAGGAAATGGGCCATCTTAGACAAACGGTCACAGATCACAAAGATGGCTGTACAGTTCTCGGAAGGAGGGAGTTCCACAATAAAGTCCATCGTAATCATCGCCAGGGGCGGTCGGGTACGGGAAGTGGTTTAAGCAGGCCCCAGGCCCGGTTTCTGGGGACCTTATTCCGATTACACACGGGGCAGGAATTCACATATTTCTTGCAATACTCCCTCATGCCTGGCCACCAGAAGGAGCGCTGTACAAGCTCCAGAGTCTTGCGGACACCAAAGTGCCCGGCGAGAGGGTGATCGTGGAGGAGACCCAAGACCTTTATTCGGACATCTTCCGGAACAAAGATTAGATTGTTCTTCCAAAGCAGACCTTCTCTGGAAATGAGCGTAACTCCTGGAGGACTGGAGGACACGAGGGAAGCTCTCTTTAACAGGGACAAAAGGTCAGGCTGAACAAGCAAAAAGATGTTAGCAGGAAGGATGGTATCAGGGGGTGCGATGTCCTTGGGGCTATCGAACATGCGGGAAAGCGCATCCGGCTTTACATTTCTTGACCCGGGGCGGTAGGTAATATGAAAGCAGAACCGAGAGAAAAAGAGGGCCCAACGGGCCTGCCGAGGTTTCAGCCGTTTGGCGGTACGGAGGTACTCGAGGTTCTTGTGGTCTGTGTAGATAAGTACGGGGTGTACCGCCCCCTTCAGTAAATATCTCCACTCCTCCAACGCAGACTTGATGGCGAGTAACTCTCGGTCCCCCACATCATAATTTCTCTCTGCCGGAGAAAGTTTGCGAGAAAAGAACCCCACGGGGTGCATCAGGTCATCTTTACCTTGACGTTGGGAGACCACCGCCCCTACTGCTACCTCAGAAGCATCTACCTCCAGGATAAAGGGTCTTGACGGATCCGGGTGATTGAGAACGGGAGCAGAGGTGAACAGGTTCTTGAGTTTCTTGAAGGTGGCCTGCGCTTCAGGTCCCCAATGAAAACGTACATTTTGTTTGGTGAGCTGAGTGATGGGAGCGATAATGGCCGAGAACCCTTTAATGAACCTTCTATAAAAATTGGCGAAGCCCACAAAGCGCTGGATCCACTTTTTATCAGTGGGGGCTGGCCATTCGAGAACAGCAGAAACCTTTTGCGGGTCCATCTTGATGCCTGCTGGAGAGATTTCAAGGCCGAGAAATTGGATATTCTGCTGCTCAAATTTACATTTCTCGGCTTTAGCGTAAAGCCCGTGTTGCCGGAGCCGGAGCAGCACTCTGCTGACGTGCCCACGATGCTGTTCCAGGGACCCGGAAAAGATTAGAATGTCGTCTAGGTATACAATGACGAAAATGTCCAGAAAGTCTCGGAAGACATCATTTATCAGGTGCTGGAAAGTGGCCGGGGCATTACAAAGTCCGAAGGGCATTACTAAGTACTCGTAATGCCCAAAACGAGTTCGAAACGCAGTCTTCCACTCGTCGCCTGCTCGTATTCTGACCAGATTGTAAGCTCCCCTCAAGTCCAACTTAGTAAAAATAGTAGCTGACCTTAGTTTCTGAAAAAGCTCCGGAATCAGTGGTAGGGGATAACGGTTCTTAATTGTGATTCTATTCAGCTCCCGGTAGTCCACACAGGGTCGAAGGGTCTGATCTTTCTTTGTAACGAAGAATATTCCGGCACCGGCAGGAGATGTGGAATGGCGGATGAACCCCTTCTTAAGGTTCTCAGTGATATAGACCTTTAGGGCTTCCTGCTCCTTCTCAGACAAAGGGAAGACACGCCCGAACGGGATTTCTGCCCCAGGAAGGAGCTCGATGGGACAATCGTAGAGGCGATGTGGGGGCAGAGAATCAGCCCCCCGTTTACTGAAAACATCCAGAAACCCTTGGTAGGGCTCTGGAACTGATTGGCATAAGTCCTGGTCTGGGTCCAGACAGAGGAGCGTTCTGGGCTGTACAGAAGCTCCAGGAAGGCAGTGATCCTGGCAGTAAGAGGAGAGGAATCTCACTTCCCCGGAAGACCAGTCGACGGAGGGGTTATGTGCCTGCAGCCACGGGATACCCAGGATCACAGGAAAAAGTGGTGATGAGATGACGTCCAGGGTTAGCAGTTCCGTATGTTGGCAGGAAGTGGTGGTTGGTAGTGGAAGAGTCTCCTGGGTGACTCGGCCAGACTTAATTTGTGAACCATCGGCCAGGAAGATGGAAAGTTCATGGGGCTTTTTCCGAAGAGGGATGGAGTGCAGGTTGGTGAATGCAGCGTCGATGAAACAGCCGCAGGCCCCGGAATCAAGGATAGCGCTGACGTGAATCGTTCTTCCCTGCAGCTGAAATGAGAGCAGAAGAGCAACATGGAAAGTGTTGGAAGGCAGGGTTACAGGGTTGTGAGACACAGAAGAAAGGCACTTACGTGTCTTAACAGGGCAGTTGGCCACGTAATGTCCAGGGCCGCCACAGTATAGGCACAAGTTCATCTGCCGGCGGCGGGCTCGCTCTTCAGGTGACAGGGAAGGCCGGAGTAGTCCGAGCTGCATGGGTTCTTCAGGCGTTTGAGCAACGCTGGCAGGCCTCCCTTGAGGAGATGGAGTGAAGAAGGGTGCTGAAGAAGGGGTCCTGGCAGACATCCAGGCTGGTCTTTGGGGTTGGGTGGAACGTTCCGCCCTACGCTCACGGAGTCTCCTATCAATCCGAATGGCCGAAGTGATTAAGTCCTCCAAAGAATCTGGGATTCCGACACGGGCCAACTCATCCTTAAGGCCCTCTGACAGGCCCATGCGGAATTGATGTCTTAGGGCCGACTCGTTCCACTGGGTATCTGCGCTCCAGCGTCTAAAGTCCAAGACATAGTCCTCTGCCAACCTTCGGCCTTGCTGGAGCGCAGTTAATGCAGATTCCGCGGTAGCGGACCGCTGGGGATCATCGTACAGCTGGGCCATCGCCTCGAAAAAGGTAGAAAGGGTCTGGGTGAGAGGACTGTCATTTTCCAGAAGGTGATGGGCCCAGGACTGGGGCTCTCCTTGCAACAGGGAGATAACGAAACCCACTTTAGTAGCTTCCAGAGAAAAAGTCCTAGGCTTCAGAGCAAAGTACAGTTGGCAGGCGTTACGAAAGGCCTGGAACTTGGAGCGGTCCCCGGAGAACCTCTCTGGGATGGGAACCCTAGGTTCAGGTGGAAGCGTCATCACGGCCGTTTGAATGGCTGGCTGAACAGGAGGAGGCTGAGGAGCGGTGATTGGAGGACCGGAGGTAGACAGATGTTGCACACGTTCCTCCAGCCTGGAGTAACCATCCTGAAGGGACTTCACGGCTTGAGTCAGGGCCGCAAGGTGCGAGCAGATCTCCTTCATGGCGGAGGCCCCTTCCGCAGACTCAGACATGGGCTGTTCGTACTGTTATGGTTTTCAGATGGTGAGTCTGACTTAGTGGAAGGGGACCTCCCTTACGGCTCTGGTTCTGGTCTCGCTGGAATGGGGACAGGGAGACCGGAGCACAGCGGGGTAGGAGAGTCCAGCCAGGTGCAGCAGCAGGTACCGAGTAGAAGAGGATCCTCTGGAGCAGGAACCCACTGTAGCAGGAGAGCAGCTAGGAGGAGACTGCAGACCGTGGAACAGGATGGATGGCTCTTCAGGATGAGAGGTAGCAGATGCAGAAGCAGGCAGGAGCCGGCAGAGGTGTCAGGCACAAGCAGAGGTTCAGCAACGGGTAAACAGTCCAAGAAGGGTCAAACAAGCCGGGGTCGGAGCAGGAGAAGTCAACAAGGTCAGACGGAGCCGGGTCAGGTATCAGACAGGTAGCAGACAGATAAACAGGTTACTTCGGGCACAAGCTGCAGACGAACAGCACGGAACATCTGCAGCTGTTCCTTTAAAAAGGGCCACTGGCGCCAATAGCGTTAACGCGCACACGTGCGTGCGTGTGCCGCGCGCACATCCGAACGACGTGCACCCGCTCGCGCTTGGAGACGCGCGTGCCCACGACGACCCGCGGCACGAATGCGCGTGCGCGAACGGAGACCCAATCGTGCAGAACGGACGGATTCCTGACACCTGGGTTCAAGCACAGTCCTGTACACTGCAGACTCCTAGAGAGTTGTAGCACTACTGCTCCCAGCATTTCCTCCACCATTCTCAGGAACAGCCGCTGTGTCTGGTCCAGGCAAAGTCACTGTATTGTCCATGGCGCTCCTCGCTGCAGACTGAAGCTGACAGCTGTTTCCAACACTCTCACCAATTTCTTTTCAATCTCAAGCTTTGTTTTTAGCAGATAAATCAGACGGTATTGTATGTTGGACATTGTCTATGGTTCTGGGCTGATTGCCCGTAGCACTGCAACCCTCAGCAAGCCCATTTTCATTCAAGTTCACACCACCATCTTGCACACACACTGTACCTGCTTGCTGTGCTGTTACCTTTACAATGTCATGGCTGATGGATGGTGGGATGAGATTTCCCCCCAGTTGTTGCAGACTTCATAGTGAATCTTGCTCTCTCTGTAGGTCTATCTTCCACAGTCGAGGAATGGTGTCCATCTCCTCATCATCATCTGGGGAAGCCGCATCCAAAGGGGATTCCAGCTCAGTGATAAACTCCAGCATGCCAGTACCTCCCTTAACCTCCTGCTCAGATGTTCCATATTAGACATGTGCAAAAGGAAAAAATTAGTTTAGTTTAGTTTCGTTTTAATTCGTTAATTCATTAATTTTGTTTAGTTATATTCGTTAACTTCCTGAAATTCATTTTCGGATTTCGTTTAGTTTTCTACCGAATTCGAAAAATCGGCCACATTCGAAAATATTTCAACGAAATTCGAAAATATTTCTACCGGATTCAAAATGATTTCAACATGATTCGACATTATTTCAACCACATTCGAAAATATTTTGTGACCCGACTTTAGGGCCATGTATCTCGGGGTCACTTGGTGCTCCAAATTTGTATATGTTGTAGTGCTAGTACTATTGTGTTTGCATACCAAATTTGGGGTTTCTAGCTATAAGTGACCCCGAGATATGTGGCCCCAAAATCGGGTTGCAAAATGTTATTAGTTAATAGAGCAGAGAATGACATTTTGCGACCCGATTTTGGGGCCACATATTTTGATTAATGTTGAAATCATTTCGAATGCATTCGAAATGATTTCAACATGATTCAACATTATTTCAACCGCATTCGAAAATATTTTGTGACCCGACTTTAGGGCCATGTATCTCGGGGTCACTTGGTGCTAGATACTTCAAATTTGGATATGTTGTAGTGCTAGTACCATTGTGTTTGCATACTAAATTTGGGGTTTCTAGCTATAAGTGACCCCGAGATATGTGGCCCCAAAATCGGGTCGCAAAATGTCATTCTCTGCTCTAATAACTAATAACATTTTGCGACCCGATTTTGGGGCCACATATCTCGGGGTCACTTATAGCTAGAAACCCCAAATTTGGTATGCAAACACAATAATACTAGCACTACAACATATCCAAATTTGGAGCACCAAGTGACCCCGAGATACATGGCCCTAAAGTCGGGTCACAAAATATTTTCGAATGCAGCTGAAATAATGTCGAATCATGTCGAATTCATTCGTTATATTTCTTTCGTATTCGTTGTAATTTGTTTTTTTTTATTCGGACATTCAGATGCATCTGAATGTCCGAAAGATGCAAAATTCGGCTGAATTTTGATTCGTTACGAAACGAATTGCACAAGCCTATTCCATATTGCTTTTGCATTGGGAGGGGGACAGAGGCCTCCACCTTTGAGGGCTCAGCAGGTGCCTGAGGTGTTGAACAGCTGGGCTCATCCTCTGGGCCCACTTTCTCACTCTCTGCTGACTCTGTCGGTACCTGCAGCTCCTCACTGGTTGGGTCACTTTCCATGCAGGAAGCGGCTCCTCTTCTCATTCGGCTAAACCGTTCCTTGTTCCTATATTTCTCTTTAAATGCTCCACTATTCTTCAGAGAGCTCACCAGTTATTTCTGCTTCCGCAGAGCTTGTTCCAAGTACTTAAAACGCAGGCCTCAGAGCCGGTCTCTTCTTACTGTATACTTTGGCACAAACCAGCATTTTCTTCTTAAATTCAGCTTTCAAAGCTACCAATTTCTCCTCTTCTTTCTCAATCCGTTTCAGCATTTCAACAATCCTCCATCTAAAGGCAGACAGGGACTCATCTCTCCTTGAGCCAGGCCCAGTGCCCAACCAGGGGGCCCCCGCCAGGGTCCTCCCCAGGATCCAGCATCCCTCCTGGGGCACAGAAGCAACTCTAGCCCCTGGTCTCTGAAAGCACAGGAGCTAAGGAACCTGACACCTCACTGTCAAGGAGCAGAATGGCTGTTTCCCACCATCCCTGTGCTGTGTTCTCGGGTCTGTACACCCGCTGTGCCCATTATGAGGGGTTCCCACCATCCCTGTGCTGAGTTCCCGGGTCTGTACACCCGCGGTGCCCATTATGAGGGGTTCTCACCATCCCTGTGCTGAGTTCCCGGGTCTGTACACCCGCTGTGCCCATTATGAGGGGTTCCCACCATCCCTGTGCTGAGTTCCCGGGTCTGTACACCCGCTGTGCCCATTATGAGGGGTTCCCACCATCCCTGTGCCGAGTTCCCGGGTCTGTACACCCGCTGTGCCCATTATGGGGGGTTCCCACCATCCCTGTGCTGAGTTCCCGGGTCTGTACACCCGCGGTGCCCATTATGAGAGGTTCCCACCATCCTTTGCTAAATTTCTGGGCCTGTACACCCACTGTACCCATTATGAGAGGTTCCCACCATCTCCATGCTCACTTCCTGTTCAGTGTCACCAGTGGAGAGGTTGACCCACTTCCTGTTCGCTGTCCCCTTTAAAGAGATAGATCCACTTCCTGTTCAGTGTCCCCAGTGGAAAGATCAGCTCACTTCCTGTTTGGTTCTCAGTTTTTAGTTCGGCCCTTATATTTCTCCCGTGACTCACCATTTTATTCCAGTCAGTGATAATTACCCCCCGTTGTGCGGCTGATCAGTTTATCGTAGCCCAGCACTTCCCAACATAGCTGGAACAATTCCTAACCATCCGCAATTGGTCAACAACCCCCCCCCCCCCCCCAATCTATCATAATCCATCCCCACACAGACTTCCAACAAGTGGCTTCAACTCTATGTGTCAGGAGACCCCCTCATACCTGCTGGAAGGCCTCTGGAGCTGATCACAAGAACCTGAGCCAGTTGGGAGACCCCCAAACCCATTAGAAGCCCCATGTCCAAAGATCCCATACCTGTCAGAAACCTCCTTTACCTATCCAGAGCTCCCCATAAGTTTCACAAGCCCCTCATATGTGTGTGTCGGAAGCCCCCCAGACTAGTTGGATACCTGTTTAAAGCCTCTCACCTTTCAGAAGCCCTCAGTACCAGTCAGTGGACCCTTTGTCCAAAGACCCCTATATCTGTCAAAACCTCCTCTACTCTATCCAGAGCCGCCCATACTTTTCAGAAGCCCCTCATTTTGAAGGCCTTAAGGGAGCACACTAGACATGTTCAATTTGTTTTGTTTCTAATTCGTTTTTCTACAAATTTCGACAAATTCGTTAATTCAGATAATTCGGAACTTTGGATAAATTCGTATTTGTTCCTATCACTAACAGCCAAATATGAAAGGAAATTCCAATACCTATAATTTAATAGTCAGTTATTAGAAGATAATTAGTGATTACGTAGAATTTTCGTTCTTTCGAATTTTCAAATTTACGAATATACGAATCTTTGAATTTACGAATTGCGATCATAACGAATGACCCGAAAAACGAAAAAAAAAAAAAAACATTTGAAACTAAAGCAAACAAATTTTTCGGCAGTGCACATGTCCAGAGCACACCCTGGATGACAGACCCCGCCCCTCACCTATGATATAATGTGGATTGGGTCATATCCGATTGTCCAACCCCAAAATATCTGATGGAGAAGACGGCAGGATGGCATCTGTTGTTGGAAAGGGAGTGAAAACCTCAGAAATTGTCACCCCCACCCGGGGACAGAGATGTGTGCTTTACTCATTCCGTAGTGGTACTGTGTCTAGAGGAGGGCACTCTGCGTTTCCTTCAGGCTCCACCCACAGCGCATTATATATATATAAAATAGAGGATGAGCCCTCCGATTCATAAAAGACCACGCCCATCTGGGGACAGAGACGTGTGCTTTACTCATCCCGTCATGGTACTGTGTATGGCGGGCACTCTGCGTTTCCTTCAGGCTCCACCCACAGCGCATTTTTTTTATATTTGTATAGACAGATATATATATATATATATATATATATATATATATATATATATATATATATATATATGAAAGGATGAGCTCCCCCCCCCCCATCCATAAAGGACCATGGTGAAGAGCAACGCAGTGTGTATGGCGAGCACTCTGTGTTTCCTTCAGGCTCCACCCACAGCGCATTTTATATATATAAAATAGAGGATGAGCCCTCCGATTCACAAAAGACCACGCCCATCAGGGGACAGAGATGTGTGCTTTACTTATCCCGTCATGGTACTGTGTATGGCGGGCACATTGCGTTTTCTTCAGACTCCACCCACAGCGCATTTTATATATATAAGACCACCCCATCAGCAGACAGAGATGTGTGCTTTACTTATCCCGTCATGGTACTGTGTATGGTGGGCACTTCTCGTTTTCTTCAGACTCCGCCCACGGCGTGTATATATATATATATATATATATATATATATATATATATATATATATATATATACATATAAATAAAATATAGTATCAGCTCCCCCTCTGATCCATAAAGGATCATGCTGAAGAGCAACGCACTGTACATGGAGTGCACTCTGTGTTCCCTTCAGGCTCCACCCACCGCGTATTATGTATATATATATATATATATATATATATATATATATATATATAAAATAGAGGATGAGCCCTCCGATTCACAAAAGACCACGCCCATCAGGGGACAGAGATGTGTGCTTTGCTTATCCAGTCATGGTACTGTGTATGGTGGGCACTTTGCGTTTTCTTCAGACTCCGCCCACAGCGTATATACATAAAAGAGAGGATGAGCCCCCCCCCCCACCCATAAAAGACCATGGTGAAGTGCAACTTGCCGTATATGGAGTGCGTTTCCTTCAGGCTCCACCCACAGCGCATTTTATATAAATAAGATAGAGGATGAGCCCTCCAATTCAGAAAAGAAAAGAGATGCGTGCTTTACTCATCCCGTCATGGTACTGTGTATGTAAGTTTGCACACCCTGTGAGAAATAGTGACATTTTGGCATTTATATTGAAAATATGACCGATCCTGCCCAAAAAAAACTGTCTTTTATTCAAGGATAGCGATCACATGATGCCATTTATTAGCACATATTTTTTTGCCTCCTTTTAAAATCATAATGATAACAGAAATCACCCAAATAAATGGCACTGATGAAAAGTTCCCATCCCCCTGGAATGTTTGGCCTTGGCACACACAGGGTTAAAATGGCAATTAAAGGTTAATTTCCCACATTTGTGGCTTTTTAAATCACAATTAGTGTCTGTGTATAAATAGTCAATGAGTTTGTTAGCTCTCACATGGATGAGCTAAGCAGGCTGGATACTGAGCCACAAGGAGGTAGAAAAGAACAGTCAAAAGACCTGCGTAACAAGGTAATGAAACTTTAAAAGATGAAAAAGGATATAAAAAGATATCCAAAGCCTTGAATATGCCAGTCAGTACTGTTCAATCACTTAATAAGAAGTGGAAAATTTGGGGATCTCTTGATACCAAGCCAAGGTCAGGTAGACCAAGAAAGATTCCAGCCACAAGTGCCACAGGAATTGTTTGGGATACAAAGAAAACCCCCCACAGGTATGGCTTGGTATCAAAAGACCCCCGAATTTTCCACTTCTTAATAAGTGATTGAACAGTACTGACTGGCATATTCAAGGCTTTGGATATCCTTTTTATACCATTTTCCATGTTTATAAAGTTTCATTGCCTTGTTACGCAGGTCTTTTGACTGTTCTTTTCTACTTCCTCATGGCTCAGTGTCCAGCCTGCTTAGGACATCCATGTGAAAGCTAACAAACACATTGACTATTTATACACAGACACTAATTGCGATTTAAAAGCCACAAATGAGAGACATGAACCTTTAATTGCCATTTAACCCTGTGTGTGACACCTTCTGTGTCTGTACCATGGCCAAACATTCTGGGGTATGTAAACTTTTTATCAGGGTCATTTGGGTGATTTCTGTTATCAATGTGATTTAAAAAGGATCCAAAAAAACTATGTGATAATAAATGGCATCATGTGATCGCTATCCTTAAATAAAAGACAGTTTTTTTGGCAGGATCGGTCATATTTCCAATATTAATGCCAAAATGTCACAATTTCCACCAGGGTGTGCAAACTTTTGAGCACAACTGTATATAAAATAGAGGATGACCCCCCGATCCATAAAGGACCATGGGGAAGATCCTCGTAGTATATGGAGTGCACTCTGCATTTATTTTAGGCTCCACCCACAGCATATATATATATATATATATATATATATATATATATATATATATATATATATATATATATATCAGTGGCGGTGCGTCCATAGAGGGCGCAGGAGCGCCGCCCCCTCTCTCCTGCACCGCTCTATCACCAATAGATAGATTCATGCATTGCATTACTGTTTGATGGGTACAGTGGCAGCATTTGGGGCACAGTGGCAGCATTTAATGGGCACAAGGGCAGCATTTGGGGCACAGTGGCAGCATTTGGGGCACAGCGGCAGCACTTGGGGCACAGTGGCAACATTTGGGGCACAGTGGCAGCATTTAATGGGCACAGTGGCAGCATTTGTGGCACAGTGGCAGCATTCGATGGGCACAGTGGCAGCATTCGATGGGAACCGTGGCAGCATTTAATGGGCACAGTGGCAGCACTTGGGGCACAGTGGCAGCATTTAATGGGCACAGTGGCAGCATTTGGAGCCCAGTGGCAGCACTTGGGGCACAGTGGCCCCATTTGGGGCACAGTGGCAGCATTTGATGGGTACAGTGGCAGCATTTGGGGCACAATGGCAGCATTTAATGGGCACAAGGGCAGCATTTGGGGCACAGTGGCAGCATTTAATGGGCACAAGGGCAGCATTTGGGGCACAGTGGCAGCATTTGGGGCACAGTGGCAGCACTTGGGGCACAGTGGCAACATTTGGGGCACAGTGGCAGCATTTAATGGGAACAGTGGCAGCATTTGTGGCACAGTGGCAGCATTCGATGGGCACAGTGGCAGCATTCGATGGGAACCGTGGCAGCATTTAATGGGCACAGTGGCAGAACTTGGGGCACAGTGGCAGCATTTAATGGGCACAGTGGCAGCATTTGGAGCACAGTGGCAGCACTTGGGGCACAGTGGCCCCATTTGGGGCACAGTGGCAGCATTCGATGGGTACAGTGGCAGCATTTGGGGCACAATGGCAGCATTTAATGGGCACAAGGGCAGCATTTGGGGCACAGTGGCAGCATTTAATGGGCACAGTGGCAGCACCTGGGGCACAGTGGCAACATTTGGGGCACAGTGGCAGCATTTAATGGGCACAGTGGCAGCATTTGGGGCACAGTGGCAACTTTCGATGGGCACAGTGGCAGCATTTGGGGCACAGTGGCAGCATTTAATGGGGACACTGGCAGCACTTGGGGCACAGTGGCAGCATTTAATGGGCACAGTGGCAGCATTTGGAGCACAGTGGCAGAACTTGGGGCACAGTGTCAACATTTGGGGCACAGTGGCAGCATTTAATGGGCACAGTGGCAGCACTTGGGGCACAGTGGCAACTTTTGGGGCATAGTGGCAGCATTTGGGGCACAGTGGCAGCATTTAATGGGCACAGTGGCAACATTTGGGGCACAGTGGCAGCACTTGGGGCACAGTGGCAGCACTTGGGATACAGTGGCAACATTTAATGGGCACAGTGGCAGCACGTGGGGCACAGTGGCAGCATTTAATGGGCACAGTGGCAACATTTGGGGCACAGTGGCAGCACTTGGGGCACAGTGGCAGCACTTGGGGCACAGTGGCAACATTTAATGGGCACAGTGGCAGCATGTGGGGCACAGTGGCAGCATTTAATGGGCACAGTGGCAGCGTTCGATGGGAACAGTGGCAGCATTTGGGGCACAGTGGCAGCATTTGATGGGCAAAGTGGCAGCGTTTGATGGGCAAAGTTTGATGGGCGTTTGATGGCACAGTGAGGCTGCAATTGATGGGGTTTTTTTTCTGAATTTCTCAGTTTGTTTGCGCCCCCCCCCCAAATATTTTGAGCACCCGCCGCCACTGATATATATATACAGTGGTGTGAAAAAGTGTTTGCCCCCTTCCTCATTTCCTGTTTCTTTGCATGTTTGTCACACTTAAGTGTTTCGGAACATCAAACCAATTTAAACAATAGTCAAGGACAACACAAGTAAACACAAAATGCAATTTGTAAATGAAGGTGTTTATTATTAAAGGTGAAAAAAAATCCAAACCATCATGGCCCTGTGTGAAAAAGTGATTGCCCCCTAAACCTAATAACTGGTTGGGCCACTCTTAGCAGCAACAACTGCAACCAAGCGTTTGCGATAACGTGCAATGAGGCTTTTACAGCGTCCTGGAGGAATTTTGGCCCACTCATCTTTGCAGAATTGTCCTAATTCAGTTACATTAGAGGGTTTTCGAGCATGAACGGCCTTTTTAAGGTCATACCACAACATCTCAATAGGATTCAGGTCAGGACTTTGGCTAGGCCACTCCAAAGTCTTCATTTTGTTTTTCTTCAGCCATTCGGTGGTGGACTTGCTGGTGTGTTTAGGATCATTGTCCTGCTGCAGAACCCAAGTTTGTTTCAGCTTGAGTACACGAACAGATGGTCGGACATTCTCCTTCAGGATCTCTTGGTAGACAGCAGAATTCATAGTTCCTTTTATCACGGCAAGTCTTCCAGGTCCTGAAGCAGCAAAACAGCCCCAGACCATCACACTACCACCACCATATTTTACTGTTGGTATAATGTTCTTTTTATGAAATGCAGTGTTCCTTCTACGCCAGATATACTTGGACACACACCTTCCAAAGAGTTCCACTTTTGTCTCATCGGTCCACAGAATGTTGTCCCAAAAGTCTTGGGGGTCATCAAGATGTGTTGTGGAGAAATTGAGACGAGCTTTGATGTTCTTTTTGCTCAGCAGTGGTTTTCTCCTTGGAACTCTGCCATGCAGGCCATTTTTGCCCAGTCTTTTCCTGATGGTGGAGGCATGAACGCTGACCTTAACTGAGGCAAGTGAGGCCTGCAGTTCCTTGGACGTTGTTGTGGGGTCTTTTGTGACCTCTTGGATGAGTCGTCGCTGCGCTCTTGGGGTAATTTTGGGCGGCCGGCCACTCCTGGGAAGGTTCACCACTGTTCCATGTCTTCGCCATTTGTGGATAATGGCTCTCACTGTGGTTCGCTGGATTCCCAAAGCTTTGGAAATGGCTTTATAACCCTTTCCAGACTGATAGATCTCAATTACTTTCTTTCTCAATTGTTCCTGAATTTCTTTGGGTCTCGGCATGATGTGTAGCTTTTAAGGATCTTCTGGTGGACCTTACTGTGTCAAGCAGCTCCTATTTAAGTGATGCCTTGATTGTGAACAGGTGTGGCAATAATCAGGCCTGGGTGTGGCTAGAGAAATTGAACTCAGGTGTGGACAACCACAGTTATAGTATGTTTTAACAAGGGGGGCAATCACTTTTTCACACAGGGCCATGATGGTTTGGATTTTTTTTCACCTTTAATAATAAACACCTTCATTTACAAATTGCATTTTGTGTTTACTTGTGTTGTCCTTGACTATTGTTTAAATTGGTTTGATGTTCCGAAACACTTAAGTGTGACAAACATGCAAAGGAACAGGAAATGAGGAAGGGGGCAAACACTTTTTCACACCACTGTATATAAAAATATAAAATAGAGGATGAGCCCCCTGATCTATAAAGCAGTGCGGTGAAGAGCGGCGCAGTGTAGAGGAATGTTCAGCCAATGGGCCTCCAGCCATAATAAGCTGAATTAATCTGCTCCGGCTCAGACCGGTAAATCCCGCGCAGTTTCCTGCCCAAGAAAAGACATTTACTGAAGAGAAAATCCTCCGGCCAAAAAAATATTCGGGAGAAGAAATTCACACGGCGGCCATAAAACATCGACTCCAAATTCTGCTGGAAAGTCAGGAAAAAAAAAGATCATAGAGATCGCGTGAAAATTCCACCCAGAGGACCAATTATTAGAGACGTAAAGACAAGCTCCGCCCTCCAAATCCACAAAATCGTCTCCTAAGATCAAAAAAGTGAATAAAATGAATCCTCAACTAACAACCAGATAGTATAAAATGTATCCACAACGTTACAACACAATATACAAATAAAAAACAAAGGAATATTGCGCGTGCGGAAAAATATAAACTGTAAAAAACAAAAATACAAAACACAAAAGTGAGATATTTACCACCAAAAAATAACAATGTGTACAACGTGCTGCGCTACAAAAAATAATCAAGTGAATAATAACCAAATATAAAAATGTCCAACAGTCCCATAAAAGTAATGAAAGTTAAGTGGATCCAACAGCCAAGATCGAAGATACGCTATATTACCAAAAGTATTGGGACGCCTGCCTTTACACACACATGACCTTTTTGCTGGTCAAAGACCAGACCACTTTTTGCGATTCGGCACTGTGTCGCTTTAACTGACAATTGCTCGGTCCTTTTTTTCCCACAAATAGAGCTTTCTTTTGGTGGTATTTGATCACCCCTGCGGTTTTTATTTTTTGCGCTATAAACAAAAATAGAGCGACAATTTTGAAAAAAACGCATTATTTTTTACTTTTTGTTATAATAAATATCCCCCAAAAATATATAAAAAAACATTTTTTTCCCTCAGTTTAGGCCGATACGTATTCTTCTACATATTTTTGGTAAAAAAAATCGCAATAAGCGTTTATTCATTGGTTTGCGCAAAAGTTAAATGTTTACAAAATAGGGATAGTTTTAGAGCATTTTTATTAATAATTTTTTATTATTTTTTTTTACTAGTAATGGCGGCGATCAGCGATTTTTATTGTGACTGCGACATTGTGGGGGACCCATCGGACATTTTTGACACATTTTTGGGACCATTGTCATTTATACAGTAATCAGTGCTATATAAATGCAGTGATTCCTGTGTAAATGACACTGGCAGTGAAGGGGTTAACCAGTGGGTGGCAGTGTAGGGGTTAACCAGTGGGTGGCAGTGTAGGGGTTAAGTGTTCCTAGGGGTGTGTTACTAACTGTGGGGGGGTTGGGCTTTCATTTAGTGAACACTGATCTCTGCTCCAATCACATGGAGCAGAGATCAGCGTCACTAGTTGCTAGGCAGAATGGAAAAATGCTGTTTACACGGCATTTCCTCCATTCGGCCGCTCCGTGAGACGATCGCGGGTATGCCCGCGGCGATCGAGTCCGCGGGTCCCGCGACCGGACTCACGGGGGTCCCGACCAGCGCGGGAGCGCGCCACCGGCGGCGCGCTCCCATAGGCAGGGCGGCATTGAATATTGGACGTACCTGTACGCCAATATGCCTGCCCGTGCCATTCTGTCGACGTACATCGTCGTGCGCTGGTCGGGAAGTGGTTAATGACCTCCCAGTCTTAGTCCGGAGGGTTCAATATTGAGCTGGCTCCGCCCTTTGCAGATATAAGAGCTTCACCTCTTCTGGGAAGGCCGTCCACAAGGTTTAGGAGGGTGTCTATGGGAATGTTTGACCATTCTTCCAGAAGAGCATTTGTGATGTTGGACAGGAAGGTTTGGCTCGCAGTTTCCGCTCTAATTCATCCCAAAGGTGTTCTATGGGGTCAAGTTCCTCCACCCCACACTCCCTCATCCATGTCTTTATGGACCTTACTTTGTGCACTGGTCCAAATCATTTGGTGGAGGGGGGGTTATGGTGTGGGGGGGAGGGGGGATTATGGTGTGGGGGCAGGGGGGATTATGGTGTGGGGGGGAGGGGGGATTATGGTGTGGGGGGGAGGGGGGATTATGGTATGGGGGCATAGGGGATTATGGTGTGGGGGTGGAGGGGGGATTATGATGTGGGGGGAGGGGGGATTATGGTGTGGGGGTGGAGGGGGGATTATGGTATGGGGGCATAGGGGATTATGGTGTGGGGGGGAGGGGGGATTATGGTATGGGGGCATAGGGGATTATGGTGTGGGGGTGGAGGGGGGATTATGGTATGGGGGCGGGGGGGATTATGGTGTGGGGGTGGGGGGGATTATGGTGTGGGGGGAGGGGGGATTATGGTGTGGGGGGGTTGTTCTTCAGGGGTTGGGCTTGGCCCCTTAGTTCCAGAGAAGGGAACGCTTAAGACGTCAGCATACCTAGACATTTTGGACAACTTTGTGAGAACCAGGGCTGGTGTTACAACTGGGCAAACTAGGCAACCGCCTAGGCCCCAGGCCCAGGCCCCACCCACTACAGAAACCTTCAGGAGGGGGAAGGAGACAAGATCAGCCACCCTGCACAAGGAGAGAGATGTGGGAGGGGTCCAGCAGGCTCCACCCACAACAGAAAACTGCAAGAGGGGCGGAGACTAGACCAGTCCCCTGCACAAAGAGATGTGGGAGGGGTCCAGCAGGCTCCACCCACTACAGAACACTACTGGAGGGGGCGGAGACAAGACCAGTCCCCCTGCACAAGGAGAGAGATGTGGGAGGGGTCCAGCAGGCTCCACCCACTACAGAAAACTGCAGGAGGGGGCGGAGACTAGACCAGTCACCTGCACAAGGAGAGAGATGTGGGAGGGGCACAGCAGGCTCCACCCACTACAGAAAACTGCAGGAGGGGGCGGAGACTAGACCAGTCCCCTGCACAAGGAGATGTGGGAGGGGTCCAGCAGGCTCCACCCACTACAGAACACTACTGGATGGGGCGGAGACAAGACCAGTCCCCCTGCACAAGGAGAGAGATGTGGGAGGGGTCCAGCAGGCTCCACCCACTACAGAAAACTGCAGGAGGGGCGGAGACAAGACCAGTCCCCCTGCACAAGGAGAGAGATGTGGGAGGGGTCCAGCAGGTTCCACCCACTACAGAAAACTGCAGGAGGGGCGGAGACTAGACCAGTCCCCCTGCACAAGGAGAGAGATATGGGAGGGGTCCATCAGGCTCCACCCACTGCAGGAGGGGGCGGAGAGTAGACCAGTCCCCCTGCACTAGTAGAGAGAGCAGCAGTGAGCGGTCTTTATTACAGGAAGCTCCCGCACAGAACGCTCATGACAAATATATTACTCCGGAGTTCCCCTTTACATTGATCCCTATCACACATTTATCTGAAAAGCCCAAAACATAAAAGGATGCAAAAAGATGGCGTTGGGGCAATCGCGGGCCTGTTGTGGGATTTGGGATCTGTCGCTCGGATGACATCATCGCACTCAATCCATGAAGCCGGCATGTAGTCCGGCGCGGTGAGGAATGATTATCAGTCCCATTGTCAGCGGCACACAATGTCAGCGTTTGGCTGGTGTCCCGAGATACGGCGGCGGAGGATGTCAGCGCATTAATTACCCAGGAAAACCTGCGCTGCACCCCGAAGACGCGTTTCCATGGCAGGGCCGCTCTCATTTGTTTTAATTGCTCCTAATCTTGTTACTTCTAATTGACTGAACACACAGACACGCCGCCACCGCGCCGGCCCCATCGCTCTGTCAGATCGCATCTCTACAACCATCGTCACTTTTCACTTTTCATTCACAGCGCCGGCTTAATTGGTTAATTATCCGCTAATTTCTGTATTAGTGACAAGGACACCGAATCTCGCTCTGCTCTTCAGGTGACAAAGACCGCGTTCCCTGTGAACCAGCGACTGAGATCTGCTCCTGGATTCCCACTAAGGAGGTTTGATCAATTTCTATTCCGTATCACCCTGAACACCGACCGAGATATGGAATCCACAGACTGAGGGATAGACGACATCATACAATGACATCATCACATAGGAGGGACACAATGTGACATCATACAATGACATCATCACATAGGAGGGACACAATGTGACATCATACAATGACATCATCACATAGGAGGGACACAATGTGACATCATACAATGACATCACACAGGAGGGACACAATGTGACATCATACAATGACATCATCACACAGGAGGGACACAGTGTGACATCATACAATGACATCACCACACAGGAGTGACACAATGTGACATCATACAACGACATCACCACACAGGAGGAACACAATGTGACATCATACAACGACATCACCACACAGGAGGAACACAATGTGACATCATACAATGACATCATCACACAGGAGGGACACAATGTGACATCATACGATGACATCGCCACACATGAGGGACACAATGTGACATCATACAATGACATCACACAGGAGGGACACAGTGTGACATCATACAATGACATCACACAGGAGGGACACAATGTGACATCATACAATGACATCATCATACAGGAGGGACACAATGTGACATCATACAATGACATCATCATACAGGAGGGACACAATGTGACATCATACAATGACATCATCATACAGGAGGGACATAATATGACATCATACAATGACATCACACAGGAGGGACACAATGTGACATCATACAATGACATCATCATACAGGAGGGACACAATGTGACATCATACAATGACATCATCATACAGGAGGGACACAATGTGACATCATACAATGACATCATCATACAGGAGGGACATAATATGACATCATACAATGACATCACACAGGAGGGACACTGTGTGACATCATACAATGATGGTGAGTGTATGCAGCAGGGACTGATCTGTGTCAGACATTTGTGAACAAGAACTGCACAGGCATCAGGGTTTACATTGCTGTGTCATCTCTGAGTCCAGGAAGTAGATGGTGACCCTGGATGATGCCTGAACAAAGATTGTGCTGTCCTTCTGGAGAGAGATCAGATGAAGGCATTGTCGGGGAGGGGGGATCCTGTGATCTCTATGAGAGGGGGGGGGGACACATTATCTGATGACAGGTCCTCTTGATCTATGATAGCAGCCGGCATTGATTGGGTTAGGCACCCCTCCCCCGGCCACGTGTGTGTGATGCTCATACAAGGCGCCGTCACAGGAAGTTGTGCGCACACCACACACCGGTGTAGTGTCACATTTTGCTGCCTATCACAGGATGCTGCGGAAGTGACGTTGCCGCCAGAAATTGCGTACTGCGCATGCGCGATGCGTTCCAAACACTTGCGCCGTGCGTTCCAACATAGTTTCGGCAATACAGTTAAGCGAAACCATCACATAATGTTACGGAAGTGACGTTACACACAACACAAACACTGGGCCGTTCGTTACAACACTTAGGCCGCGTACACACGCGGGGACTGTTCGCTCAACTTTGTCCGCTGAACAGTGTTTCGGCGGACAGTCCGCTCGTGTGTGGGGCTTTCAGCGGACAGTTTCATCGGACAGTCTGACGAACAAAGTTTTTCGGAAATTCCGAAAAACTGTCCGCTGAAACTTTGTTTCAGCGAACAGTCCCCTCGTGTGTAGGCTTGTTCGTCAAACTAAGTTCCGCGCATGCTCAGAAAGGATTTATACGCCGAAGTTTGCATTGCAATGTATAGGACGTTGTTTTCTAGTCCCGTCGTACGTACCGTTCACGTCATCGCGCACGGTTTCAGCGGACTGTTCGTTCGTCGTGTGTGGCCATGTCCGTCCATGCTAATTTTGAGCGGACTGTCCGCTGAAACTGTTTGACGGACAAAGTTGGGCGAACAGTCCCCGCGTGTGTACGCGGCCTTATACTTCCCTTGTTACCTAGTAGGTTTTGCATTGCTGGGACTTGTAGTGCCTATCCTGAGCTACATGCTTCAATGAAGCTCGGGGATAGGGATGAGGACACTGAATATTGAAGCTCGGGGATAAGGATGACACTGAACATTGAAGCATGTAGCTCAGGATAGGCACTACAAGTCCCAGCAATGCAAAACCTACTAGGTAACAAGGGAAGTATTAGTGTTGTAACGTACGGCCCAGTGTTTGTGTTGTGTGTAACATCACTTCCGTAACATTATGTGATGGTTTCGCTTAACTGTATTGCCGAAACTATGTTGGAACGCACGGCGCGAGTGTTTGGAACGCATCGCGCATGCGCAGTACGCAATTTCTGGTGGCAACGTCACTTCCGCAGCATCCTGTGATAGGCAGCAAAATGTGACACTACACCTGGAAGTGAGAGCCGGGCTCAGAGCGAGTGATTCCCCATATTTATAGATCGGATGGCGGATGGGATATGGAGTCAGAGGAACATCCCACTGGGATCGGCCGCCGTCCAATCCGAGATCTCCTATCCACGGCCCTAGAAGATGATATTCTGTCTTCCCCCTCCCCCCTCATCAATATGATAATGACATCATTATATAAAACCTTTCCAACAGCATTACATGTGACATCATCACCGGGTCCCTGAGCTTCTCTATGCAATGCAGGCAGATCACAGCTGGTGGGAGGGGCCAGCAGGGGGCTGTACATAGCTCAGTACTCCTCCCGCGAGCCCTCAGTCCGATTGCAAGCAATGGGAGGAGTTATGCAAATTTCACAATGCCTTGATAGGTGGCTGTCAGTCTGCAGCAGTGGGCGTTCCTAGATTTGCATAGATAACGCCCACATATGATGCCCAGGCTCCATGATTGGAAGAACTGAAACCGAATGAAAGAAAGAGGTGGAGCCAGGGACAGGCAGGCGATAGGGCTTCTTCTCAGAAAGCCACAGGACTGCGCAGCGGCGTGATCTGTCAGCGGCCACGTGCACCGGACGCACTCGCTTGTCGGTACCATGTGACTTCCGTGACCAATCACAGCTGGTCGCATGACACTTGTACACAATTATTGGCTTCCTTTCATGCGATCCATTGTGTACAATTGTGTTGCTAGCTGTGATTGGTCACAGTGATCACCTGATACAGAGAGGGCCAATCACAGCCCATTTGTAGCATCTGATTAGCTGGATAATCACAAGAAAACACACTGAAAGAATCGATTTCATTCAGTAAAATGCCGGATTGTAGCAATGAAATTCACTGCTATAAGCAATCATAGAATCCCGACCACTTCCCCAGAGTAGTACAATATGGTAACATTACATTCCTCTGGTCACAGTGTGTTAGAAAAAAAAAAAATCATAAAAAAAAGTATAAAAAAGAAAAAAAAAGTAATAACAAAGAAAAAAAAGATTTTTTTTTGATGACACTGTACTGGTGACAGGATGTAAAAAAATACTTTTCTGACAGTCTCTTGTGCCATGTCTGCAGTCTCTGACAGTCTCTTGGGCCATGTCCACAGTCTCTGACAGTCTCTTGGGCCATGTCCGCAGTCTCTGACATTCTCTTGGGCCACGTCTGCAGTCTCTGACAGTCTCTTGGGCCATGCCCGATGTCTCTGACATTCTCTTGGGCCATGTCTGCAGTCTCTGACAGTCTCTTGTACCATGTCCGATGTCTCTGACAGTCTCTTGTGCCATGTCCGATGTCTCTGACAGTCTCTTGGGCCATGTCCGATGTCTCTGACAGTCTCTTGTGCCATGTCCGATGTCTCTGACAGTCTCTTGTGCCATGTCCGATGTCTCTGACAGTCTCTTGTGCCATGTCCGATGTCTCTGACAGTCTCTTGTACCATGTCCGATGTCTCCGACAGTCTCTTGTGCCATGTCCGATGTCTCTGACAGTCTCTTGGGCCATGTCCGATGTCTCTGACAGTCTCTTGTGCCATGTCCGATGTCTCTGACAGTCTCTTGTGCCATGTCCGATGTCTCTGACAGTCTCTTGTGCCATGTCCGATGTCTCTGACAGTCTCTTGGGCCATGTCCGATGTCTCTGACAGTCTCTTGTGCCATGTCCGATGTCTCTGACAGTCTCTTGTGCCATGTCCGATGTCTCTGACAGTCTCTTGTGCCATGTCCGATGTCTCTGACAGTCTCTTGTGCCATGTCCGATGTCTCTGACAGTCTCTTGGGCCATGTCCGATGTCTCTGACAGTCTCTTGTACCATGTCCGATGTCTCTGACAGTCTCTTGTGCCATGTCCGATGTCTCTGACAGTCTCTTGTGCCATGTCCGATGTCTCTGACAGTCTCTTGTGCCATGTCCGATGTCTCTGACAGTCTCTTGTGCCATGTCCGATGTCTCTGACAGTCTCTTGGGCCATGTCCGATGTCTCTGACAGTCTCTTGGGCCATGTCCACAGTCTCTGACAGTCTCTTGTGCCATGTCCGATGTCTCTGACAGTCTCTTGTGCCATGTCTGCAGTCTCTGACCATCACCTGTACTACGTCTGCAGTCTATGAACGTGATAATGTCATTGTCGAAAAGGGTCAGAGAATGGGTGACCTTAAAATGATGCCCCTTCCCTGAAAAAAGTTCTGCGGACGCCCAAGCCTGTCATGTGACTTTGTGTCGCAAGTGGCATGACCGGTCCCACAAGTTGGAATGGAGCCTTTCTTCACCAGAACCTGCGGTGATGGTGGAGGGCCAATATTCAGATGACATCTCCACCTCAGTATCTGATGATGATATTAATAAGGATACAAAGTAATTTTCAGGATTTCACTCTCTGAACCGGCAGCCGTTGGTAACATTGTTTCGGAAAGGTCCCGGTAATATTATATCAGTTCCAGAAACAATGTATCCTTCAGAAGTAGGGGGCCTGGGTGACGTTCCACGTATTGTGTGTCCATCGGTGGAAGTGGCCGGAGCTCCTTCTCCGGAATGTCCGAGACTTCCAGGGAATTTCTGGTTTCCTTCTCCGTCCCGGAGAAGAGGGAAGCCAGAGGACAGGCGGCACAGGAGACGGTGCGCAGGGTGCGACCTCGAGTCAGCGGCATCATTATCGGCGTGGAAAGCCAAGCGTGTGTCATCCAGCCAATTAGTCACCAAGTGAAAATAACAGATTTAAATATCGCCCCAGTGAAGGTCGCGGCGCACGTTTCCCCAGGGGGGGGGGAGGGGGGGCATCGCTTGTGACGCGGCTGACATTTGGGAGACGAGCCGTAAACACGGACAACCGACAATAAATATTCTCCAGAAAAAATTCCACACCAGACGCCCAACAACATCAATATTTCCAGAGACTGGAGATTCGTCCTCCGGGGGCTTCTCCAAAAACAACGCGTTTCATACCAAACGTCTTCTCCGATCACCAAGACTGCCGAGGACACCGAGGAGGGTCAGCAGCCAGCAAGGAGGTCATCCATGGAGGAGCCAAGGTGTTCCTGAGGATCCTCCACACTCCGGGACTATCCCATCCTCTAGAGCCGGAGGAGGAGAAGACACTTGGAGGATGTTGGATGGCATGAAAACTGGAAGGAAAGAGAAAAGAGATGAGCAGTGCTGGGACAAGGTCATCTAGAGCCCAGGGCGAACATGCCAAACTACCCCCCCCACCAAGATGTATGAGCATTATGTGTCAGCAAACTCCCCCCCCCCACAAATCTTTGCCCCATCCCCAAAATCCCCCCCCAGCAAAAATGCCCCCCCCAAAAAATCACCCCTTCTAGCACAAATCCAAGTACACATCCTCTTCCCCCGACTCCAAATCCCCCTCCCAGCCCAAACCCCCCTCCCCAAATTTCCTCTCCTAGCATACACCCCCCCCTCCCCCATCATCCCAACCAGCAAAAAAAAAATGTTAACTCCTATCAAAATCTCCCATCCCCCAAAATCTCCCCTCCGCTAGCACAAATTTTCCTCCCCCTTCCCAACACAAATCCCCCTAAATCAACACTCCTAACATCCCACAAATTTCACATCCTAGAACAATTTGTATTACCTGCTGCCCCCCAAATTCCTTTTCCCAACACAAGCCCCCCCCCCATTTCCCCTCCTAGCACAGATACCCACCAATCACCCCTACCAGCACAACCCCCTCAAAGAAAATTCCCCTCCCCCTCTACCACCACATCACCTCTTTTAGCACAACCCCGTCCCCCCAAATCCCCCCCTGGCACAAATCACCTTCATCCATCCCCTCTCCCCACTATTTCCCCTAAATCACCACAACTAACACCCCCCCCCCCCCCCACAAAAAAAATGTTCTCATCCTACAATTTTTTACCCCCTGCCACCCTCCAAATTCCCCCTACCAACACAAATTCCCCACCCCCCCCTCCTAGCACAACCCCCCCCTAAGTTTCCCCTCGCAGCACAAATACTCCCCAATCACCCCTACCAGCACAAATCCACCCCCCCTCAAAAAAAGTCCTCTCCACATGATACCACAGTTCCCAGAGCCGCTGCCCCTCCTACGGACCCCTTGTCCCGGTCCTGAGGAGGAGGACAGATTTCAGATTGTCAGTGGATCCATCAGACTGGTACAGGACAGTGATTCCAACAAGGCCAATCTCTACAACAATGGGGTGCCCATTAAACAGGGGACCCAGATTTGAAGTTTCTCCTATATTAGACCCCCAAACAAAAAATCTGAGAGTCCAAGAGCTTCCTTCCCGAATAGAATACAGAAGAGCCAACGTGTTTCTGAGGCTCGCTCTCCCTTCTTCAGGGCTCCAGTGTCTGGGTGATGAAGTGCGCTCAGAGGTGACCGATAACCAGGAGACTCATTGTGTTTATGGCGATTCACCAATCCTTGGTGTACCAACCTGTACACAGCCAGCAACAAGCCTCCTGGTTATTGGTGGTCCCCCTCATCACCCAGAGACACTGAGCCCCTGAAACGCGTTGCCTCTTCTATAGTCTATATTTGTGACCCAGCACCACACCCTGTAGTCTTATGTTAAAGACCCGTCGCTTTAGGACCCAATTCAAAGCCCAATGGCTACCCTAAAGCAGCACTCCGCCCAAAATCAAGACAGGAACGAATAGCTGAATAAAGCTGCCATATTGGGCTTTAAGCCAGAAATTTCCCACTCAGTAACTTTTTTTGCCACTAGATGTCCTCAGTCTGATGGCCAACAGCTTTCAACCCACTTTACTCTGAGGCCAGGTCATCGTAGACATGCCTCCACACTGTGATTGGACAATGAAAGGAGAAACATCACAGTGATGAGCTCATCTCTGTCACTCTGCTCTCTCTACCTATCAGCATGCCCCTTGTTAGTACTGTAGACATCTCTGATTGGCTCCTTGTGCTGCTTCTTTCTCTCCCACTCTAAGCTCTGCTGTACAGGGACTGCAAGAGGCTAATGCCGGGTCACATGATACGTCCTGGATATAAGAAAACGATTATTAGTGATTACAGAGCTTTCACATAACACGTGTCACCCCCATAGGGTGGAGCCACATAGCAGGGAAATATGGACTTCCGGAGGTTGTAGACCGGCAGTTCGGAAACCTGAGGAATAAAATAAGATTGACTCAAATATCTGTGCACGGTGCCCCCCCCTCCTCCAACAGCACCCCCCATGTCAGCCCCCACCCGCCTTGCACCCGCTTCCTCCACCCAGCCCATCGGGAATTCCTGTGAGTCAGGCTGAGCAGGGTCCGGAACAAACCTCTCACAGCAGTGTGACTAATGGAGGAGAATGGGGCCCCACCCAGGGTCCACTATAAGGGCCCACTACAGGGCCCCACACGGTGCCCACTAGAGGGACCACTACAGGGACCCACACAGGGCCCACTACAGGGACCACCAGAGGGCCTCACACAAGACCCACTACCAGGAGCGGATCCAGAGTCTAATCTCGGGAGGGGCACTGCTATAAATATGTTTTTTGGGGGGCAATTTATATGGGAAATGGCTGGTATTTGCGCTTCAATCATTACGGCACCATGGTTGTTATGGTGTCAGGATGATTGAAGCGCATTATTTCTATTAATACATTGTAATATAAAATTAAATGGTTCAACTCACCATACTGCAGAATCAGTGGGAGCCCTGAGGATGTCATTTGCCATGTCGCCTGCCACCAAATGTGGATTGTCACTTGTCACCAAATGCGGATTGTTACTTGCCACGTCACCTGCCACACATTGCGGATTGTCACTTGCCACGTAGCCTGCCACACATTGCAGATTGCCACTTGCCACGTCACCTGCCACACATTGCGGATTGTGACTTGCCACGTCACCTGCCACACATTGCGGATTGTCACTTGCCACGTCGCCTGCCACCAGATGCGGATTGCCACGTAGCCTGCCACACATTGCGGATTGCCACTTGCCACGTCACCTGCCACACATTGGGGATTGTCACTTGCCACGTCACCTGCCACACATTGGGGATTGTCACTTGCCACGTCACCTGCCACACATTGCGGATTGTCACTTGCCACGTTGCCTGCCACACACTGCGGATTGCCACTTGCCACATCACCTGCCACACATTGCGGATTGTCACTTGCCACGTTGCCTGCCACACATTGCGGATTGCCACTTGCCACGTAGCCTGCCACACATTGCGGATTGTCACTTGCCACGTCACCTGCCACACATTGCGGATTGCCACTTGCCACGTAGTCTGCCACACATTGCGGATTGTCACTTGCCACGTCACCTGCCACACATTGCGGATTGTCACTTGCCACGTCACCTGCCACACATTGCGGATTGCCACTTGCCACGTCACCTGCCACACATTGCGGATTGTCACTTGCCACGTCACCTGCCACACATTGCGGATTGTCACTTGCCACGTCACCTGCCACACATTGCGGATTGCCACTTGCCACGTCACCTGCCACACATTGCGGATTGTCACTTGCCACGTCACCTGCCACACATTGCGGATTGTCACTTGCCACGTCACCTGCCACACATTGCGGATTGCCACTTGCCATGTAGTCTGCCACACATTGTGGATTGCCACTTGCCACGTAGTCTGCCACACATTGCGGATTGCCACTTGCCACGTAGTCTGCCACACATTGCGGATTGTCACCTACTGGTGGTCTTTTGTTGGGTCCCAGAGTGAAGATAGGCAGCAGAGAGATGATGCAATCTCTCTGCTGCACACAGCTTCCTACACAGTGAGGGTGGAACTGGAGGGATGCAGGGCAGTGAGAGATGATGTCATCTCCCTGCTCCCCTGCCTGCTGGCTTCCTGATTGGCCAGCAGCCCTCCTAAGCCGCCCAGCTGCCCCCCCTCACCCGTCCACTCAGCGCGGGTACCCGCGGAACCGACCGCGATTGGACCCGCGGAACCGGCCGCGGGTACCCGCGGAACCGGCCGCGATTGGACCCGCGGAACCGGCCGCGATTGGACCCGCGGAACCGGCCGCGGGTACCCGCGGAACCGGCCGCGATTGGACCCACGGAACCGGCCCGCGGGTACCCGCGGAACCGGCCGCGATTGGACCCGCGGAACCGGCCGTGCTGTCATTAGCTGGCGGTATTCTCGGAGGGGGCAATTGACCCGTTGCCCCCCCCCTGGATCCGCCCCTGCCCACTACAGGGACCACTAGAGGGCCCACTACAGGGACCCACACAGGGCCCACTACAGGGACCACCAGAGGGCCTCACACAAGACCCACTACAGGGACCACTAGAGGGCCCACTACAGGGACCACACAGGGCCCACTACAGGGACCACCAGAGGGCCTCACACAAGACCCACTACAGGGACCACTAGAGGGCCCACTACAGGGACCACACAGGGCCCACTACAGGGACCACTAGAGGGCTCCACACAGGGCCCACTACAGGACCCACTAGAGGGCCCACTACAGGGACCACCAGAGGGCCTCACACAAGACCCACTACAGGGACCACTAGAGGGCCCACTACAGGGACCACACAGGGTCCACTACAGGGACCACTAGAGGGCCCCACACAGGGCCCACTACAGGACCCACTAGAGGGCCCACTACAGGGACTCACACAGGGTCCACTACAGGGACCCACACAGGGCCCCACCCAGGGCCCACTACAGGGACCTATACAGGGTCCACTAAAGGGACCCACACAGGGCCCACTAAAAGGACCCACACAGGCTCCCACAATCCTTCCCCGCCATTGGCGGATCTCCATCCTCACATAAATAGAGAGGATGCAGATGTGACATTCCGCCATCCATCACCCTCATCCATCCATCATTACCCTCATCCATCCATCATCACCCTCATCCATCCATCATCACCCTCATCCATCCATCCATCCATCATCACCCTCATCCATCACCCTCATCCATCCATCATTACCCTCATCCATCCATCACTACCCTCATCCATCCATCATCACCCTCATCCATCCATCATCACCCTCATCCATCCATCATTACCCTCATCCATCCATCATTACCCTCATCCATCCATCATCACCCTCATCGATCCATCCATCCATCACCCTCATCCATCCATCATCACCCTCACTGATATATAAGGGGTCTCCCCCACACCTCAACTCAGGGGTCTCCACAAAACCACACCTCAGGGGTCTCCCCACACCACACCTCTGGGGTCACCCTGCCATACTTCTAGGATCACCCTGCTGTATCCAAGGGGTCACCCCACTGAAACGTATCTCTGGGGTCACCCCACCACATCTCTGGGGTCACTCTGCTACACCTCAGAGGTCACCCCCCCACATCACACCTCAGGGGTCACCCCGCTGCATTGCACCCCTGGGGGGTCACTCTGACGCAGCGCTCTGAAGTCCCAGAACCAGAACATTTCTGGACTTTATCACATCACAGTGCTGGATCCCGGCCACAAACCCCACAAGGAACTATCTGCATGGAGTGTGTGTGTGTGTGTGTGTGTGTGTGTGTGTGGGGGGGGGGGGGGGTAGGGGGCAGGTCCTTCTATATCCTCCCACAACACCGAAATAAACTGGAGTCTGACCGCACTGTCCCCCATGTCTGTGTGCGGAGTGCCTCTCTCAGCGACCCCTCCCAGAGATCCCAGGACTCCCCTGACCACGCCTTCATCTGCTTCTCTACCCAGAAGGCCGGCACCATCTTTGTTCGGGCATCACCCAGGCTCGCCATCTACTTCCTTAAGGCACTTCTTACACCTCGATTGAACGCACGTCATTTCTTCCAGAATTGCGGTTTCATCTGTTAAATTTGTTTATGGTCAGATGACGCAACCTGTGACCTCAGCAGAGACCCCCGCCCACTAGACATGTGCGATTCGTTTCGTACGAATCTCAAATTCGTACGAATTTCCCAAAATTCATACGTTCGGGAGGATCCGAAATAGGAATTGCCGTGCGTCCGAATTCTGTACGGAATACGAACTTTTGTTTACGAATTTCGGATCAGTTGTCGTCGAATCGACGACGACTCAGTCATTATGCTTATTATGACTTGCAAAAGACTTCTGTAATAGAAGTCAATGTAAGTTGCCTGAAGACATCAGTGAAGGACTTTCCTCCTCTCTGGGCTGCCAAGAAAAGATCAAAGTGATACAATGTTTCTTCTTCAATGGGCTGAACTCCCTGTGAAGTTCTCAGTTTTTCTGACACTTGTTGCTTACAAGTAAAAATCCAGTATTTTCTGCTAGAAAATCACTCAGAAGCCCCAAAAATTATATATATATTTTTAGCAGAGACCCTAGGGAATAAAATAGCGGTTGTTGCAATATTTTATGTGACGTGGTATTTGCGCAGAGGTCTTTCAAACGCAAGTTAGCCCTTTTTTTTTTCAGTCGACCTCTAGAGAGCACTGACATTAGCAGCGTGACTTACAGCAATGACACCTGCACCGTGATAGAGTGATCTGACACCAGCACCGTGATAGAGAGCACTGACACCTGCACTGTGATAGAGTGATCTGACACCAGCTCCGTGATAGAGAGCACTGACATCAGCAGCGTGACATAAAGCACTGACACCAGCACCGTGATATACAGCACTGACACCAGCACCGTGATATACAGCACTGACACCAGCACCGTGATATACAGCACTGACACCTGCACTGTAAGCAGCCCCAGGAGGAAGTCAGCACAGCACAGGGATGGTGGGAGCCCCTCATAATGAGCATAGCACAGGGATGGTGGGAGCCCCTCATAATGAGCATAGCACAGGGATGGTGGGAGCCCCTCATAATATGCACAGCAGAGGTACAGCCCCAGGAGGAAGTCAGCACAGCACAGGGATGGTGAACTTTACAAACCTACAGGTCATATTTGCAGCCACAAAATAATTACTAGCTGTGCACACATAGTCCCACCACATGGCCAATGACATAACACATAATGTATGAGGTGAATCTGGGATCGACAACTACAAGCATTCTTTTTTTTTATGTGAAATTCTGAAAATTCAGGACTCTTGAGACAATGGAGGAGAGGGAAGGTGAGGGTAGGCAAAGAAGAGGGTGCAGGAGATTATCACCAGCACCAGCACCGTGATATAGAGCACTGACACCTGCACCGTGATAGAGTGATCTGACACCAGCACCGTGATAGAGAGCACTGACATCAGCAGCGTGACATAAAGCACTGACACCAGCACCATGATATACAGCACTGACACCAGCCCCGTGATATACAGCACTGACACCTGCACCGTAAGCAGCCCCAGGAGGAAGTCAGCATAGCACAGGGATGGTGGGAGCCCCTCATAATGAGCATAGCACAGGGATGGTAGGAGCCCCTCATAATGAGCATAGCACAGGGATGGTGGGAGCCCCTCATAATGAGCATAGCACAGGGATGGTGGGAGCCCCTCATAATATGCACAGCAGAGGTACAGCCCCAGGAGGAAGTCAGCATAGCACAGGGATGGTGGGAGCCCCTCATAATATGCACAGCAGAGGTACAGCCCCAGGAGGAAGTCAGCATAGCACAGGGATGGTGGGAGCCCCTCATAATATGCACAGCAGAGGTACAGCCCCAGGAGTAAGTCAGCATAGCACAGGGATGGTGGGAGCCCCTCATAATAAGCAGCCCCAGGAGGAAGTCAGCACAGCACAGGGATGGTGGGAGCCCCTCATAATGAGCATAGCACAGGGATGGTGGGAGCCCCTCATAATATGCACAGCAGAGGTACAGCCCCAGGAGTAAGTCAGCATAGCACAGGGATGGTGGGAGCCCCTCATAATAAGCAGCCCCAGGAGGAAGTCAGCACAGCACAGGGATGGTGGGAGCCCCTCATAATGAGCATAGCACAGGGATGGTGGGAGCCCCTCATAATAAGCAGCCCCAGGAGGAAGTCAGCACAGCACAGGGATGGTGGGAGCCCCTCATAATGAGCATAGCACAGGGATGGTGGGAGCCCCTCATAATAAGCAGCCCCAGGAGGAGCAGGTGCAAACTGGACCAGCGGTGCATGGCAGACAATCCGCTTCTCTCTTTCTCATCTAATGAAACTTCGTATTTCGGATAGGAAATTCTTCAACGGAATTTCGTATTTCGGATAAAAACCAAACTTCCATCCGCATCGACTGTCATATTGAGGTATATTTTTGCCTTTAAATTCATCGTAACGAACGTTCATACACGTTAACGAACCTAACGACAATTCGTATTTCGTACGAAACAGAACGGAATTTCGGACACGAAATACGAAGTACGAATTAATTTTATTACGAATCGAAATGGAACAGAATGAAACGAATTTATTGATGGCGCCCATGTCTACCGCCCACAGGAATACTGCGCCCTGTGCATCGCCCATCGTCTCTGCGGTCACATGGTTTGCTCCGCGCTGGTGCACTTCTCCAGCTCATTGGCAGTAATCGCTGCCTCGCGGGTCACATGACTAGCGGCGGGCACCCCTTTTGTGTCTGGGGGCCCCGCCCCTCCATCTATTTACACTTCTGTCGTTATGACTAAATATAAGCGGTGAGGTCATGAGCGCCTGCAGCTTTATTGACATTTCAGGTATAAATAAAGACGGTCGGCTCGCGAGTCATGATGTCATGTTCAGGTCGGCGGCCAAACCCCCGAAATGTAAACACGACGAGAATGGAAAAGCCACACAGATAATGGCAGCCAAACAGCCAATTAAAAAACGTCGCAGCGTGTCATTATCCCGACCCGAAATCGCCGCGCAGAATTAACCTCACCGCCGGAGCAATAATATCAGACCGGTGCCCCCTGCTGCCCTCCGGGTGAGGAGGAACTACAAGTCCCAGCATGCTCAGATGGGTTCCAGCGAACATCGACACAGCGAACGAGGGGGGGCGCAGATCCCAACGACTGACCGATGGCGCTTCCTCCCCCACGCTGGACGCACACGGGATAATAAATGATCGATCGATTCACAGATCCGATCAATAAATGACATTTACAGTCTGAAGGATAGTTATAGAGGAGAGAATAAGACATTCTCCAAACATTCTCTGCGGGTGAATCTTCCAGGTCCAGTGATGGATCTCTGCCAGAGAACGTCACATTCACCGCTTTATAAATATGTGCCTATGAGCTGCAGCAACACTCCAAGCAAACTGCTGAATACACAGAGGTAAAATACATATATGGGGGATGGGTTACCTTTCTGTCCATCCAGTCCTGAAATATACACAGCTCTGCCACACAACACAGCCCTGACTGGCAGGACAGGAGACCTGATTCCTCTCTGCTGCTGTGCGTAACATTTACAGGTCCAAACTTGGAGTTTGGGGGGGGGGGGGGTCATGTCCCCTGGTGGTGTCTGGCTTTGGAGCTGGGGGGGGGGGTCACGTCTCCTGATGGTCTCCAGCATCAGGATCTGGGGGGGGGTCATGTCCCCTGGTGGTATCTGGCCTTGGAGTCTGGGGGGGGGTCATGTCTCCTGATGCTGTGTGTCCCGCAGCAGTGTCTGGGGTGGGGGGTTCACGCCCCCTGGTGGTGTATGGTTTTGGAGTCGAGGGGGGGGGGTCATGTCACCTAGTGGTGTCTGGCCTTGGAGTCTGGGGGGGTCATGTCCAAGTACACATCCTCACCCCCCCCCCCCCGTCCAAAAAAATCCTCCCTCCCTAAAATTTTCCCCTCCTATCACAAATACCCCTCAGCTATACCTACTAGCACATATCCCCCCCCCCCCAAAAAAATCACCCCTCCTAGCATAAATCCTCTACACCTAAGATTTCCCCTCCAAGTACACATCCTCACCACCCCCCCCTAAAAAAAAAAATCCCCCCTACCCAAAAATTCCCCCTTCTATCACAAATACCCCTCAGTTATACCTACTAGCACATACCCCCCCCCCAAATAAAAACACCCCTTCTAGCACAAATTCTTCACCCCTAAGGTTTCCCCTACCAAATACACATCCTCACCCCCCCACTCCAAATACCCCCTACTAGCACAAATCCCCCTCCCCACACACACACACATTTCCCCTCCTATCACAAATACCCCTCAATCATCCCTACTAGCACATATCCCCCCCGCACCTATTCCCCTCCTACCACAATCCCCCCCCCAACACATCACCTCTTCTATCACAAAACCCCTTTATCCCCCCTCCCAGCACAAATCCTCTTCCCCCATCCCCCTCCCAACAGAGATCCCCCTAAATCACCACTTCTACCAAATGCCCCCTCCTAGAGCAATTCTTATTCCCTGCCGCCCCCCAAATCCCCCCCCCAACCATTTACTCACTGCGCCCTCCCACCTCACATGATAGCACAGTGCCCAGGGCAGCTGTCCCTTCTGCCCCCCCCCCACTTGCCACAGCCCTACCTTCAGCCAACTAGCGCCCTCTGGGACCAGTGGGTCAGCCAATCACGGTGAGGACATGATCGGGGTAAAAGAGGGAGATGCTGGGGTCACTGAGAACTGTTTATTGATCATTGATCGGGTACTGCAGACCCTGGGTGTGATCGATAGACACCAATATACACCCCCCCCCCCCCCCCCGTGCCGGACACCTTCCCTGACTCGGCACCTGCCTCTCCCGGATAATACGAGACAGAGGTGGAGATTTAGGAAGAAGCTGATTGGAACTCCAGAGAAGATCATCGTCCAATGACAGTGATCACCAGCTACAGCCATCATCGGATGGGAACGCGTTCCGGCATGTAACCCCACCCCCCCCCCCCCAGTTTCATTGTTACCCAATTTCCTCACCGCGCCAACCATGTCGGTACATGGCGGGTCACGTGATCCCTTCTCTGCTTCTCTACATCTACCAGCTGCCGCAGATTGGCAGTTGATGAGGCCGAGTGGAAATCTGATGTGGAGTTCAGGGGTTGGTCGGTGCATCTCGGCTTCCACTGAAAAGGCGACATTTTTTGCAGCGCCTTGGCGACCCGGCACCCGGGATTTGTGTCATGTGATGACGGCGCGTGTCGATATCAGAGCACGTTATCACCAGAGGGGGGGCCCGAGGAGTCACATGGGGCCCCCCGGGGCAACTGACATCTTTTACTAAGTGATATTCACACTGGGGGGGCCATTAAAACGCCACGGATTATGGTGGTGATATGCGGTCCCCCCTGCGGGAGACGGAGCGCGGCTGGCAGAGATGTGTGGGAAGAGACCTGAGATGCCATCAAGTCAAAGTCAAGAGAAACGTTCCCCCTCCCCCCCCCCCAGGATGATGTCATGTTCTATTTATACACCGAGCCGTGCTGCGTGTCACTGGAGCGCCCTCTACTAACCGCACACCTTCCCAGCACTGGGGGCCCCGGGGACAGCGCAGGGCCAATGACCGCCCCTCATACAACCCGATGTGTCCCCGACTGGGAAGGGTGATAATAATCACCGCGTCACCCATCGCCGTCCGCCATGACACCAACCCGCAAATTTACCGATCAGAAAATACCAGAATATCAAAGTAATGCGGGAGATGGAGGAGATCTGCAATCAACGGAATTTATTCCCCCTCCGGTCTTAAATCCTCCCCCCCAGTCTTGTACAGGTGTAGCGGCTCCTCTCCTGGAGTGCAACGGCTTCTTCTGATTTCACCGCACACTGTGAGCTTCTCACCATGTGCATTAGAGGCTGCAGCAAGTCAGACAGAGCCCCGCCTCCTTTCCTGGCTGGAGAACGTCCAGCATCATCCAGCACTTTACTTTCAAGCCTGACTGTCCCTGACCCCTCCCCTTCCTGGCTGTCCCTGACCCCTCCCCTTCCTGGCTGTCCCTGACCCCTCCCCTTCCTGCCCAGCCTGACTGTCCCTGACCCCTCCCCTTCCTGGCTGTCCCTGACCCCTCCCCTTCCTGGCTGTCCCTGACCCCTCCTCTTCCTGACTGTCCCTGACCCCTCCCCTTCCTCCCCAGCCTGACTGTCCCTGACCCCTCCCCTTCCTGACTGACCTTGACCCCTCCCCTTGCTGACTGTCCCTGACCACTCCCTTTTCTGACTATCCTTGATCCCTCCCCGGCTGCCCCTGACCCCTCCCCTTCCCGGCTGCCCCTGCCCCCCCCTTTCTGGCTGTCCCTGACCCCCCCTTTCAGACTGCCCCTGACCCCCCCTTCCTGACTGTCCCTGACCCCTCCCCTTCCTGGCTGTCCCTGACCTCCCCTTTCTGACTGTCCCTGACCCCTCCCCTTTCAGACTGCCCCTGACCCCCCCTTCCTGACTGTCCCTGACCCCTCCCCTTTCTGACTGTCCCTGACCCCTCCCCTTTCAGACTGTCCCTGACTCCTCCCCTTCCTGACTGTCCCTGACCACTTCCCTTCCTCCCCAGCCTGACTGTCCCTGACCCCTCCCCTCCTAACTGTCTCTGACCCCTTCCCTTTCTACCCTCCTCCCCAGCCAGACTGTCCCCAACACCCCCCTTCTTGACTGTCCCCGACCCCCCTCTTCCTGAATGTCCCCGACCCCTCTCCTTTCTCCCCAGCCTGACTGTCCACGACCCCTCCTTTTCCTGACTGTCCCTGACCCCTCTCCTTCCTCTCCAGCCTGATTGTCCCCGACACCCCCCCTTCCTGACTGTCCCTGACCCATCCCCATCCTCCCAGCCCGACTGTCCCTGACAACTCCCCTTCCTCCTCAGTCAGACTGTCCCTGACCCCTCCCCTTCCTCCACAGTCTAACTGTCCCTGACCCCTCCCCTTCCTCCACAGTCTAACTGTCCCTGACCCCTCCCCTTCCAGACTCTCCCTGACCCCTCCCCTTCCCAGCCTGACTATCCCTGACCCCTCCTTTCCTGACTGTTCCTGACCCCTCCCCTTCCCTTCCAGCCTGATTGACCCTGACCCCTCCCCTTGCTGACTGTCCCTGACCCCTCCCCTTCCTCCGCAGCCAAACTGTCCCTGACCCCTCCCCTTCCTCCCCAGCCTGCCTGTTCCTGACCCCGCCCCTTTCATTCATTGGATTTTAGCGCTTCCAATCATGGAGGTTCAGCATCACATGTGGGTGTTACCGATGCAAATCCAGCCTGCCTAGGAATGCCCTCTCCTCCGGTCTGACACCCACCAATCAAGGCATTTTCATATTTGCATAACTCCTCCCACTCATTGCATCAGGGCTGAGGGCTCCTGAGAGGAGTTTGTTGTTGTTGTGAGAACACATAGGTGATAGCAGCAGCTTCACGCTCTTATTAACCACTTAACAACCGCCCATTGCCGATTAACGGCATCAGGGCGGTTGTTTAACTCTAAGAGGCCGTTAATTAACGGCCTCCTAGAATTCTGCTCTCGCGCGCCCCCTGGGGCGCGCACACGAGAGCATCCGTGACCGCTGGGTCCAGTGGACCCGGCGCATCACGAATCACGGTAAACGGCCGCTCATCGCGGCCGTTTACCACGTGATCGCTCCGTCAAATGACGGCGTGATCACTTGTAAACAAGCCGGCGTCATGTTATGACGCCGGTTCCTCCCTCCCCCTCTCTGTACCGATCGGTACAGCGGAGGGGGAAGAGATCGGTGTCAGCAGCGATGTGGGCTGCATCTGCAGTGCCCACATCGCTGCTCACCGAAAATTAACCCCTCAAATCCCTGAAAATACTCTGCATTACTCTGCAATTCCCTGCAAATACTCTGCATTACTCTGCAATTCCCTGCAAATACTCTGCATTACTCTGCAATTCCCTGCAAATACTCTGCATTACTCTGCAATTCCCTGCAAATACTCTGCATTACTCTGCAATTCCCTGCAAATACTCTGCATTACTCTGCAATTCCCTGCAATTCCCTGCAAATACTCTGCATTACTCTGCAATTCCCTGCAAATACTCTGCAATTCCCTGCAAATACTCTGCATTGCCCTGCAACACTCCGCAATGCCCTGCAACACTCCGCAATGCCCTGCAACACTCCGCAATGCCCTGCAACACTCCGCAATGCCCTGCAACACTCCGCAATGCCCTGCAACACTCCGCAATGCCCTGCAACACTCCGCAACGCTCTGCAATACCCTGCAACACTCTGCAACACCCGCCAATACCCTGCAACACTCTGCAATGCTCTGCAACCCCCGCCGATACCCTGCAACACTCTGCAATGCTCTGCAACCCCCGCCGATACCCTGCAACACTCTGCAATGCTCTGCAACCCCCGCCGATACCCTGCAACACTCTGCAATGCTCTGCAACACCCGCCAATACCCTGCAACACTCTGCAATGCTCTGCAACACCCGCCAATACCCTGCAATGCTCTGCAACGCAGTACTCTGCATCACCATGCTCTGAGATACCCAGCCATAGTCGGTGATACCCTGCAATACCCAGCCATAGACATCTCCCGCCTCCCGCCGCCCTCCGCCCTCCGGTGCTTCTACCGAATCGCTAATACGATCAAAGCCAGAATCTTTTTTTTTTTCAGGCTTCCCAGCTTAGAGGTGAGATGTGGGTCTTATTGACCCCACATCTCACTGTAAAGAGGACCTGTCATGCCATATTCCTATTACAAGGGATGTTTACATTCCTTGTAATAGGAATAAAAGTGATCAAAAAAATTATTTTTGGGGAAAAAAATGTCAAACTAAAATAAATAAAGTAAAATGAACAATAAAAAAAAAATGTTTTTTTTAAAGCGCCCCTGTCCCCATGTGCTCGCATGCAGAAGCGAACGCATGCGTAAGTCCCGCCCACATATGAAAACGGTGTTCAAACCACACATGTGAGGTATCGCTGCGAACGTTAGAGCGAGAGAAATAATTCTAGCCCTAGACCTCCTCTGTAACTCAAAACATATAACCAGTAAAAAAAATGTAAATCGTCGCCTATGGGGATTTTTAAGTAGCGACGTTTGCCGCCATTCCACGAGCGTGTGCAATTTTGAAGAGTGACATATTAGGTATCTATTTACTCAGCGTAACTTCATCTTTCACATTATGCAAAAATTGGGCTAACTTTACTGTGTTTTTTTTTTTTTTAAGCACAAAACAGTTTTTTTTCCAAAAAAAAGCATTCGAAAAATTACTGCGCAAATACCGTGCGAGATAAAAAGTTGCAAAGACCACCATTGTATTCTCCAGGGTGTTTGCTAAAAAAAAATATATAATGTTTTGGAGTTCTATGTAATTTTCTAGCAAATAAATGATGATTTTTACATGTAGGAGAGAAATGTCAGAATTGTCCTGGGTGCTCCAGAACGCCTGATGGCGCTCCCTGCATGTTGGGCCTCTGTATGTGGCCACGCTGTGTAAAAGTCTCACACATGTGGTATCACCATACTCAGGAGTAATAGCAGAATGTGTTTTGGGGTGTAATTTGTGGTATGCATATGCTGTGTGTGAGAAATAACCTGATAATATGACAATTTTGTGAAAAAAAAAAAAAAAGTAAAAAGAATCGTGGGAAATTGTGGGAAAAAATGACAACTTCAAAAAACGCATCATGCCTCTTACTAAATACCTTGGAATGTCTTCTTTCCAAAAAGGGGTCATTTGGGGGGTATTTGTACTTTTCTGGCATGTTAGGGTCTCAAGAATTGAAATAGGCCGTCAGTCCTTCAGGTGTGATCAATTTTCAGATATTGGCACCATAGCTTGTGGACTCTATAACTTTCACAAAAACCAAATAATATCCACCAATTTGTACTTATTTGTACCAAAGATATGTAGTGGTATAAATTTTGGCCAAAATTTATGAAGAAAAAATTTCTAATCTGCTAAATTTTCTAACAGAAACAAAGAAAAATTCGTTTTTTTACAGAATTTTCGGTATTTTTTCTTTTATAGCACAAAAAAAAAAAAACCCAGCGGTGATTAAATACCACCAAAAGAAAGCTCTATTTGTGTGAAAAAAAGGACAAAAATTTCATATAGGTCCAGTGTTGCATGACTGAGTAATTGTCATTCAAAATGCGAGAGCACCGAAAGCTGAAAATTGGTCTGGTTATTAAGGGTGTTAAAGTGCCCAGTGGTCAAGTGGTTAATGTGTGTTATTTAACATTCATACACTCACCACTAGGTGGCAGCGTGCAACTATCCTTTTTTGGCTGTCCTGTGAGGAGCACAGAGGCCGGGTACTGGGATGATTTCAGGAAGCCATGTACCGCCCCCTGCTGGCCCCTCCCACCAGCCGTGATCTGCCTGCATTGCATTGAGAAGCACAGAGACCCGGTGATGACATCATCACATGTAATGCAATTGGAAATGTTTTTTTTTTGTTAATGATGTCATTATCATATTGATGAGGGGGGAGGGGGGCCCAGGGAAAGCAAAATATAAGCAGATTAAACCAGCTTTAGTCCTGATTCACACTGATGCGATGCGGGGAAATCGCACAGCGTCCATGCAATCTGCTGCAGGTGTCAATGTTAAATCAATGACACCCCCCCGAAACAGCTCGCAAAACGCAGCGCGATTGCCAGAATCGGATCACATGGGTCTGAACATGAATGCAATGCGATTTGAAGAAGTGTCCTGCATCATTTTGGTGTGGATGCGATGCGATTTGATCCATACAGAATATATGTCTCAAATCGCACTGCACAGACTTCGCATGCGAATGTGGTGCGATTCCCGTATGAATCACGCGCGGCGACCCGCAACGCACAAAGCGTGAACCCGAAAACAGCCGGATGTTTCCAAATGTAGCGAATATAACCGACTATTAACACCGACAGAGGAAAACGCAGCAGATTGGAGATCTGGGGATCATTCGAGGAATCTTTTCTTTGAAGAAGGTGATTGGATGAAGTTTTCGTTTTTTTTTTCCTTCTTCTGGATTCTCAGGATGGGCGGAGTTTTATTTATTTTTTATTTATTTATTGTTTGCGTTCAATGGCTTGTATATTTTATCAGCCCTGACGCTGTTGCAATGAGGGGCGGGGCGAGGGGCGGGGTCAGGTGGAGTGGCTGGTGGAAGACAGATTCCTGGATTGGGGTAAAGAGAATGTCGGGGGAGTTGCAGCTGATTTGATCACCTGTACCTGTCTCCTCCTCTACTATAATATACACCGATCAGCCATAACATTATGACCCCCCCCCCCCCCCACCACCATGGACCCCACCAGACCTCTGGAGGTACACTGTGGTATCTGGCACCGAGCCGTCACTAGCAGATCCTTCAAGTCCTGTACGTTGGGAGTTGGGACCTCCATGGATCGGACTTGTTTCTCCAGCACATCCCACAGATGCTCGATTGGATTGAGATCTGGAGAATTTGGAGGCCAAGTCAACACCTCCAACTTCTAGTTGTGTTCCTCAAACCATTCTTGAATCCATCAGAGCAGGCCACCTTCTCCCATCGCTCCGTGCTCCAGTTCTGAGGCTCACGTCCCCATTGTAGGTGCTTTTGGCACCCTACAGCTGGGGCACCCTGACCGCTCTTAGGCTACACCAGGGATCCTCAAGCTACGGCCCTCCAGCTGTTGCGGAACTACGCATCCCACATGAGGCATTGTGAAAACTCTGACATTCACAGACATGACCAGGCATGATGGGAATTGTAGTTTCTGAACAACTGGCGGGCCATAGTTTGAAGACCCCTGGGCTACACAGCCCCATGCACAACAACCTGCGATGGCCATCAACTTCAGGGACAACATGTTCACTCGCTGCCTCGTATATCCCACCCACTTCCAGATGTCATTGTCACCAGATGATCAATGTTCACCTGTCAGAGGTCAGAATGTTATATCTCATTGGTGTGTACAGAGGGGGGAGGGGGTGTATTTACTTTCACTATTTTACCAAAAGTATTGGGACACCTGCCTTTACACACACATGAACTTTAATGGCATCCCAGTCCGTAGGGTTCAATATTGAGTTGGCCCTTTGCAGCTATAACAGCTTCAACGCTTGTGGGAAGGCCGTCCACAAGGTTTAGGAGGGTGTCTATGGGAATGTGTGACCATTCTTCCAGAAGAGCATTTGTGAGGTCAGGCATTGATGTTGGATGAGAAGGCCTGGCTCACAGTCTCCGATCTAATTCATCCCAAAGGTGTTCTATTGGGTTGAGGTCAGGCAGCACAGTGGTGTAGTGGGCGGCACAGTGGTGTAGTGGGTAGCACTCTCACCTAGCAGCAGGGGCGGATCCAGGGGGGGGGGCAACGGGTCAATTGCCCCCCCCGAGAATACCGGCAGGCTGGTTTCCGCGGGTCCAATCGCGGCCGGTTCCACGGGTACCCGCGGCCCGGTTCCGCGGGTACCAGCGGCCCGGTTCCGCGGGTACCAGCGGGCCGGTTCCGCGGGTCCAATCGCGGCCGGTTCCGCGGGTACCCGCGGCCCGGTTCCGCGGGCCGGTTCCGCGGGTCCAATCGCGGCCGGTTCCGCGGGTCCAATCGCGGCCGGTTCCGCGGGTACCCGCGCTGAGTGGACGGTGAGGGGGGGGGGGGCATCTGGGCGGCTTAGGAGGGCTGCTGGCCAATCAGGAAGCCAGCAGGCAGGGGAGCAGGGAGATGACATCATCTCTCACTGCCCTGCATCCCTCCAGTTCCGCCCTCACTGTGTAGGAAGCTGTGTGCAGCAGAGAGATTGCAGAAAAGTGACACAGTAGGTGACAATCCGCAATGTGTGGCAGGCTACGTGGCAATCCGCAATGTGTGGCAGGTGACGTGGCAAGTGACAATCCGCAATGTGTGGCAGTTGACGTGGCAAGTGGCAATCCGCAATGTGTGGCAGGCGACGTGGCAAGTGGCAATCCGCAATGTGTGGCAGGCAACGTGGCAAGTGACAATCCGCAATGTGTGGCAGGTGACGTGGCAAGTGGCAATCCGCAATGTGTGGCAGGCAACGTGGCAAGTGGCAATCCGCAATGTGTGGCAGGCGACGTGGCAAGTGGCAATCCGCAATGTGTGGCAGGCAATGTGGCAAGTGACAATCCGCAATGTGTGGCAGGTGACGTGGCAAGTGGCAATCCGCAATGTGTGGCAGGCAACGTGGCAAGTGACAATCCGCAATGTGTTGCAGGCGACGTGGCAAGTGGCAATCCGCAATGTGTGGCAGGCAACGTGGCAAGTGACAATCCGCAATGTGTGGCAGGTGACGTGGCAAGTGGCAATCCGCAATGTGTGGCAGGCAACGTGGCAAGTGACAATCCGCAATGTGTGGCAGGTGACGTGGCAAGTGGCAATCCGCAATGTGTGGCAGGCTACGTGGCAAGTGGCAATCCGCAATGTGTGGCAGGCAACGTGGCAAGTGACAATCCGCAATGTGTGGCAGGTGACGTGGCAAGTGGCAATCCGCAATGTGTGGCAGGCAACGTGGCAAGTGACAATCCGCAATGTGTGGCAGGTGACGTGGCAATCCGCAATGTGTGGCAGGCTACGTGGCAATCCGCATCTGGTGGCAGGCGAGGTGGCAAGTGACAATCCGCAATGTGTGGCAGGCAACGTGGCAAGTGACAATCCGCAATGTGTGGCAGGTGACGTGGCAAGTAAAAATCCGCATTTGGTGACAAGTGACGTGGCAAGTGACAATCCACATTTGGTGGCAGGCGACATGGCAAGTGACATCCTCAGGGCTCCCACTGATTCTGCATTATGGTGAGTTGAACCATTTAATTTTATATTACAATGTATTAATAGAAATAATGCGCTTCAATCATCCTGACACCATAACAACCATGGTGCCGTAATGATTGAAGCACAAATACCAGCCATTTCCCATATAAATTGCCCCCAAAAAAACATATTTTATAACAGTGCCCCTCCCGAGATTAGACTCTGGATCCGCCCCTGCCTAGCAGTAAAAAGGGTCGCTGGTTTGAATCCCAACCACAACACTACCTGCCTGGAGTTTGCATGTTCTCCCTGTGCCTGCGTTGGTTTCCTCCGGGTACTCCAGTTTCCTCCCACAATCCAAAGACATGCAGGTAGGTTAAATTGGCTTCTGTCCAAAATTGGACCCGATATATAAATGGGGACCTTGGATTGTGGGCTCCTTGAGGGTAGGGACTGATGTAAGTGTGCAATGTACAGGGATAGGGACAATTGTAGACACTCACTCAGGTTTAACTGGATGGACTGGTGTCTTTATTCAACCTTACTAACTATGTAACTATGTTGGACGAGAACGTCTGGATCACAGTCTCCGCTCTAATTCATCCCAAAGGTGTTCTATTGGGTTGAGGTCAGGACTCTGTACAGGCCAGTCAATTTCCTACACCCCAAACTCCCTCATCCATTTCTTTATGGACCTTGCTTTGTGGACTGGTCCAAACCATTTGGTGGAGGGGGGATTATGGTGGGGGGTGTTTTTCAGGGATTGGGTTTGGCCCCTTAGTTCCTGTGAAGGGAACTCTTAAGGCGTCAGCATGCCAAGACATTTTGGACAATTTCATGCTCCCAACTTTGTGGGAACAATTTGGGGACGGCCCCTTCCTGTTCCAACACGACTGCCCACCAGTACACAAAGCAAGGTCCATAAAGACATGGATGAGGGATTATGTGGTGGAGGAACTTGACTGGCCTGCACAGAGTCCTGACCTCAACCCGATAGAACACCTTTGGGATGAATTAGTGCGGAGACTGAGAGCCAGGCCTTCCTGTCCAACATCAGTGCCTGACCTCACAAATGCTGTTCTGGAAGAAGAATCTATGAAGAATGGTCAAACATTCCCATAGACACCCTCCTAAACCTTGAGGACGACCTTCCCAGAAGAGTTGAAGCTGTTATATCTGCAAAGGGCGGAGCCAACTCAATATTGAACCTTACTGATTAAGACTGGGATGCCATTACAGTTCATGTGCGTGTAAAGGCAGGCGTCCCAATACTTTTGGTGATATAGAGTGTGTGTATGTGTGTGTAATATATATAAAACATACATAGTGGATATAAAAAGTCTACACACCCCAGGTGGTAAAATGTTTCTGTGATCTAAAAAAAACGAGACAAAGATAAATCATTTCAGAACTTTTTCCACCTTTTATGTGACCTATATTAACCCCAAATAAAGTTCAGCTGTTCTAGTAGGTCTTTCCTGACATTTTCTTAGTCCCATGCTACAGAAAAGCCATGGTCCTCAGAGAGCTTCTAAAGCATCAGAAGGATCTCATTGGTAGAAGGTATCAGTCAGGAGGAGGGTCCGAGGCATTAGATCTACCATGGAACACAGTGAAGACCGTCATCATCACGTGGAGAAGATCTGGCACCGCAGTGACATCACAGAGAACTGGACGTCCCTCCAAAACTGATGAAAAGACGAGAAGAAAACTGGTCAGGGAGGCGGCCAAGAGGCCTCCAGCAACATAAGGAGCTGCAGGAATATCTGGCAAGTCCTGGCGGTGTGGGGACAACAATCTCCCGTCTTCTTCATATGTCTGGGCTACGGGGTAGAGTGGCAAGACGGAAGACTTTTCTTACCAAGAAAAACATCCAAGCCCGGCTAAACTTTTCAAAAACACATCCGAAGTCTCCCAAAAGCATGAGGGGAAAACGTGTTCTGGTCCGATGAAACCAAGGTTGAACTTTTTGGCCATAATTCCAAAATATATATTTGGTGCAAAAACAACACTGCACATCACCAAAAGAACACCATACCCACCGTGAAGCATGGTGGTGGCAGCTTAACGCTTTGGGGCTGTTTTTCTTCAGCTGGAACAGGGGGCCTTAGTCAAGGCAGAGGGAATTATAAACAGTTCCAAATATCAGTCAATATTGCCACAAAACCTTCAGGCTTCTGCTAGAAAGCTGAACATGAAGAGGAACTTCATTTTTCAGCATGACAACGACCCAAAGCCTCCATCCAAATCACCAAAGGAGAAGAAGATTAAAGTTTTGGAATGGCCCAGCCAGAGCCCAGACCTGAATCCCATTGAAAATCTGTGGGGTGATCAGAAGAGGGCTGTGCACAGCAGGGGCTGATCCGGGGGGGGGGGGGGCAACGGGGAAATTGCCACCCCCCAGAAATTTGTTGCGGGCCGGGCAGAGGAGAGAGCGGGCGGCTCCGCGAGTGGAGGAGAGAGCGGGCAGCTCCGCGAGTGGAGGAGAGAGCGGGCAACTGCATGGGGCGGATGACAGAGCGCGTGGACTGTGCAGCACGGTTTGTGGGCAGTTGAGAGCAGGCTAGCTGTGAGTGGGCAGCTGGCCAATCAACGAGCCGGCGGGCAGGGGAGAAGAGAGATGACATCATCTCTCACCGCCCCCGCATCCCTGCAGTAACTTCAGCCCTCACTGTGCTGACTCTGGGACAAAGAAGCAAGAGACAAGCACAACACCACCTTAGCAGGCACTTGACAATCCGCAAGCTGTGGCAGGTGACATGGCAAGTGACAATCCGCATCTGGTGGCAGGTGACGTGGCAAGTGACAATCCGCATCTGGTGGCAGGTGACGTGGCAAGTGACAATCCGCATCTGGTGGCAGGTGACATGGCAAGTGACAATCCGCATCTGGTGGCAGGTGACGTGGCAAGTGACAATCCGCATCTGGTGGCAGGTGACGTGGCAAGTGACAATCCGCATCTGGTGGCAGGTGACGTGGCAAGTGACAATCCGCAAATGTGTGGCAGGTGACGTGACAAGTGACATTCCGCAAGGTGTGGCAGGTGACATGGCAAGTGATAATCCACATCTGGTGGCAGGTGACGTAGCAAGTGACAATCCGCATCTGGTGGCAGGTGACATGGCAAGTGACAATCCGCATCTGGTGGCAGGTGACGTGGCAAGTGACAATCCGCATCTGGTGGCAGGTGACGTGGCAAGTGACAATCCGCAAATGTGTGGCAGGTGACGTGACAAGTGACATTCCGCAAAGGTGTGGCAGGTGACGTGGCAAGTGATAATCCGTATCTGGTGGAAGGTAACGTGGCAAGTGATAATCCACATCGGGTGGCAGGAGACATGGCAAGTGACAATCCGCAAATGTGTGGCAGGTGATGTGACAAGTGACATTCCGCAAGGTGTGGCAGGTGACGTGGCAAGTGATAATCCGTATCTGGTGGAAGGTAACGTGGCAAGTGATAATCCACATCTGGTGGCAGGTGACGTGGCAAGTGACATTCCGCAAGGTGTGGCAGGTGATGTGACAAGTGACATTCCGCAAGGTGTGGCAGGTGACGTGGCAAGTGATAATCCGTATCTGGTGGAAGGTAACGTGGCAAGTGATAATCCACATCTGGTGGCAGGTGACGTGGCAAGTGACATTACGCAAGGTGTGGCAGGTGACGTGGCAAGTGATAATCTGTATCTGGTGGCAGGTGACATGGCAAGTGACAATCTGCAAAGGTGTGACAGGTGACATCCCGCAAGGTGTGGTAGATGACGTGGCAAGTGTCAATCCGCATCTGGTGGCAGGTGAATATAAAAATGAAGGAACGCTAGTTTCATTTAAATGTTACAAGGAATATAACAGAATATGTAAAAAGGAAATCAAGGATGCAAAAATTCAAAATGAAAGACAGATTGCAAAAGACAGTAGGACAAACCCCAAGAAATTCTTCAAATATATTAATAGTAAAAAGGTTAAGTCTGAGCATGTAGGTCCTTTGCAAAATAATCTGGAGTGGGTGACTGGGGACAAAGAGAAGGCTAACTTATTAAATACTTTCTTCAGCTCTGTGTATACAAAAGAGCGCGGGGGAGCTCATGTCCATAATCGGGGTGGTAGTGACACAGCCCCGAATCCACAATGGCTCATAAGTGATATGGTCCAGAAATATTTGGACAGAATAAAGGTGGATAAAGCACCTGGACCTGATGGCATCCACCCACGGATCCTAAAAGAATTGAGCTCTGTAATTTCAAAGTCATTGTATCTAATTTTTAGGGACTCATTAATGACAGGAATAGTACCACTGGATTGGCGCAGGGCCAATGTGGTGCCTATATTTAAAAAGGGAACAAAGTCTTTACCAAGTAATTATAGACCCGTTAGTTTAACTTCTATAGTTGGGAAGATACTGGAGGGATTAATAAAAGACCACATAGACGAGTTCTTTCAGGAAAAAAATTTTTTTGAGCAATAGACAGCATGAATTCATGAAAGACAGAAGTTGTCAGACAAATCTGATTTCTTTTTATGAGGTGGACGTGGTATACTTGGACAGAGGGGTGGCGGTGGACGTGGTATACTTGGACCGAGGGGTGGCGGTGGACGTGGTATACTTGGACCGAGGGGTGGCGGTGGACGTGGTATACTTGGAGAGATGGGTAGTGGTGGACGTGGTATACTTGGACAGAGGGGTGGCGGTGGACGTGGTATACTTGGACAGAGGGGTGGCGGTGGACGTGGTATACTTGGACAGAGGGGTGGCGGTGGACGTGGTATACTTGGACCGAGGGGTGGCGGTGGACGTGGTATACTTGGACCGAGGGGTGGCGGTGGACGTGGTATACTTGGAGAGAGGGGTAGTGGTGGACGTGGTATACTTGGACAGAGGGGTGGCGGTGGACGTGGTATACTTGGACAGAGGGGTGGCGGTGGACGTGGTATACTTGGACAGAGGGGTGGCGGTGGACGTGGTATACTTGGACAGAGGGGTAGTGGTGGACGTGGTATACTTGGACAGAGGGGTGGCGGTGGACGTGGTATACTTGGACAGAGGGGTGGCGGTGGACGTGGTATACTTGGACAGAGGGGTGGCGGTGGACGTGGTATACTTGGACCGAGGGGTGGCGGTGGACGTGGTATACTTGGACCGAGGGGTGGCGGTGGACGTGGTATACTTGGAGAGAGGGGTAGTGGTGGACGTGGTATACTTGGACAGAGGGGTGGCGGTGGACGTGGTATACTTGGACAGAGGGGTGGCGGTGGACGTGGTATACTTGGACAGAGGGGTGGCGGTGGACGTGGTATACTTGGACAGAGGGGTAGTGGTGGACGTGGTATACTTGGACAGAGGGGTGGCGGTGGACGTGGTATACTTGGACAGAGGGGTGGCGGTGGACGTGGTATACTTGGACAGAGGGGTAGTGGTGGATGTGGTATACTTGGACAGAGGGGTGGCGGTGGACATGGTATACTTGGACAGAGGGGTGGCGGTGGACGTGGTATACTTGGACAGAGGGGTGGCGGTGGACATGGTATACTTGGACAGAGGGGTAGTGGTGGACGTGGTATACTTGGACAGAGGGGTGGCGGTGGACGTGGTATACTTGGACAGAGGGGTGGCTGTGGACGTGGTATACTTGGACAGAGGGGTGGCAGTGGACGTGGTATACTTGGACAGTGGGGTGGCGGTGGACGTGGTATACTTGGACAGAGGGGTGGCGGTGGGCGTGGTATACTTGGACAGAGGGGTGGCTGTGGATGTGGTATACTTGGACAGAGGGGTGGCGGTGGACGTGGTATACTTGGACAGAGGGGTGGCGGTGGACATGGTATACTTGGACACAGGGGTGGCGGTGGACGTGGTATATTTGGACAGAGGGGTAGTGGTGGACGTGGTATACTTGGGCAGAGGGGTGGCAGTGGACGTGATATATTTGGATTTTGCAAAAGCATTCGATACAGTTCCGCACACACGGCTCATGTGTAAGGTAAAGTCTACAGGTTTGGAAACATCAGTTTGTAAATGGATAGAAAACTGGCTAAAAGACAGAATTCAGAGAGTCGTGGTTAATGATTCTTACTCTGAATGGTCTAAGGTTATCAGTGGTGTACCCCAAGGTTCAGTGTTATTAGTGGGGTACCCCAAGGTTCAGTGTTATTAGTGGTGTACCCCAAGGTTCAGTGTTGGGACCCTTACTTTTTAATATCTTTATAGATGATATGGGGTTTGGGATTTCTGTCTTTGCAGATGACACCGAGCTGTGCAGTGGAATAACCTCCTTACAGGAAGTCTCCAATTTACAAGCCGACCTCAATGCTCTGATTGGGGACTATGTGGCAGATGAGGTTTAATGTTGAGAAATGTAAAGTTCTGCACTTGGGGGCTAAGAATATGCATGCATCATACATGCTAGGGGGAGTACAACTGGGGGGATAGTGGAGAAGGATCTGGGGGGAGTCCATAGTGGAGAATGATCTGGGGGGATCCATAGCAGAGAAGGATCTGGGAGGATCCATAGTGGAGAAGGATCTGGGGGATACATAGTGGAGAAGGATCTGGGGGGATCCATAGCGGAGAAGGATCTGGAGGATCCATAGTGGAGAAGGATCTGGGGGATCCATAGTGGAGAAGGATCTGGGGGGATCCATAGTGGAGAAGGATCTGGGGGGATCCATAGTGGAGAATGATCTGGGGGATCCATAGTGGAGAAGGATCTGGGGGGATCCATAGCGGAGAAGGATCTGGAGGATCCATAGTGGAGAAGGATCTGGGGGATCCATAGTGGAGAAGGATCTGGGGGGATCCATAGTGGAGAAGGATCTGGGGGGATCCATAGTGGAGAAGGATCTGGGGGGATCCATAGTGGAGAAGGATCTGGGTGATCCATAGTGGAGAAGGATCTGGGAGGGTCCATAGCGGAGAAGGATCTGGGGGATCCATAGTGGAGAAGGATCTGGGGGATCCATAGTGGAGAAGGATCTGGGGGGATCCATAGTGGAGAAGGATCTGGGGGGATCCATAGTGGAGAAGGATCTGGGGATCCATAGTGGAGAAGGATCTGGGGGGATCCATAGTGGAGAAGGATCTGGGGAACCCATAGTGGAGAAGGATCTGGGGGATCCATAGTGGAGAAGGATCTGGGGGGATCCATAGTGGAGAAGGATCTGGGGGGATCCATAGTGGAGAAGGATCTGGGTGATCCATAGTGGAGAAGGATCTGGGAGGGTCCATAGCGGAGAAGGATCTGGGGGGATCCATAGTGGAGAAGGATCTGGGGGATCCATAGTGGAGAAGGATCTGGGGGGATCCATAGTGGAGAAGGATCTGGGGGGATCCATAGTGGAGAAGGATCTGGGGGATCCATAGTGGAGAAGGATCTGGGGGGATCCATAGCGAAGAAGGATCTGGGGGGATCCATAGTGGAGAAGGATCGGGGGGTTTTGGTAGATCATAAGCTCAATAATAACATGCAATGCCAAGCTGCGGTTCCCAAAACGAGCAAAGTCCTTTCCTGTATAAGAGCGGTATGGACTCCAGAGAGAGAGATATCATCGGTACAAATCATTAGTAAGACCTCACCTGGAATATGCCGTTCAGTTTTGGGCTCCAGTTCTCAAAAAGGATATCGGGGAACTGGAGAAAGTGCAGAGAAGGGCAACCAAACTGATAAGAGGCATGGAGGAGCTCAGCTACGAGGAAAGATTAGAGGAACTGAATTTGTTCTCTCTTGATAAGAGGAGATTAAGGGGGGATTTGATCAACATGTACAAATATATAAGGGGTCCATATATAGTGAACTTGGTGTTGAGTTATTCACTTTACAGTCAACAAAGAGGACAAGGGGGCGCTCTTTACGTCTAGAGGAAAAGAGATTTCATCTCCAAATACGGAAAGGTTTCTTCACAGTAAGAGCTGTGAAAATGTGGAATAGACTCCCTGCAGAGGTGGATCTGGCCGGCTCAGTGGATTGCTTTAAGAAAGGCCTGGATTATTTCCTAAGTGTACAGAATATAACTGGGTACTAAAATTTATAGGTAAAGTTGATCCGGGGAAATCCGATTGCCTCTCGGGGGATCAGGAAGGAATTTTTCCCCTGCTGTAGCAAATTGGATCATGGCTCTGCTGGGGTTTTTTGCCTTCCTCTGGATCAACTGTAGGTATATGGGCTGGTATGATATTTATTATATATATATATATATATTTTTTTGTGGTTGAACTGGATGGACTTGTGTCTTTTTTCAACCTGACTAACTATGTGACGTGGCAAGTGACAATCCACAAAGGTGTGGCAGGTGACGTGGCAAGTGACATTGCACAAGGTGTGGCAGGTGACGTGGCAAGTGACAATCCACATATGGTGGCAGGTGACATGGCAAGTGACAATCCGCAAAGATGTGGCAAGTGACATTCCACAAGGTGTGGCAGGTGACGTGGCAAGTGACAATCCCCATATGGTGGCAGGTGACGTGGCAAGTGACAATCCGCAAAGGTGTGGCAAGTGACATCCCGCAAGGTGTGGTAGATGACGTGGCAAGTGTCAATCCGCATCTGGTGGCAGGTGGCGTGGCAAGTGACATTCCACAAGGTGTGGCAGATGACATGGCAAGTGGCAATCCACATTTGGTGGCAGGTGACGTGGCACGTGACAATCCGCAAAGGTGTGGCAGGTGACGTGGCAAGTGACATTCCGCAAGGTGTGGCAGGTGACATGGCAAGTGATAATCCATATCTGTTGGCAGGTGACGTGGCAAGTGACAATCCGCATCTGGTGGCAGGTAACATGGCAAGTGACAATCCGCAAAGTGTGACAGGTGACGTGGCAAGTGACATTCCACAAGGTATGGCAGGTGACGTGGCAAGTGACATTCCGCAAGGTGTGGCAGGTGACGTGACAAGTGATAATCCATATCTGGTGGCAGGTGACGTGGCAAGTGACAATCCGCATCTCGTGGCAGGTAACATGGCAAGTGACAATCCGCAAAGTGTGACAGGTGACGTGGCAAGTGACAATCCGCATCTGGTGGCAGGTGACATGGCAAGTGACAATCCGCAAAGGTGTGGCAAGTGACATTCCGTAAGGTGTGGCATGTGACGTGGCAAGTGACAATCCGCATATGGTGGCATGTGACGTGGCAAGTGACAATCCGCATATGGTGGCAGGTGACGTGGCAAGTGACAATCCACATATGGTGGCAGGTGACGTGGCAAGTGACAATCTGCATATAGTGGCAGGTGACGTGGCAAGTGACATTCCACGAGGTGTGGCAGGTGACGTGGCAACTGACAATCTACAACATCTGGCAGGTGACACGCTCAGGGCTCCCACTGAATCTGTATTATGGTGAGTTGAACCATTTCATTTCATATTACAATGTAATGATAGAAATAATGCACTTCAATCAGCGGTGGGAGAGGGGGGGTAGTGGGGGGTAGCGGCAGGAGTAGAGGGGGGAAGCACTGGGAGCAGAGGGGGGGTAGTGGGGGGTAGCGGTGGGAGTAGAGGGGGGGGGAAGCAGCAGTAGTAGAGGGGGTAGCGGTGGGAGTAGTGGGGGTAGAGGGGGGAGCACCGGGGGTAGAGAGGGGGTAGCGGTGGGAGTAGAGGGGGGGGGGAAGCAGCGGTAGTAGAGGGGGGGAAGCAGCGGTAGTAGAGGGGGTAGAGGGGGGGGCACCGGGAGTAGAGAGGAGGTAGCGGTGGCAGTAGCGGTGGGAGTAGAGGGGGGGAAGCAGCGGTAGTAGAGGGGGTAGCGGTGGGAGTAGTGGAGGGGTAGAGGGGGGAGCACCGGGAGTAGTGGGGGGGTAGCGGTGGGAGTAGTGGGGGGGAAGCAGCGGTAGTAGAGGGGGTAGCGGTGGGAGTAGTGGGGGGGTAGAGGGGGGAGCACCGGGAGTAGTGGGGGGGTAGCGGTGGGAGTAGAGGGGGGTAGCGGCGGTAGCCTCCCCGGAGAGCTCATTAAAGTTTGGGGTAAAAGAATGAATTTACACTAATTACATGAAAGCAAACACTGGCAGAATGTGGAGGGGGGAGGGGGACTCCTCCTCTGTATATATTATATACTGTGTCAGACTTCTCAGCCAATGGATGACGAGTGTTTATAATGAACGCATTTCTCTAAAATAAAATCATTTTCTGCCTCCCAGTTACTGACGGTTTAGAAGCCGCTCGCCTTCTGTATCCGGGCAAAGCAACAGAACGTCTTCATGTGGGGATCGGAGATCGGCGTGGCGTCCCGCGGGGGAATCAGGCAATTTATTTAGGACGGGAGGAATGAACTCCAATGAAACCAGATAGTCCAGGAAGGAGCCTCCATATTCTACTGAGGGCCACATTATCCCGAGGATCACATTATTTTACCAAGGGCCACATTATTCTAAGGATTCCTTTTATCTACTGCAGGCCACATTATCTATTAAGGGCCATGTTGTCCTCATGATCCCATTATTCTGCCAAGGACCACATTATTCCCAGATACATTGTTTCTTCCAAGGGCCACATTATCCTCATGATCCCATTATTCTGCCAAGGGCCACATGATCCTCAGGTTCCCATTATACTGCCAAGGGCCACATAATTATTCTAAGGATCCGATTTTTCTACTAGGGGCCACATTATCCTAAGAATTCCATTATTCTTCAAAGGGCCACATTATTTTCAGGATCCCATTATTCTACCAAGGGCCACATTATCCTCAGGATCACACTATCCTTCCAAGGGCCACTTTATCCTAATGATCACATTGTGCTTCAAAGGGCCACATTATCCTAAGGATCCATTATTCTACCAAGGGCCACATTATCCTAAGAATTCCACTATTCTTCCAAGGGCCACATTATTCTAAGGATTCCTTTTTTCTACTAGGGGCCACATTACCAGGATCCCATTATTCTATTAAGGGCCACATTATCCTTATGATCCCATTATTCTGCCAAGGGTCACATAATTATTCGAAGAATCCCATTTTTCTACTAGGGGCCACGTTATCCTAAGGATCCCATTATTCTACCATGGGCCACATTATCCTCAGGTTCCCATTATTTTTCCAAGGGCCCCATTGTCTTCAATATTACATTAATCTTCCAAGGGCCACATTATCCTAATGATCACATTGTGCTTCAAAGGGCCACATTATCCTCAGGATCCCATTATTCTTCCAAGCGCCACATTGTCCCCAGGTACATTGTTTCTTCCAAGGGCCACAATATCCTAATGATCACATTGTGCTTCAAAGGGCCACATTTTTCTCAGGATCCCATTATTCTTCCAAGGGCCACATTATCCTAAGAATTCCACTATTCTTCCAAGGGCCACATTATCCTCAGGATCCCATTATTCTTCCAAGGGCCACATTGTCCCCGGGTACATTGTTTCTTCCAAGGGCCACAATATCCTAATGATCACATTGTGCTTCAAAGGGCCACATTTTTCTCAGGATCCCATTATTCTTCCAAGGGCCACATTGTCCCCGGGTACATTGTTTCTTCCAAGGGCCACAATATCCTAATGATCACATTGTGCTTCAAAGGGCCACATTATCCTCAGGATCCCATTATTCTTCCAAGCGCCACATTGTCCCCAGGTACATTGTTTCTTCCAAGGGCCACAATATCCTAATGATCACATTGTGCTTCAAAGGGCCACATTTTTTCTCAGGATCCCATTATTCTTCCAAGGGCCACATTATTCTAAGAATTCCACTATTCTTCCAAGGGCCACATTATCCTCAGGATCCCATTATTCTTCCAAGGGCCACATTGTCCCCAGGTACATTGTTTCTTCCAAGGGCCACAATATCCTAATGATCACATTGTGCTTCAAAGGGCCACATTTTTTCTCAGGATCCCATTATTCTTCCAAGGGCCACATTATCCTAAGAATTCCACTATTCTTCCAAGGGCCACATTATCCTCAGGATCCCATTATTCTTCCAAGGGCCACATTGTCCCCAAGTACATTGTTTCTTCCAAGGGCCACAATATCCTAATGATCACATTGTGCTTCAAAGGGCCACATTTTTCTCAGGATCCCATTATTCTTCCAAGGGCCACATTGTCCCCGGGTACATTGTTTCTTCCAAGGGCCACAATATCCTAATGATCACATTGTGCTTCAAAGGGCCACATTATCCTCAGGATCCCATTATTCTTCCAAGGGCCACATTGTCCCTGGGTACATTGTTTCTTCCAAGGGCCACAATATCCTAATGATCACATTGTGCTTCAAAGGGCCACATTTTTCTCAGGATCCCATTATTCTTCCAAGGGCCACATTGTCCCCGGGTACATTGTTTCTTCCAAGGGCCACAATATCCTAATGATCACATTGTGCTTCAAAGGGCCACATTATCCTCAGGATCCCATTATTCTTCCAAGCGCCACATTGTCCCCAGGTACATTGTTTCTTCCAAGGGCCACAATATCCTAATGATCACATTGTGCTTCAAAGGGCCACATTTTTTCTCAGGATCCCATTATTCTTCCAAGGGCCACATTATTCTAAGAATTCCACTATTCTTCCAAGGGCCACATTATCCTCAGGATCCCATTATTCTTCCAAGGGCCACATTGTCCCCAGGTACATTGTTTCTTCCAAGGGCCACAATATCCTAATGATCACATTGTGCTTCAAAGGGCCACATTTTTTCTCAGGATCCCATTATTCTTCCAAGGGCCACATTATTCTAAGAATTCCACTATTCTTCCAAGGGCCACATTATCCTCAGGATCCCATTATTCTTCCAAGCACCACATTGTCCCCAGGTACATTGTTTCTTCCAAGGGCCACAATATCCTAATGATCACATTGTGCTTCAAAGGGCCACATTTTTCTCCGGATCCCATTATTCTTCCAAGGGCCACATTATCCTAAGAATTCCACTATTCTTCCAAGGGCCACATTATCCTCAGGATCCCATTATTCTTCCAAGGGCCACACTGTCCCCGGGTACATTGTTTCTTCCAAGGGCCACAATATCCTAATGATCACATTGTTCATCAAAGTTTTTTCAGACGTTTCTATAAACGGTGGGATTCATGGCACGCTGACACGCGATACGTATTCCTAAAGGGTTACACTCGGACCCAATGCATCTTTATCCTCCCGGTCCCAAGAGCTGACAATCTATTCCTAAACGGTAATTACACTGCAGACGGTTCATGGCGGCGGAGCGAGGCGTTTTACGCCAACTAATGACTTCCGCACGAGACAAGCGCATCAAACTCTGACAATCGCCTCGCTCGGGGTGATGAACGGCCCAGTAAATTATTGTAATAAAAATCAGCTTAGCAGGCGCTGTGCGCGTCCCGCCTGCGAGCGTAAAATCTATCCTCCTAATTGCTTATTGATGGCCATGCCCCATGACATCACTGGCAGCCAATCACAGAGCTGGAAACAAAGGGGAGCTGGAAGCCGTGTGTCGGTCTCCAGGGGGATGAATGATGACAGCGAGGGACGATGGGAGAAGAGCCGGGGGGTCATCTGAGTCTACCTGGGGGGGGGGGAGGGGGAGCTGAGGATCGAGCTGTGACTTCCATCCAATGTTATTACACCCCCAGAGGTGATACATTGGGGTAGATTTACTAAAGGCAAATAGGCTGTGCACTTTGCAGAGTGCAATTGCCCTCTGCAGGTGCAGTTGCTCCGGGGCTTAGTAAATGAGGTAAAGCTTCACTTTGCAAAGAATACCCAATCATGTGCAAGGAAGAAAAAAAATGCTGTTTTTTGCTGGCACGTGATTGGATGATAAAAGTCAGCAGAACTTCTGCTCATTTACTAAGCTCTGTTTGCCTTTAGTAAATCAACCCCATTGCAACAGAAACACCCACCCTGTATCCTCACATGTCAGCTCCTCTACCAATCAGAACATTCCGCCCTTGATAATGTGTCAGGCCTCGCCTATGGAAGGTTTAAAGGACTTCGGGGGTCAGACAACTGCCTGACCTCCCGCGCCGCTAACAACAGGGCTCTGCTGGTAGATACTGTTATGTACACTCTGCCGCTGGGAGACAATGTGTGAGGTCAGTAGTGACATAACAATTGCTTTACACCTCTACACCACCGACATAGACCCCGCCTCCTCTATACCACCGACACAGACCCCGCCTCCTCTACATCACCGACATAGACCCCGCCTCCTCTACACCACCGACATAGACCCCGCCTCCTCTATACCACCGACACAGACCCCGCCTCCTCTACACCACCAACATAGACCCCGCCTCCTCTACACCACCGACATAGACCCCGCCTCCTCTACACCATGACATAGACCCCACCTCCTCTATACCACTGACACAGACCCCGCCTCCGCTACATCACCGACATAGACCCCACCTCCTCTACACCACGACATAGACCCCACCTCCTCTATACCACTGACACAGACCCCGCCTCCGCTACATCAACGACATAGACCCCACCTCCTCTATACCACTGACACAGACCCCGCCTCCGCTACATCACCGACATAGACCCCGCCTCCTCTACACCACCAACATAGACCCCGCCTCCTCTACATCACCGACATAGACCCCGTCTCCTCTACACCACCGACATATACCCCGCCTCCTCTACACCACCAACATAGACCCCGCCTCCTCTACATCACCGACATAGACCCCGCCTCCTCTACACCACCGACATAGACCCCGTCTCCTCTACATCACAGACATAGACCCCGCCTCCTCTACATCACAGACATAGACCCCGTCTCCTCTACACCACCGACATATACCCCGCCTCCTCTACACCACCAACATAGACCCCACCTCCTCTACATCACCGACATAGACCCCGCCTCCTCTACACCACCGACATAGACCCCGTCTCCTCTACATCACAGACATAGACCCCGCCTCCTCTACATCACAGACATAGACCCCGCCTCCTCTACACCACCAACATAGACTCCGCCTCCTCTACACCACCAACATAGACCCTGCGTTCTCTACACCACCAACATAGACCCCACCTCCTCTACATCACCGACATAGACCCCGCCTCCTCTACACCACCGACATAGACCCCGTCTCCTCTACATCACAGACATAGACCCCGCCTCCTCTACATCACAGACATAGACCCCGTCTCCTCTACACCACCGACATATACCCCGCCTCCTCTACACCACCAACATAGACCCCACCTCCTCTACATCACCGACATAGACCCCGCCTCCTCTACACCACCGACATAGACCCCGTCTCCTCTACATCACAGACATAGACCCCGCCTCCTCTACATCACAGACATAGACCCCGCCTCCTCTACACCACCAACATAGACTCCGCCTCCTCTACACCACCAACATAGACCCTGCGTTCTCTACATCGCCAACACAGACCCGGCCTCCTCTATGCCAACAAAGGCACTGCTTCCTCTACATCGCCAACATAGATCCCGCCTCCTATACACCACCAACACAGACCACACCTCCTCTACATCCCCAACACAGACCACACCTCCTCTACATCACCAACACAGACCACACCTCCTCTACATCACCAACACAGACCACACCTCCTCTACATCACCAACATAGACCACACCTCCTCTACACAGCAAACTTTAGCTGTGCAATCTGTTGATCACTCTATAATGCCGCGTACTCACAATCGGAATTTTGGTCGGAAAAAGCTCTGATGGTTTTCCCAACGGAATTCCGACGGGATTTCGCTCAAGCTGACTTGCATACACACAGTCCCACCAAATTCCGACCGCCAAGAACGCGGTGATACAACACGTACGACGGGGCTAGAAAAAGGAAGTTCAATACCCAGTAGCCAATAGCTTCCGTCTGGTAGTTTAATCTGAGCATGTGTGAGTTTTTGCGTGTTGGAATTGCATACACGCGATTGGAATTTCCGATGAAAAGCTCTCGTCTTTGGCTGGCCGAAATTCTGATCGTGTGTACACGGCATTAGAGTATAATCAAACAACTGATCAGCAGATTGCACTGCTAAGGTCTACAACACCCAGTGGCCAGCAGAGAGGAGCATGCACCTCTAAAGGGTTGCCGGTGATGTGTTCTTTCAGACAATGCTTGAGGCAGGACGCTGTGACATACGCCCCGCCCACCAAAGTGTATCTTAATACATAGCAAGGACTACCAGGTAGACCCAGTGATGTTGAAGCGGAGGTCCACCCTAAAATGGACCTCCGCTCATCGGAATCCCCCCCCCCCCCCTCCGGCGCCACAATTGGCACCTTTCAGGGGGGAGGGGGGTGCAGTTACCTGGATAATCCAGGTATCTGCACCCACTTCCGGGATAGCTGTCTGCGGAAAGGGGCGTAGATTACGCCCCTTTCCGCAACTGCCCGCCCCTTTGCGCAAGTGCCCCGCTGCCTGCTGGGAAACACACAGTTCCCAGAGGCAGCGGGGACCGTCCGGGTTGCGCCGCGCGGCTCGCGCATGCGCAGTAGGGAACCGGGAAATGAAGCCGAAAGGCTCCATTTCCTGATTCCCATACCCAAGATGGCGGCGGCAGGACCCGACAGACGACCTAGCGATCGGCTTCGGGGTGCCGACATCGCGGGCGCGCTGGGCGGGTAAGTGTCACTATTTTAAAAGTCAGCAGCTGCAGTATTTGTAGCTGCTGGCTTTTAAAAAAAAAAAAAAACGCGGAGTCCCGGTGGACTCCCGCTTTGAGGAAGACTTTTCTTGAAAATTAAAACTAGACGCGTGCGCTGTCAATAAATTTGTTTTGTTTCATTCCGTTTCGTATTAAAATTAATTCGTAATTTGTGTCCGAAATTCCATTCAGATTCGTACGAAATACGAATTTTCATTGGGTTCATAAACTTTTCGTAACAATAACGAAAGTTCGTTATGATAAAATTATCCGAAATTCATAAACGAAATTTCGTATTTCGTACAAAATTCGTATGCTTAAAAATTTGTGTTTTGGATCCTCATGAATGTATTTCCGGAAATTCGTACAAATTTTCGATTTGTACAAAAATAATACCTTACCCTCCTTATTTACAAAAAAAAATAACTTTAAAAAAAAAAAGTAAAAAAAAATTAAATAATGGCACAACATACAACTGAATACACAAAGAAATAGTTTAAACAAGGTTTACAAATCTCACCACATGAACTAAATCACCCCAATACACCCCTAGACCCCCAATACCCCCAACATACCCCGAGACCGTCAACACAACCCCAGAAACCCCAGATCCCCAATACAACCTCCAAAACTCCAAAACCCTCAATACACACCCACAAACTCACAGACCCTAATATATACCTCCAGAAACTCCAGACCCCCAATGCACCCTTAATGCATCCCCAATTTACCCCCAAACCCCCAATACACACCCCAGAAACCCAACACAACCTCCAAAACTCCAGGACCCTCAATACGCACCCACAAACTCACAGACCCCAATATACCTCCAGAAACCCCAGACCCCCAATGCACCCCAGACCCCAATGCACCCTTAATGCATCCCCAATGTACCCCCAAAACCCCCATACACACCCCAGAATCCCAATACAAACTCCAAGACCCTCAATACACACCAGCAAACTCGCAGACCCCAATATACCTTTCAGAAACCCCAGACCCGCAATGCACCCCAGACCCCAATGCACCCTTAATGCATCCCAAATGTACCCCCAAACCCCCAATACACACCCCAGAATCCCAATACAACCTCCAAAACTCCAAGACCCTCAATACACACCGACAAACTCGCAGACCCCAATATACCTCCATAAACCCCAGACCCCAATACACCCTTAATGCATCCCCTATGTACCCCCAAACCCCCAGTACACACCCCAGAAACCCCCAGAATCCCAATACAACCTCCAAAACTCCAAGACCCTCAATACGTACCCACAAACACACAGACCCCAATATGCCCCCTGACCCCCAATGCACCTCCAGAAACCCCAGACCCCTAATACACCCCCACAAACCCCCAAAACAACCTCAAATTACAAGACCTTCAGTACACTTCCAGAAACCCCCAGACCTCCAATGCACCCCAGACCCTAATACACCCCAAGAAACCCCAGACCCTCAATACACCGACAGAACCCCCAGACCCCTAATACACCCCCAGACCCCCAATACAACATCAGAGACCCCCAGAACCCCAATATAACCTCAGAAACCCCATACTCCTAATACAACCTCAGAAACCCCCAGACCCTCAGTACACTCCCAGAAACCCCCAGACCCCCAATGCACCCCAAGAAACCCCAGACCCTCACTACACCCACAGAACCCCCAATAAACCCCCAGACCCCCAATACAACATCAGAGACCCCTAGAACCCCAATACAACCTCAGAAACCCCAGACCCCTAATACAACCTCAAAAAACCCCAGACCCTCAGTACACTCCCAGAAACCCCCCAGACCCCCAATGCACCCCCAGACCCCAATATACCCCAAGAAACCCCAGACCCTCACTACACCCCCAGAAACCCCAGACCCCCAATATACCCCCAGACCCCCAATACAACATCAAAGACCCCCAGAACCCCAATACAACCTCAGAAACCCTCAGACACTGAATACATCCACAGAAACCCCCCAGACCCCCAATATACCCCTAGACTCCCAATACACCCCCAGAAAATCCCAGACCCCCAATAGGCCCCCAGAAACTATACAATTTTTTTCCAAAGATAATTTCGTTTGAGCAACAACATGAGTGAAACTGAGAATTTCTGTTTTTGGTGAAATTGGTCATTTTGCAGACATTTCTCTTCCCTGGAACTTGCCAGCAGGCTGCGAGTCTAGGTTTGCCCCTTAACCCCCACCCACCCCCCCACCCCCTGGTGGTCAGCTGTAAATCATAACGCCCCGCCAGGCTTGCCAAGTGTCTGTCCCCCATTGTGCCCAGTCAGCAGGGGATTCCCATTCATGTCATTCTATAGGAATCTGCCAGCTGAGGAGACAGCCGGAGAACTAATCCCCCCTGGATGGGAGGTCACCCTGGCAGCCGCCCAACTCCCATCACCCCCGGAGGAAATGCCAAGGACTCAGGAAAGTCCCTTGTTGTTATCTCATTGTCAGATTGGAGGCTCCACAACATGGCGGCCAAGGCAGAATGACTTCTTACTAGAAACCCTCCCAGAGGCTCGAAATCTATAGGAAGACCAATCAGAGAAGAGTTATACAGGCCCAAAAAGTGCAGAAACCCCATCGCTGAGCCCAAGCGGGAGCCGCAATAAGACCGTCATATTTCACTTTATGGTGGAGATAGCATTTTTTGTTCCATAGAAATGCATGAAAACGCTTCATTTGCTCGTTTTTTTTGTACTTTAATGCTTTTTGCCGCACGTTTCTGAGTCTTTTTTTTTCTGCTCAGATACAATAATTAAATAAAAATAAATAATAACAATAGTTAATAAATAAAATACATACATAAACAGCAATAATCATAAATAAAAAAAAAAAAAAAAATAACAATAAAAATAAATACATGAAATAACCCCAACCCCTAACAGGAACCACTAATTCTACCCCTTAACTGTAATATTAACCCCTAACCCTAATTCTATCCCCTAACCCTAATATTAACCCATAACCCTATCTCCTATCCCTAACACTAATCCTATCCCCTAAACTTAAAGCGGAGGTCCACCCTAAAGTGGACCTTCCGCTCATCGGAACCCTCCCCCCCTCCGGCGCCACAATTGGCACCTTTCAGGGGGGAGGGGGGTGCAGATACCTGTACAGTACAGGTATCTGCACCCACTTCCAGGATAGCTCTCTGCGGAAAGGGGCGTAGATTACACCCCTTTCCGCAAGTGCCCGCCCCTTTCTGCAAGTGCCCCGCTGCCTGCTGGGAAACACACAGATCCCAGAGGCAGCGGGGACCGTCCTTATTGCGCAGCGCGACTCGCGCATGCGCAGTAGGGAATCGGGAAATGAAGCCGAAAGGCTCCATTTCCTGATTCCCATACCCAAGATGGCGGCGGCAGCACCCGAGAGACGATCTAGAGATCGGCTTCGGGTGCCGACATTGCGGGCGCGCTGGACAGGTAAGTGTTACTATTTTAAAAGTCAGTAGCTGCAGTATTTGTAGCTGCTGGCTTTAAAAAAAAAAAAAAACGCGAAGTCCCGGCGGACTCCCGCTTTAACATTAACCCCTAATTCTATCCCCTAACCCTAATATTAACCCCTAACCCTATTAACCCTTAATCCTATCTCCTATCCCTAACACTAATCCTATCCCCTAACCTTAATATTAACCCCTAATCCTATCTCCTATCCCTAACTCTAACCGCTAACCCTGACCCTAATATTAATGCCTAACACTAATCCTATCCCCTAACCTTAACATTAACCCCTAACCCTATTAACCCCTAATACAATCAGGACCCGAGACACCGGCTGGAGCGGCGGTATGCTCATCCCCAGCGCAGGAATGATCGGGCTCGGGTAAGTACAAGAGGGGCTCTGGGGGGCTGGTGCACTACAAGAGGTTTTTCACCTCAATGCATAGAATGTATTGAGGTGAAAAACCACGAGGGTTTACAACCCCTTTAACCGACAAGCTGAGGTTTGTAAGCATGGACCATAAGCCGAGGACGAGCACACCCGCTCCAGCCGGTGTCTGGGGTCCTGATTGGATAGATTGATAGCAGCACAGCCATTGGCTCCCGCTGCTGTCATTCAAATCCAATGACGTGGAAGCCGTGGGGGGGGCAGAGCCGAGTGCTGCTTTCTGTGTCGAAGGACGCAGCAGAACACGGGAGCGCTCCTGCACAAGCGTCCCCCTGAGAGAGAGAGCTTCTCCGACTGGGCACTCGAGAAAAGGAGGAGTCAGGAGCACCACTGAGGGACCCCAGAAGAGGAGGATCGGGGCCACCCTGTGCAAAACCAAGTGTATAGAAGAGGTAAGTATGACTTGTTTGTTTTTGTTTTGTTTTTAAAAACCGAACGTTTACATATCCTTTAAGCGTTTGTGGGGCACTGTATTGAAAGCTTTTGCAAAATCCAGATACACCACCGGCCTATCTTTGTCCAGGTGCCAGCTCAGTTCCTCATAGAAGGTTAACAGGTTGGTTTGGCAGGAACGACCTTTCATAAACCCATGCTGATTACTACTAATGATACTGTTTTCATCAGCAAATTCTTGGATGCAGTCCCTTATCCTCCCCTCCTATAATTTACATACTATTGATGTTAGGCTGATAGGCAGGAATATACCTCGGCCCTTTTTTTGAATATTGGTACCACACAGGCATTTCGCCAATCAGCTGGTACCGTTCCTGTCGGTATGCTGTCAATATTGATATTAGGGTTAATATTAGGGTTAGTGGATAGGATTAGGGGTTAAAGTTAAGGGTTAATATTAGGATTAAGGGTTAGGAATGGGGATAATATTAGGATTAGGGTTAGGGGTTAATATTAGAGGTAAGGATTAAGGGTTAATATTAGGATTAGGGGATAGGATTAGGGTAAGGGCCGGTTCACACAGCGGGCGATGCGAGGCGACACGACTCGCCTCGCCTCGCTCCCGCAAGTCGCCCCCGTTCTGTACAATGGAACTGTTCTGAGAGGAGCGACTCGAGTCGCTCCGACTCAGAAAAAAGGTTCCTGTACTACTTCTGGGCGACTTGCATTGACTTCTATACAGAAGTCCTCTGCAAATCGCCGCTGAGGTCCCCGCAGGTCGCGGCGAGGCAAGTCGGAGACGCCTCGCCGCGCCTGCAGTGTGAACCGGCCCTTAAGGGTTAATGCTATGGTTAAGGTATAGCTTTGGTGTTAATATTAGGGTTAGGGGTTAATGTTAACTTTAGGCGTTAATGTTAAGTCCCATACACACTATCAGATTTTCTGCTGATTTTTTCCTTCAGATTTACCAAAACCATATAATATGAGGTCAAACCTTAGGAGTTTCAATTTGTATGCAATCAGGCAGGCCCTTGCACTACATGGTTTACATGCTATTGATGTTAGGCAATACTGAACACTGGGGCATGCCCAAAAGATCGATCAGTGGGGTACCCCAAGGCTCTGTCCTGAGACCAATTCTGTTTAATTTATTTATAAATGATATAGAGGGTGGGATAAATAGCTCAATCACAGTGTTTGCCGACGACACAAAAATATGCAGGGCAATAACATCACAGCAGGATGTAGAATCTTTACAAGAAGACCCCAATAAATGAATAGAGTGGGCAATTAAAACGAGGTTTAACATTGAAAAATGTAAAGTAATGCACTTTGGGGTTAAAAATATAAACGCAGGTTACTTACTAGGAGGAGACGTTCTGGGGGATTCCAGGATGGAGAAAGATCTGGGGGTCCTAGTAGATGCAGCAATAGCATGCAGTGTCAAGCTGCTGCAAACAAAGCCGGCAGACTATCAGCATGCAATAAAAAGGGGATTTACTACAGAGATACACTGATTATTCTGCCACTTTATAAAACTCTGGTTCGGCCGCACTTGCGGTATTTCGTCCAGTTCTGGTCACCGGTCCTCAGGAAGGATGTGCTGGAGAGAAGTTCAGAGAAGGGCAACTAAATTATTAAGGGGACTGGAGGACCTCAGATACGAGGAACGACTACAATTCTGCCTGGCAGGACCGTTTTTAAGGCAAGGCAAAAGGGGCAGCTGCCCTGGGGCCCATCATTGTTGTGGGGCCCAAAGCAGCTGCCTCATACTTGCCAACCATCCCTGTTTAAATTCCCTGGTCCCTTGAACTTTTTGCGGCTGCAACAATATGTAAATAGCCGCGGACCGTGGCATTGATATGTAAATAGAGGCGGCTTTCATATGTATTTCATATCCCCCTGAGGTCATATCTCCCATCCCACTGGGGAGGTAAAGGAGTCCTGCCTACAACTATAGTCATAAAAGCGGAGTTCCAAACACGCCGAGAGGGAGGGGGGAGAGGTCAACTTGCTTCCGGCACCACGGTGCCTGAGAGGAAATGGGGGGTGGATCCGCTCCCCCCCCCCCAAAAAAAACAATGACATGCCAAATGTGGCATGTCAGGGGGTGGTGGAAGTTCTATTTTGCGGTGGAACTCCGCTTTAAGCCGAACATCAGCCTGTTCAGCAGAGGTAAGCAAATTGAAGGTGGAACCCGTCTTCAAAATACCATGGTGCCACAGCACACTGAATTTTGGTGCATGTGGGGGGGGGGGGGGGCGGTATACAGTGGAGTGGAATTCTCGGCTATACATTTGCATGTTAACAATTTGCAGGAATTATTGCCATGTAGCATCTGGACGGTGTTCAGGAGGAGAGGGGTGCTCAGTGTTGGGGGAGAGGGGTGCCTAGTGTTGGGGAAAGGGGGTGCCCAGTGTTGGGGAAAGGGGGTGCCCAGTGTTGGGGGAAGGGGGGTGCTCAGTGTTGGGGGAAGGAGGATGCCCAGTGTTGGGGGAGAGGGGTGTCCAGTGTTGGGAGAAGGGGGTGCCCAGTGTTGGGGGAAGGGGGGTGCTCAGTGTTGGGGGAAGGAGGATGCCCAGTGTTGGGGGAGAGGGGTGTCCAGTGTTGGGAGAAGGGGGTGCCCAGTGTTGGGGAGGGGGTGCCCAGTGTTGGGAGAAGGGGGGTGCCCAGTTCTGGGGCAGAGGGGTGCCCAGTGTTGGGGGAAAGTTGGTGCCCAGTGTTGGGGGAAGGGGCGCCCAATGTTGGGGGAGAGGTGCCCAGTGTTGGGGGAAAGAGGGTATCCAGTCTTGGGGAGAGGGGTGCCCAGTGTTGGAGGGAGGGGGTGCCCAGTGTTGGAGGGAGGGGGTGCCCAGTGTTGGGGGAAGGGGGTGCCCAGTGTATGTAGAAGGGGGGTGCCCAGTGTTGGGGGAAGGGAGGTGCCCAGTGTTGGGGGAAGGGAGGTGCCCAGTGTTGGGGGAAGGGAGGTGCCCAGTGTTAGGGGAAGGGGGTGCCCAGTGTATGTAGAAGGGGGGTGCCCAGTGTTGGGGGAAGGGAGGTGCCCAGTGTTGGGGGAAGGGAGGTGCCCAGTGTTAGGGGAAGGGGGTGCTCAGTGTAAACAGGGAAAACACTTATTGAGAAAAGAACGGAATGCTGCACACCCTGAATATTATAGGAAAAAGGGACATGTCCCCCGTGGTGGGTTTTCTAGGCAGCAAATGGGTACCCAGTGTTGGGGGGGGGGGTACCCGGTCTCTTTCACCCCTCCACTGTCTCCCCTCTATAGAGGTGACCTCATTATGATCACACGTTCTTCTCTCTCTAGCCCTCGGCGGGTTAATCTCATCAAACACCCCCCCAGCATCCCCCGTTGCAATAAGCACTGTGGATCTGTCAGGTTGGAGGATCTGAGACTTCAGGTCTGTACAGTCTGATCTCCGGGCTCCTCCTACAATGTTACAATGTACAGTCTGATCTCCGGGCTCCTCCTACAATGTTACAATGTACAGTCTGATCTCCGGGCTCCTCCTACAATGTTCAGTCTGATCTCCGGGCTCCTCCTACAATGTTACAATGTACAGTCTGATCTCTGGGCTCCTCCTACAATGTTACATTGTACAGTCTGGTCTCCAGGCTCCTCCTACAATGTTACAATGTACAGTCTGATCCCTGGGCTCCTCCTACAATGTACAGTCTGGTCTCCAGGCTCCTCCTACAATGTTACAATGTACAGTCTGGTCTCCAGGCTCCTCCTACAATGTTAAAATGTACAGTCTGATCTCTGGGCTCCTCCTACAATGTTACTATGTACAGTGTGATCTCCGGGCTCCTCCTACAATGTTACAATGTACAGTCTGATCTCTGGACTCCCTCCAGGGAATGTTGGCATATAAATATACATTTCTGGCACTTTGGATATAACGATCCTCCATTCTAATGACCTGATGAAACTTTTCCCTATTTATTTTGGAATGTCTCCTTTTAAGAACTTCCCCTGACTCCACCCTGTACCCAGTAAGACATATTAAAGGAGGCGGGCCCAGGCACCACATTTTGTGGGGTGTCAGGATTCCAGATTCTTCATATGCTTTTATCTATAAAATAATATTCTGACAGCAGGGAACAGAAGTGACTGAGGTTCTGTCCATCCAGTCATGAGATTTACACAGCTCTGCAATACAGCTCAGTCCTGCCTGGCATTAGGGGAAACCTGATTTTTGTTTTTATTTATTCTTCTGCAGTTCAGTAACACTTACAGGTCTCATTCCACATTCCCCCAGCCTGTGATTGGACGGTGAAAGGAGAAGCAGCGGACTGATGAGCTCATCTCTCTGTCCCTCTGCTCTCTCCACCTATCAACATGCAGCTTTCACTGAATTGCTCATTGTGCTGCTTCTCCCTCTCCTCGCCTGAGCTTTGCTGTACAGGGACTGATCCCAGGTCATGTTACTTGACTTGTATTTAAATAAAACCCCTTTAATGATGTATGAGGGATCACAGCGCGCCGTTCATTCGCCCGGAGTCCAGCTTTTACACACTTCTCCTCCAGATTTGGGGTTTTCTATAAAACAATCCTCTGCAACTCCACAGATCTTAAGAATCAGAGCCGCCCGTCTGTCGCTCTGTACAAAGAGCGCACAGCGATAGCCCCTGCCCTCTATACAGGCCTGGTAAGGGTACTCCCCTCCCCCAACCCCCCCCCCCCCACGCCTGGGCACTCGGCCACGCCAGAGATGTCACCAAGACGTCAGCGCAGAAAATGACAAAGGTGGTAAATATGGAGCCTGCGGAGAAAATGGCCGCGCTTACATAGCATCTGCCGGAGCCACGCAGAGGATTCTGGGTAACTGCGAGTCGGTTCAGGAGAAATCCTCATAAAGAGCCGAATATTCAACTCGGAATATATAGGAAATCATTCCATTCCAGTATAAAACATAAAGAGCAATTAGGGGCTCTCTAGAGTCTAGACAATGTGGCACTACATGTCCCACATTGTCCTACACACTGGAAGAACTACATGTCCCAGCATGTTCTACCTACCTGAAAACGACACGTCCCAGAATTTTCTACCTACCTTAAGAACTACATGTCCAAGCATGTCCTGCCCACTTGAAGAATTACATGTCCAAGCATGTTCTAACCACCTGAAGAACATACATGTCCAATGGAGGGTCAGGATGGTGGGTCAGGAAGGTAATGGATGGAGGGTTAGGAAGGTGATGGATGAGGGGTAAGGAAGGTGATGGGTGGAGGGTCAGGATGGTGGGTCAGGAAGGTAATGGATGGAGGGTCAGGAAGGTGATGGGTGGAGGGTCAGGAAGGTGATGGCTGGAGGGTCAGGAAGGTGATAGGTGGAGGGTCAGGAAGGAGATACATGGAGGGTCAGGATGGTGATGGATGGAGAGTCAGGAAGATGATGGGTGGAGGGTAAGAAAGATGATGGATGGAGGGTCAGGAAGGTGATGGATGAGGGGTAAGGAAGGTAATGGATGAGGGGTAAGGAAGGTGATGGATGAGGGGTAAGGAAGGTGATGGATGAGGGGTAAGGAAGGTGATGGGTGGAGGGTCAGGAAGGTGATAGATGGAGGGTCAGGAAGGTGATGAATGGAGGGTCAGGAAGGTGATAGATGGAGGGTCAGGAAGGTGATAGATGGAGGGTCAGGAAGGTGATGGATGGAGGGTCAGGAAGGTGATGGATGGAGGGTCAGGAAGGTGATGGGTGGAGGGTCAGGAAGGTGATGGCTGGAGGGTCAGGAAGGTGATAGGTGGAGGGTCAGGAAGGAGATACATGGAGGGTCAGGATGGTGATGGATGGAGAGTCAGGAAGATGATGGGTGGAGGGTAAGAAAGATGATGGATGGAGGGTCAGGAAGGTGATGGATGAGGGGTAAGGAAGGTAATGGATGAGGGGTAAGGAAGGTGATGGATGAGGGGTAAGGAAGGTGATGGATGAGGGGTAAGGAAGGTGATGGGTGGAGGGTCAGGAAGGTGATAGATGGAGGGTCAGGAAGGTGATGAATGGAGGGTCAGGAAGGTGATAGATGGAGGGTCAGGAAGGTGATAGATGGAGGGTCAGGAAGGTGATGGATGGAGGGTCAGGAAGGTGATAGATGGAGGGTCAGGAAGGTGATGGATGGAGGGTCAGGAAGGTGATGGATGAGGGGTAAGGAAGGTGATGGGTGGAGGGTCAGGAAGGTGATGGGTGGAGGGTCAGGAAGGAGATACATGGAGGGTCAGGATGGTGATGGATGGAGGGTCAGGAAGGTGATGGATGGAGGGTCAGGAAGGTAATGGATGGAGGGTCAGGAAGATGATTGGTGGAGGGTCAGGAAGGTAATGGATGGAGGGTCAGGAAGGTGATGGATGAGGGGTAAGGAAGGTGATGGATGAGGGGTAAAGAAGGTGATGGATGGAGGGTCAGCAAGGTGAAGGATGGAGGTTCGGGAAGGTAAAGGAAGGTGTGTCAGGAAGGTGATGGATGGAGAGTCAGGAAGGTAATGGATGGAGGGTCAGGAAGATGATGGATGGAGAGTCAGAAATGTGAAGGATGAAGGGTTAGGAAGGTGAAGGATGAAGGGTTAGGAAGGTGAAGGATGGAGGGTCAGGAAGGTGATGGATGGAGGGTCAGGAAGGTGATGGATGAGGGGTCAGGAAGGTGATGGATGATGGGTAAGGAAGGTGATGGATGAGGGGTAAGGAAGGTGATGGATGAGGGGTAAGGAAGGTGATGGGTGGAGGGTCAGGAAGGTGATGGATGGAGGGTCAGGAAGGAGATACATGGAGGGTCAGGATGGTAATGGATGGAGGGTCAGGAAGATGATTGGTGGAGGGTCAGGAAGGTAATGGATGGAGGGTCAGGAAGGTGATGGATGAGGGGTAAGGAAGGTGATGGATGGAGGGTCAGCAAGGTGAAGGATGGAGGTTCGGGAAGGTAAAGGAAGGCATGTCAGGAAGGTGATGGATGGAGAGTCAGGAAGATGATGGATGGAGAGGCAGGAAGGTGATGGATGGAGGGTCAGGAAGGTGATGGATGGAGGGTCAGGAAGGTGATGGATGGAGGGTCAGGAAGGTGATAGATGAGAGGTAAGGAAGGTGATGGGTGGAGGGTCAGGAAGGAGATACATGGAGGGTCAGGATGGTCATGGATGGAGGGTCAGGAAGGTAATGGATGGAGGGTCAGGAAGATGATTGGTGGAGGGTCAGGAAGGTAATGGATGAGGGGTAAGAAAGGTGATGGATGGAGGGTCAGCAAGGTGAAGGATGGAGGTTCGGGAAGGTAAAGGAAGGTGTGTCAGGAAGGTAATGTGTGGAGAGTCAGGAAGGTGAAGGATGGAGGGTCAGGAAGGTGATGGATGGAGGGTCAGGAAGGTGATGGATGGAGGGTCAGGAAGGTGATGGATGAGGGGTAAGGAAGGTGATGGATGAGGGGTAAGGAAGGTGATGGATGAGGGGTAAGGAAGGTGATGGATGAGGGGTAAGGAAGGTGATGGATGAGGGGTAAGGAAGGTGATGGATGAGGGGTAAGGAAGGTGATGGATGGAGGCTCAGGAAGGTGAAGGGTGGAGGGTCAAGAAGGTGATGGATGAAGGGTCAGGAAGGTGAGGGATGGAGGGTCAGGAAGGTGATGGATGGAGGGTAAGGAAGGTGATGGATGGAGGAGGGTAAGGAAGGTAATGGATGGAGGATAAGGAAGGTAATGGATGGAGGGTAAGGAAGGTAATGGATGGAGGAGGGAAAGGAAGGTAATGGTTGGAGGGTAAGGAAGGTGATGGATGGAGGAGGGTAAGGAAGGTAATGGTTGGAGGGTAAGGAAGGTGATGGATGGAGGAGGGTAAGGAAGGTAATGGATGGAGGAGAAGGAAGGGAATGGATGGAGGAGGGTAAGGAAGGTAATGGATGGAGGAGGGTAAGGAAGGTAATGGATGGAGGAGAAGGAAGGGAATGGATGGAGGGTAAGGAAGATAATGGATGGAGGAGGGTAAGGAAGGTAATGGTTGGAGGGTAAGGAAGGTGATGGATGGAGGAGGGTAAGGAAGGTAATGGATGGAGGAAAGGAAGGGAATGGATGGAGGAGGGTAAGGAAGGTAATGGATGGAGGAGGGTAAGGAAGGTAATGGATGGAGGATAAGGAAGGTAATGGATGGAGGAGGGTAAGGAAGGTGATGGATGGAGGAGGGTAAGGAAGGTAATGGATGGAGGAGGGTAAGGAAGGTAATGGATGGAGGAGGGTAAGGAAGGTAATGGATGGAGGAGGGTAAGGAAGGTAATGGATGGAGGAGGGTAAGGAAGGTAATGGATGGAGGAGAAGGAAGGGAATGGATGGAGGAGGGTAAGGAAGGTAATGGATGGAGGAGGGTAAGGAAGGGAATGGATGGAGGAGGGTAAGGAAGGGAATGGATGGAGGAGGGTAAGGAAGGTAATGGATGGAGGAGGGTAAGGAAGGGAATGGATGGAGGAGGGTAAGGAAGGGAATGGATGGAAGAGGGTAAGGAAGGTAATGGATGGAGGAGGGTAAGGAAGGGAATGGATGGAGGAGGGTAAGGAAGGTAATGGATGGAGGAGGGTAAGGAAGGTAATGGATGGAGGAGAAGGAAGGGAATGGATGGAGGAGGGTAAGGAAGGTAATGGATGGAGGAGGGTAAGGAAGGGAATGGATGGAGGAGGGTAAGGAAGGGAATGGATGGAGGAGGGTAAGGAAGGGAATAGATGGAGGAGGGTAAGGAAGGTAATGGATGGAGGAGGGTAAGGAAGGTAATGGATGGAGGAGAAGGAAGGGAATGGATGGAGGAGGGTAAGGAAGGTAATGGATGGAGGAGGGTAAGGAAGGGAATGGATGGAGGAGAAGGAAGGGAATGGATGGAGGAGGGTAAGGAAGGTAATGGATGGAGGAGGGTAAGGAAGGGAATGGATGGAGGAGGGTAAGGAAGGGAATGGATGGAGGAGGGTAAGGAAGGTAATGGATGGAGGAGGGTAAGGAAGGGAATGGATGGAGGAGGGTAAGGAAGGTAATGGATGGAGGAGAAGGAAGGTAATGGATGGAGGAGGGTAAGGAAGGGAATGGATGGAGGGTAAGGAAGGTAATGGATGGAGGAGGGTAAGGAAGGTAATGGATGGAGGAGAAGGAAGGGAATGGATGGAGGAGGGTAAGGAAGGGAATGGATGGAGGAGGGTAAGGAAGTGAATGGATGGAGGAGGGTAAGGAAGGTAATGGATGGTGGAGGGTAAGGAAGGTAATGGATGGAGGAGGGTAAGGAAGGTAATGGATGGAGGAGGGTAAGGAAGGTAATGGATGGAGGAGGGTAAGGAAGGGAATGGATGGAGGAGGGTAAGGAAGGTAATGGATGGTGGAGGGTAAGGAAGGTAATGGATGGAGGAGGGTAAGGAAGGGAATGGATGGAGGAGGGTAAGGAAGGTAATGGATGGTGGAGGGTAAGGAAGGTAATGGATGGAGGAGGGTAAGGAAGGGAATGGATGGAGGAGGGTAAGGAAGGGAATGGATGGAGGAGGGTAAGGAAGGTAATGGATGGAGGAGGGTAAGGAAGGGAATGGATGGAGGAGGGTAAGGAAGGGAATGGATGGAGGAGGGTAAGGAAGGGAATGGATGGAGGAGGGTAAGGAAGGGAATGGATGGAGGAGGGTAAGGAAGGGAATGGATGGAGGAGGGTAAGGAAGGTGATGGATGGAGGAGGGTAAGGAAGGTAATGGATGGAGGAGGGTAAGGAAGGGAATGGATGGAGGAGGGTAAGGAAGGTAATGGATGGAGGAGGGTAAGGAAGGTAATGGATGGAGGGTAAACAAGTTGATGTCCAAAAGGGCAGGGGGACTATGGAGGCCACATCCAAGCTGGCCCCCCGGGATATCTGGACTGAAGGAGACAGATGGGCCCCTGGCCAGGGGCATCAGACTAATAATAAAACTTCGGCTCCAGACTCAGGAATAGAACAGCTGCATGTATGTGACTCACGGGAGGGAATAATTATATATATGCTGGAAGAGGTGGCATCAGCAACATGAGAACTGAAATCTTATAAAAAAGTAGGGAAGAAGCCACAATCCACGTCAGAGCCGCATGCTGAAATAAGGATGGCGTGTCGGACGTGGGCTGCAATGCCCGGGTGACGCTGAATCACTTCTCTCCTGTCAGGACAATTTATTTGACTTCCCAACACAGAAGATAATAAAGATTCACTGGAAGCAGAGAGTTCCTGCAAAGTTTGGGGCCCCCTATATACAGTACTGTGCAAAAGTCTTAGGCAGGTGTGATGCTGTAAATGAAGAATCCTTTCAGAAATCGAATATTAAAATATTATTTTTATCAATGAAATCCAAATCCAATACATTTTTGGTATGTCCCCCCCCCCCCCCCCACCCCCCTTTGTCTTGTTCTAGGTAGACTTGCACACAGTTACCCAGACAGGCTCCATGATGGTGAGATCAGGGCTCTGTGGGGCTAAACCATCCCTTCCAGGACTCCTTCTTTACACTGAAGATAGTTCTTAATGACATTGGCTGTATGCTTGGGGTGGTTGAATAAATTTGGGGCCAATCACGCGCCTCCTTGCTAGTATGACATGACGGAGAAGTATCTGCCTGGATTTCTCAGCATTGAGGACACTGTTGGTTCTGACCAAATCTCCAACATTATTTGCAGACATTCAGCCCCAAACTAAAAAAGGAACCTCCACCATGCTTCACAGTTGGCTGCAGACACTCATTGTATTGCCCTTTAGCCCTCCCCCCAACAAAATGCCTCCTGCTACAGCCAGATATTTCACATTGTGACTCATCAGTCCAGAGCACCCGCTGCCATTTTTCTGCCCCCCCCCCCCCCCCCAGTTCCTCTGTTTTCCTGCATATTTTAGTTGCTTAGCCTTGTTTCCAATTCAGAGGCTTTTAGGCCACAATTCTTCCAGGAAGACCACTGCTGGCCGGACTTCTCCGGACAGTGAATGTGTGTACCTGCGATCCAACTGGTTTCCCCCAAACTTCTCCGGACAGTAGATGGGGGTACCTGGACCCCTCTGGTTTCCTCCAGACTTCTACGGACAGTGCATGCGTGTACCTGGGATCTCACTGGTTTCCTCCAAACTTCTCCGGATAGTAGATGGGTGTACCTGGATCTCACTGGTTTCCACCAGACTTCTCTGGACGGTAGATAGGGGTTCCCGGGTCCCACTGGTTTCGGCCAGTTCTGTGCTAATGGCACTGCTGGACATCTTCCGATGGGGAGGGGAAGTAATCATGATGTGTCTTTCATCTGCTGCATTAAGTTTCCTTGGCCGACCATTCCATCTACGCTCCTCAACGTTACCCGACCACTGCGTCTACACTCCTCAACGTTACCCGACCACTGCGTCTACACTCCTCAACGTTACCTGACCACTGCGTCTACACTCCTCAACGTTACCTGACCACTGCGTCTACACTCCTCAACTTTACCCGACCACTGCGTCTACACTCCTCAACGTTACCTGACCACTGCGTCTACACTCCTCAACTTTACCCGACCACTGCGTCTACACTCCTCAACTTTACCCGACCACTGCGTCTACACTCCTCAACGTTACCTGACCACTGCGTCTACACTCCTCAACTTTACCCGACCACTGCGTCTACACTCCTCAACGTTACCCGACCACTGCGTCTACACTCCTCAACGTTAACCGACCACTGCGTCTACACTCCTCAACGTTACCCAACCACTGCGTCTACACTCCTCAACGTTACCCGACCAATGTGTCTACACTCCTCAACGTTACCCAACCACTGCGTCTACACTCCTTAACGTTACCCGACCACTGCGTCTACACTCCTCAATGTTACCCAACCACTGCGTCTACACTCCTCAACGTTACCCGACCACTGCGTCTACACTCCTCAACGTTACCCGACCACTGTGTCTACACTCCTCAATGTTACCCGACCACTGTGTCTACACTCCTTAACGTTAACCGACCACTGCGTCTACACTCCTCAACGTTGCCCGACCACTGCGTCTACACTCCTCAACGTTACCCGACCACTGCATCTACACTCCTCAACGTTACCCAACCACTGTGTCTACACTCCTCAACGTTACCCAACCACTGCTTCTACACTCCTCAACGTTACTCGACCATTGTGTCTACACTCCTCAACATTACCCGACCACTGCGTCTACACTCCTCAACGTTACCCGACCACTGCGTCTACACTCCTCAATGTTACCCAACCACTGCGTCTACACTCCTCAACGTTACCCAACCACTGCGTCTACACTCCTCAACGTTACCCGACCACTGCGTCTACACTCCTCAACGTTACTCAACCACTGCGTCTACACTCCTCAACGTTACCCGACCACTGCGTCTACACTCCTCAACGTTACCCAACCACTGCGTCTACACTCCTCAACATTACCCGACCACTGCATCTACACTCCTCAACGTTACCCGACCACTGCATCTACACTCCTCAACGTTACCCAACCACTGCTTCTACACTCCTCAACGTTACCCAACCACTGCGTCTACACTCCTCAACGTTACCCAACCACTGCGTCTACACTCCTCAACGTTACCCAACCACTGCGTCTACACTCCTCAACGTTACCCGACCACTGCGTCTACACTCCTCAACGTTACCCGACCACTGCGTCTACACTCCTCAACGTTACCCAACTACTGCGTCTACACTCCTCAACTTTACCCGACCACTGCGTCTACACTCCTCAACTTTACTCGACCATTGTGTCTAAGCTCTCCATTGTTGCCCGTTTCTTTGTGCTTCTTCAAAAGAGCTTGAACAGCACATCTGGAAACTCCAGTCTCCTTGAAATCTTTGCCTGGGAGAGACCTTGTTGATGCAGTATAACTCCCTTGTGTCGTGTTGCTGGGGTCAGTCTTGCCATGGTGAGTGACCTATGACATGAAATTTTCTTCCACAACCTCACCTTAGTAGCAGAGTTTGGCTGTTCCCCGTCCAGTTTTAAGCTTCCTACACAGCTGTTTCTCTTTCAGTTAATGACTGTGTTCCACCCTACGTATGCAATTGATGATCATTAGCACCTACTTGGTAGAATTGGTTAATTATATGCTTGACTCTGATCTGACAAAACGCCTAACTTTGTGCAAGTGTACAAAGTGTGCGAGTGTAAGAAATTATGCTGGTTTGAGGCCAAACGGTGGTCTTCCCAAATATTGATTTTGAATAAACTTTTTGTTTCTGTTTGCATTTTGTAAACTGATAAAAATAAACAATTATCATATATATATTTCTGAAAGCATTCTTACTTTACAGCAGGGGTCTCCAAACTTTTTAAACAAAGGGCCAGTTTACTGTCCTTCAGACTTTAGGGGAGACTGTAGTGAGTAGGAGGAAGATAATAATGGGCCCCATAATGGGTATCAATTATAGGAATAGTGCCCCATCATTGGTGTCAGTGAAAGAATAATGCCCCATCATTGGTGTCAGTGGGAGGAATAGTGCCCCATTATTGGTGTCAGTGGGAAGAAAGTGCCCCATCATTGGTACCAGTGGGAGGAATAGTGCCCCATCATTGGTGTCAGTGGGAGGAAACATGCCCCATCATTGGTGTCAGTGGGAGGAAACATGCCCCATCATTGGTGTCAGTGAAAGAATAGTGCCCCATCATTGGTGTCAGTGGGAGGAAACATGCCCCATCATTGGTGTCAGTGGGAGGAAACATGCCCCATCATTGGTGTCAGTGAAAGAATAGTGCCCCATCATTGGTGTCAGTGGGAGGAAACATGCCCTATCATTAGTATCAGTGAAAGAATAGTGCCCCATCATTGGCGTCAGTAAAAGAATAGTGCCCCATCATTGGTGTCAGATAAAAAATAGTGCCCCATCATTGGTGTCAGTGGGGGGAATAGTGCCCCATCATCAGCATCAGCGGGTGTAATAGTGCCCCATCATATAGTGTCAGTGGGAAAATAGTGCCCCATCATTGGTGTCAGTGAAAGAATAGTGCCCCATCATTGGTGTCAGTGAAAGAATAGTGCCCCATCATTGGGACACTATTCTTTAATTGACACCATCATTGGTGTCAGTGGGGAAATAGTGCCCCATCATTGGTGTCAGTGGGGAAATAGTGCCCCATCATTGGTGTCAGTGGGGAAATAGTGCCCCATCATTGGTGTCAGTGGGGAAATAGTGCCCCATTGTCAGTGTCAGTGGGAGGAATAGTGCCCCGTAATTGGTGTCAGTGGGAGGAATAGTTCCCCCCCCCCAATTATTATGGTCATTGAAAGAAATAATGATTGTTTCAAAGTTGATATCGCTTCATATCTGTGAGATGAATTTCCAAGGGCTGTATGAAGGCAAGCAAAGGGCCGAATTCGGCCCCTGGGCCACAGTTTGGAGACCACGTCTTTACAGCATTTCTTCACGCCTGCCTAAAACTTTTGCCCAGTACTGTACACAGGGAATCAGGCCCACAAAAGGAAGAGAACCTCACTGGTCCATCTCTACCTAAACCACTGAACACATCTTTGCCCTTATCAGATGTATTAGACTTGAGTGCAGCTACCCAAATCCAGCCTGAGTGCTGGGACCATAAAACCAGAGCAGCAGCGCCATCTCATGGCCAGGCTGGGAACTGCAGCCATCTCAGGCTGTGCGGCCGGAGGGCACAGAGATCTGGAGCAATGGAACTACAGTCATTGTGCTGCCCAGTGCCAATCTGCTGGGTTCATCCTGAAAAAATGTCTGCAGGATGGAGCCCTTCGTATCCAATGAGATTTCTCCTCCCGTACTCCAATGGAAACACAGAAGGACAAATCTGGCTGCCACAAAAAGTCCTTCCCTCACGTTTACCCCACACATAATATTTAAAGGGTCGCCCTCCCCGGAAATTATATATCAGTGTTTGTATCATCCTGGAGGGTTGAACCCTCGGAAAGTCTCTTCTGTCCTATGGAGACCCTGTAGGAGAGATCTCTGCACTGAGTTCCCAGGTCTATGAGGGGTTCCCATCACCTCTGCTGGATATGCTTTGTGCATTACTGAGAATATAACAGTGGGGGCACCCCATGGTGGGCAGGAACCATGCCAGGCACTCTGAAGGGGGTATACAGCAAGAAGGGAGTGACTAAAAACGGCAAGAAATATCATTTGTGGATGAAGTAACCCTTTTATGAACCCAACTGGCAGAAGACTATAAAATTCTCCTTCCATGGAAGTTCTCAGGGTACAATGCTCTCTTAATCACTGACAGTCTCATATTGCAGAATACCATTGCTCAATCATTGGTCAGTCTTGCATGCCTAGATGGCACCAGTTGCTCTAAGAAGGTAGACACGAGGTTGGATTACTTTAACCATTGAGGTTGGTGTGATGATGTCACAAATCTCCTGTGAGACCTCAATAATGTCCCGAGTCAATGGGCATGGATAAACATGTGCTTTGTGCTTTTTACATCATTTTGAGGGGCTCCCGAGAGGATTATGACCTGCAGTTGACCTCCTTCTGACCTGCATTTGATCTGCTTCATCTCCTTTTGCATTCTCATCGACCTGCAGTGAGACAGAAGCTGTTCTGACGGGTACAAAGACTTCTCGAAATTGACCCAACTGTTGGATGAAGTAAGAAAAACTCCTTTTGAGTTATAGAAGGTTTTGTAAGACCCTTGGCCTTAGCTTCAGGAAGGGAAACTTTGGTGGTTTGTCAACAGCAGGTGGTGTAGAAGGTCCTGTATATGCCAAAGAAATTAGAGCAAGGCTCTGCCCTGATATTGGTGGCAGCTGGGGCAGTGTCCTATCCTGCTATCAGTGATGTCGGGGCAGGTTTTGCCCTAATGGATGGAGGGTCAGGAAGGTGATGGATGGAGGGTCGGGAAGGTGATGGATGGAGGGTCGGGAAGGTGATGGATGGAGGGTCGGGAAGGTGATGGATGGAGGGTCAGGAAGGTGATGGATGGAGGGTCAGGAAGGTGATGGATGGAGGGTCAGGAAGGTGATGGATGGAGGGTCAGGAAAGTGATGGATGGAGGGTCAGGAAAGTGATGGATGGAGGGTCAGGAAGGTGATGAATGGAGAGTCAGGAAGGTGATGGATGGAGGGTCAGGAAAGTGATGGATGGAGGGTCAGGAAAGTGATGGATGGAGGGTCAGGAAAGTGAAGGATGGAGGGCAAGGAAGGTGATGGATGGAGGGTCAGGAAGGTGAAGGATAGAGGGCCAGGAAGGTGATGGATGGAGGGTCAGGAAGGTGATGGATGGAGGGCCAGGAAGGTGATGGATGGAGAGTCAGGAAGGTGATGAATGGAGAGTCAGGAAGGTGATGGATGGAGGGTCAGGAAAGTGATGGATGGAGGGTCAGGAAAGTGATGGATGGAGGGTCAGGAAAGTGAAGGATGGAGGGCAAGGAAGGTGATGGATGGAGGGTCAGGAAGATGAAGGATAGAGGGAAAGGAAGGTGATGGATGGAGGGTCAGGAAGGTGATGGATGGAGGGTCAGGAAGGTGATGGATGGAGGGTCGGGAAGGTGATGGATGGAGGGTCGGGAAGGTGATGGATGGAGGGTCGGGAAGGTGATGGATGGAGGGTCAGGAAGGTGATGGATGGAGGGTCAGGAAGGTGAAGGATAGAGGGCAAGGAAGGTGATGGATGGAGGGTCAGGAAAGTGATGGATGGAGGGTCAGGAAGGTGATGGATGGAGGGTCAGGAAGGTAATGGATGGAGGGTCAGGAAGGTGATGGATGGAGGGTCAGGAAGGTGATGGATGGAGGGCCAGGAAGGTGAAGGAGAGGATTATGACCTGCAGTTGACCTCCTTCTGACCTGCATTTGATCTGCTTCATCTGCTTTTGCATTCTCATCGACCTGCAGTGAGACAGAAGCTGTTCTGATGGCTACAAAGACTTCTCGAAATTGACCCAACTGTTGGATGAAGTAAGAAAAGCTCCTTTTGAGTTATAGAGGGCTTTGTAAGACCCTTGGCCTGTTGGCAATGGGAGACATTCCATATTGAGCCTGAAAGCCATACGTAAAGTGCAGGCATACTCCATCTTTATTAGACCATTCATTCTTACATTCTCTAGGAACTTCCAGGGCTGCACACACAGTTAGTTCCCCAAGTGATATTCTGTGGAACTCAACAGGTTCTCTGAGTGGGATTGTCCGAGACTCATCCCATCCCTTTTACAGACAAGCTGGTCTCCATCCTGTGGACTTACAGCTCCATCCATGCAGTAGGGCTCACACATCTTCATCCAGGAGTCACATCCTCTCGGTATCCTTCCAAGGGCCCAGAACTATGGAGATATCTTTCCCTCCTCCAGGGTGGCCTCTTATTTCTGACCAGTAGATTGCACATACAAATTTAAAGACAATAAAGTCACTCTTCTATGCATGATGCTCTTCCATTTTTTGCCAGGCCATCTCCAAGAGAGTCTCTTTGAAGCTTGTGGGTAGGTTCAGCATGGTGCAAGAACAGAAGACACAGAGTCCGGTTTTGCGAAAGGAGAACTTTGTATTAAAGAAAAAGTCTCAACTTAACAGAGAACCTGGTGGGAGATCACCACGCCAAAGAAACACTCACAGTAGATTCAGATGCCCCGACAGTGTCTGTCTTGAAAAGTGGAAGGAATGCGGCCTGGACAGTCCAGACCCAATGGGGAGGCTTCCACAGAAGGATGGCATATCCCTAGCCTGTCCCAGGAACCTCTCCGAACCACTAGAGCAGTGATTCTCAACCAGGGTTCTGTGGAACCCTAGGGTTCCTCCAGAGGTTGTAGGGGTTCCTTCAGCATTGGGCAATTTCAGCCTCTCTGATAAGTTCCCACTCACACCATTGATCTTTTTAGCTCTCTGTAAGGAGGTAATTCTTCCCAATGACCACAACTGTAAGGACCATTCTTCCCACTGACCATCACACTAATGTATCATGAGTTGTAGATTTCTAAAATTTAGCAGGGGTTCCCTGAGACCAGAGAACTATTTCAAGGGTTCCTCTGTGTTGAAAAGGTTAAGAAAGGCTGGTCTAGACACTTTCCCTGACAGACAGGGATCTGTCCCTTACCTGTCCACTCACAGGAATGCATGCCAATCCCAGGAGCAAGGGTCCTAAATAGACTATGCCATACCGAAGATGGCCTCCAGAGTAGGATTGCCACCTCATCCCTTTAAAACCAAACACATATGAATTACACGGGGTTCTGTGGCTAATTTAATGCAGATAAGGCACCAAGTGAGTTCAATTACCACCTTAATCAGCCACAGAACCCGTGTAATTCATATGCGTTTGGGTTTAAAGGGATGAGGTGGCAACCCTACTCCAGAGTCACATGGACGTTCAGCATAGGGTTGCCACCCCATTCCTTTAAACCCAAACACATTATAATTACACAGGTTCTGAGGCTAATTTAATGCAGAAAGGCACTAAGTGAGTTTACAGTTGTGCTCATAAGTTTACACACCCTGGCAGAATTTAATGTTTCTTGGCCATTTTTCAGAGAATATGAATGATAACACAAAAATAGCTCTTTCACTCATGGTTAGTGTTTGGCTGAAGCCATTTATTATCAATCAACTGTTTACTCTTTTTATATCATAATGACAACTGAAACTACCGAAATGCCCCTGATCAAAAGTTTACATACCCCGGTGATTTTGGCCTGATAACATGCACACAAGTTGACACAAAGGGGTTTGAATGGCTATCAAAGGTCACCCTCCTCACCTGCGATCTGTTGGCTTGTAATTCGTTTGTGTGTATAAAAGGTCAATGAGTTTCTGGACTCCTGACAGACCCTTGCATCTTTCATCCAGTGCTGCACTGACGTTTCTGGATTCTGAGTCACGGGGAAAGCAAAAGAATTGTCAAAGGATCTGCGGGAAAAGGTGGTTGAACTGTATAAAACAGGAAAGGGATATAAAAAGATATCCAAGGAATTGAGAATGCCAATCAGCAGTGTTCAAACTCTAATCAAGAAGTGGAAAATGAGGGGTTCTGCTGAAACCAAACCACGGTCAGGTAGACCAACTAAAATTTCAGCCACAACTGCCAGGAAAATTGTTTGGAATGCAAAGAAAAACCCACAAATAACTTCAGGTGAAATACAGGACTCTCTGAAAACATGTGGTGTGGCTGTTTCAAGATGCACAATAAGTAGGCAACTTGATGAAAGATGGGCTGCATGGTCGAGTCACCAGAAGAAGCCATTACTACACAAATGCCACAAAGTATCCGGCTTACAATGCGCCAAACAGCACAGAGACAAGCCTCAAACCTCTTCTGCCACAAAGTCATTTGGAGTGATGAGACCAAAATTGAGCTTTTTGACCACAACCATAAAAGCTTCATTTGGAGAGTCAACAAGGCCTATGATGAAAGGTCCACCATCCCTACTGTGAAACATGGAGGTGGATCGCTGATGTTTTGGGGATGTGTGAGCTACAAAGGCACAGGAAATGTGGTCAAAATGAATGGCATGATGAATGCAGAATGTTATCAAAAAATACCAGAGGAAAATTTCATTTATCAGCCACGAAGCTGCGCATGGGATGTACTTGGACCTTCCAACATGACAATGATCCAAAACACAAGGTCAAGTCCACCCATCATTGAGGTCAGAAGAATGAGATGGTCACTCCAGAACCTTTATTTTATTCTGCTGTAGCCAATATCATTGAGCCACTCTGGGGAGATCTCAAAACGTGCCGTTCATGCGAGACAGCCCAAGAATTTACAGGAACTGGAGGCTTTCTACCAAGAGGAACCATCTGAGAAGATAAAGAGCCTCATCCACAAATTCCACAAAAGACTTCAACCTGTCATTGATGGTAAAGGGGGCAATACAAGGTATTAGGAACTGGGGTATGTAAACTTTTGATCAGGGTCATTTGGGTAGTTTCTGTTGTCATTATGATTTAAAAAGACTAAACAAAGTTGACTGATAATAAATGGCTTCAGCCAAACACTGACCATGAGTGAGAGAAACGTTTTTGTGTCATTCATATTCTCTGAAACATGGCCAAGAAATCATAAATTCTGCCAGGGTATGTAAACTTATGAGCACAATTGTAATTACAACCTTAAAGCGGGAGTCCGCCGGGAGTCCGCGTTTTTTTTTTTTTTTAAAAGCCAGCAGCTATAAATACTGCAGCTGCTGACTTTTAAAATAGTGACACTTACCTGTCCAGCGCGCCCGCGATGTCGGCACCCGAAGCCGATCTCTCGATTGTCTCTCGGGTGCTGCCGCCGCCATCTTGGGTATGGGAATCAGGAAGTGGAGCCTTTCGGCTTCATTTCCCGGGTTCCCTACTGCGCATGTGCGAGTCGCGCTGCGCAATAAGGATGGACCCGCTGCCTCTGGGAACTGTGTGTTTCCCTGCAGGCAGCGGGGGACTTTCGGAAAGGGGCGTAATCTACGCCCCTTTCCGCAGAGAGCTATCCCGGAAGTGGGTGCAAATACCTGTACTGTACAGGTACCTGCACCCCCCTCCCCCCTGAAAGGTGCCAATTGTGGCGCCGGAGGGGGGGAGGAATCCAATGAGCGGAAGGTCCACTTTAGGGTGGACCTCCCCTTTAATCAGCCACAGAACCTGTGTTTGGGTTTAAAGGGATGAGGTGGCAATCCTAGTTCAGCATCCGATCGGATTGGTTCCCCCAGTGAGTCAGGGAACCCTGTACCCTTCTTCCTTTGCCACTACAGTTGAGTGCCACCTGCAGTGGAGACAGCAGACTGCACCCGCTTACAAGCTCCTGGGGGTCTTCTTCTGTCTCCAGCTCTATTCTGCCCTTTAGAATGGGGGCATCACCTTAGTTCTTGAATGACCTTCACACCTCAGCAACAGGTTCCCTTTCTCTAGACTGGAGAGCATTTTTCACCAATCAGAGGACAGTTACCACACTACGATGGGTAAAATACGAGTCCAAACTTGTAAAGACACTGTGATACCTAATTAGATGTACTAAGCATAGTTCCTACATGGCCTGTCAGCCAGGGAGGCTGTACGGTGTTCCTCCAGGAGATTTGTGGAGTTCCTACAGAGATGCCGAAACATCTCAGGGGCGGAGTTCACCTCCCCCCCCCCAGAACCGTTCCATGAATGAATGAATGAATGAATGAAATACTTGTATAGCGCACAATGCGAACTGAATCGCCTCTAGGCGCTGTGGCGAGCTTTGATCATCTGCTAAAAGAGGAAGGTCTTGAGTTTTTTCCTAAAAGCCAGGTGATTTTCTTCCAGGCGGATGTTGATTGGTAGAGCATTCCATAGCCGAGGCCCTTGGACAGCGAATCTCCGATCCCCCTTGGATTTATACCGGGCTTTGGGCACGAGGAGGAGGTTTTTGTTGGCTGATGGAAGACTGCGGTTTGGTGTGTAATGATTTATTTTCTCCATTAGGTATTGCGGAGCTTCTCTATGCACGCCTTTGTGGGTGAGGCAAAGGGTCTTGAACGTGATCCGATTTTTTACGGTTAGCCAATGTAATCTCCTCAGTGAAGGAGAAATGGATTCCCAGGGTTTTTTTCCTGTTATCAGCCTTGCCGCCGTGTTTTGGATCAGTTGTAATCACACAAGTTGATATTGTGGTAATCCTATGTAAAGCGAGTTTGCGTAGTCCAGTCGTGAATTAATGATTGTTCCAACTACCACTGCTTTGTCATTCTTTGGGATAAAAGGGAGGAGTCTGCGAAGCATGCGCAGCAGATGGTGAGATCCACTGACTACAGATCCTATTTGCGCATCCATTGACATTTGTGCGTCTAAAATAACCCCGAGACTCTTCGCTTTGGTCTTTGGGGAGATAGTCTGCCCAAAGACGGTTGGTGGAGACCAGGAGGTTTTGGTTGCGGGCTTATGATTTGGGTGTAAGATAAGAAGCTCTGTCTTTGATTGGTTCAGCTGGAGGGAGTTGGTGGTCATCCAGTCCTCTATTGATTTGAGGCAGTTTTCAAGTTGTTGTTGGTGATCTTTTTTTCCATTGATCCGGAAATAAAGTTGCGTGTCGTCAGCGTAAGAGTGGAAGCCGAGATCTGAGCATCTGATGATTTGGAGAAGTTGGCCTTCCATGGTCCACCACTGTCCGACATTGTATTCTGTGTCAATGACTGAAGGGGGAATAGCAGCAACCAGAAAAGATCATCAATCACTTCACTAGCGGAGAACGGACACCTAGGCCGGGGATATCTACCTGAGCAAAGGCACACAAACCTGACTGGGCGACTTTTCCTATATCGGCTATCAGAGTTACCGTTATGTGGCTGTAAACGCCATTGGTAAAGTTTATCATCTATCAGATTTTGGCAGGCGGAGTTACACTTTACATGAGTAAAGAACGGAGACAGGTTTATTTTCACTTTCTACAGTTGGAAAACTCTCTCCCCTCTCTGGAAATTGTAGCTGACGTTCACCCATCAGGCGCATATTCGCATTGTTCTTGCGCACTGGCGGTATAACTAATCTCCAGAGAAAGTTCTAGAACCGTCCAGCACACAGAGTTCTGCTCATTGGCATTTACTGATACCAGACTGAGCGTTTGGCGTTCTTCTGGGTTATTCTCAGACGTCTCTCTTGCAGAAATTTCCACAAACAATGGGCCTCGCCGGTGTTTCTCTAACAATCCTTAATAGAGATCCTGGAAGTCGCCTCCCTGGAGTCGCCCCGGGGGCAGGATTATCGACTGCAAGTATCTGAGAAGGAAGATGAGCCGTCTGGTCTCCAGGTTTCCTCCACATGAACCTCATTATTGTCTCCTCTCTGGACACAGTTTTTGCCTTGCAGAATATTGATTTTCCCACGTTTCCTTCTTTCCTGTGTCAGATCGCCGAGCCCGTCTCTGTTCCTGATCGTTTGATCCTGACAGATCGATTATCCGAGGTGTTATCTGTCACTTCTGATCTTTACTCTCATCAGACTGGCCCGAGGTCTCCTTCACAATCCCACCAACCTTCCAGGGACCTCCAACCCTCTCAACACATGTATAAACATCGTATTCAGGGGGGACTCCGCTCAGAAGCTAACAAAGACCGACATCCACTGACAACAGGCTCAGAAATATTCAGATGCCAATTTGAGTGCTTTGATCACATTGGTGACCTGACTCCAGGGATTATCACGGCACAAAGGGCTAACCTGCTCTAAAGTATGGCTGGTGTATTTTTGTTAATAACAAATAACAGTTGTGGGCAATACAAGTCATAAGCCCAGCTGCTTAGCTTCAGGAAGGGAAACTTTGGTGGTTTGTCAACAGTAGGTGGTGAAGAAGGTCCTGTATATGTCAAGGAAATAAGAGCAAGGCTCTGCCCTGATATTGGTGGCAGCTGGGGCAGTGTCCTATCCTGCTATCAGTGATGTCGGGGCAGGTTTTGCCCTAATATACATCCAGGAGGGTTAGGTGGGGGATGGAGGGTCAGGAAGTTGATGGACCAAGGGTAAGGGAGACAACTGGCAGAGAGACAGGGAAGGAATAGAGGAGGGGTCAGGAAAGCAATGGAGGATAAGGGAGAAGATGGATAGAGTCAGGAAGATGAAGGATAGAGGGAAAGGAAGGTGATGGATGGAGGGTCAGGAAGGTGATGGATGGAGGGTCAGGAAGGTGATGGATGGAGGGTCAGGAAGGTGATGGATGGAGGGTCGGGAAGGTGATGGATGGAGGGTCAGGAAGGTGATGGATAGAGGGTCGGGAAGGTGATGGATGGAGGGTCAGGAAGGTGATGGATAGAGGGTCGGGAAGGTGATGGATGGAGGGTCAGGAAGGTGATGGATGGAGGGTCAGGAAGGTGAAGGATAGAGGGTCGGGAAGGTGATGGATGGAGGGCCAGGAAGGTGATGAATGGAGGGTCACAAAGGTGATAGATGGAGGGTCAGGAAGGTGATGGATGGAGGGTCAGGAAGGTGATGGATGGAGGGCCAGGAAGGTGAAGGAGAGGATTATGACCTGCAGTTGACCTCCTTCTGACCTGCATTTGATCTGCTTCATCTGCTTTTGCATTCTCATCGACCTGCAGTGAGACAGAAGCTGTTCTGATGGCTACAAAGACTTCTCAAAATTGACCCAACTGTTGGATGAAGTAAGAAAAGCTCCTTTTGAGTTATAGAGGGCTTTGTAAGACCCTTGGCCTGTTGGCAATGGGAGACATTCCATATTGAGCCTGAAAGCCATACGTAAAGTGCAGGCATACTCCATCTTTAATAGACCATTCATTCTTACATTCCTGACTCCAGGGATTATCGCGGCACAAAGGGCTAACCTGCTCTAAAGTATGGCTGGTGTATTTTTGTTAATAACAAATAACAGTTGTGGGCAATACAAGTCATAAGCCCAGCTGCTTAGCTTCAGGAGGGGAAACTTTGGTGGTTTGTCAACAGTAGGTGGTGAAGAAGGTCCTGTATATGTCAAGGAAATTAGAGCAAGGCTCTGCCCTGATATTGGTGGCAGCTGGGGCAGTGTCCTATCCTGCTATCAGTGATGTCGGGGCAGGTTTTGCCCTAATATCCATCCAGGAGGGTCAGGAAGAAGAAGGTTTGAGGGCAAGGAAGGTGATGGATGGAGGGTCAGGATGGTGAAGGATGGAGGGCCAGGAAGGTGATGGATGGAGGGCCAGGAAGGTGATAGATGGAGGGTCAGGATGGTGAAGGATAGAGGGTCAGGAAGGCGATGGATGGAGGGTAAGGAAGGTGATGCATGGAGGGTCAGGATGGTGAAGGATAGAGGGCCAGGAAGGTGATGGATGGAGGGTCACAAAGGTGATAGATGGAGGGTCAGGAAGGTGATGGATGGAGGGTCAGGAAGGTGATAGATGGAGGGTCAGGAAGGTGATAGATGGAGGGTCAGGAAGGTGATAGATGGAGGGTCAGGAAGGTGATGGATGGAGGGTTAGGAAGGTAATGGATGGAGGGTCAGGAAGGTGATGGATGGAGGGTCAGGAAGGTGATAGATGGAGGGTCAGGAAGGTGATAGATGGAGGGTCAGGAAGGTGATAGATGGAGGGTCAGGAAGGTGATGGATGGAGGGTTAGGAAGGTAATGGATGGAGGGTCAGGAAGGTGATGGATGGAGGGTCAGGAAGGTGATGGACGGAGGGTCAGGAAGGTGATGGACGGAGGGTCAGGAAGGTGATGGACGGAGGGTCAGGAAGGTGATATATGGAGGGTCAGGAAGGTGTTGGATGGGAAGTCAAGAACTGGATGGCTGGATGCTAAGGAGTCGATGGATGGGGGTCAGAAAGCTGATAGGTGGACAGTCAGGTTAGTGATGGACAGAGGTTAAAGAATGTGATGTACGAATTGGCAGGGGGGGCCATGGATACGACACCCAATCTTGTACACCCCCCACCATGTCTGGACTGAGGGGGGCTCACCTCCTCTACCGCCAATATCAGGGCAGGACCTTGCTGATTTAAGAGCAGGGCCCTGATATTGGTGGTAGTGGGGGAAAGGTCTTGCCCTGATATTGGTGGTAGTGGGGGAAATGTCCTGCCTTGATCATGGTGGTAGTTGAGGAAAGGTCCTGCCCAGATGTCCATGGCAGTTGGGACATGGTCCATTCCTGAAATTAGTGGTGGGTGGGACTATGTTCTACCACAATATCAGTGGCAGTTGGGACAAGTTGCTGCCCTGATATTGATGGCAGTTGGGGCAAGGTCCTGCCCTGGTACTGGTGGTGGTCACGGCAAGGTCCTCCCTGATGTTAATGAAGGTTGGGGAAAGGTTCTGTCATCATATTGGTGGCATTGGCTGCTCTGATCCTGGCCAAGGCTGAAAGAAGGCAGTCACAATAGGCATCCAATCTCATACCGAACTCTCCTGCATGGTGAGGTTGGTGGGATCAAGCCCAATAGATAGGTGCTTCTGAGGAGGGCAATATATATAAGTCAGGTGGGGTGATGAGACTCAGAGGTATGTAGGGTTCTGACCGAAAAAAGACACATTAATGACATTCACAAATTTTTCCGAGTAAACTGAATTTCTGTTCTTCTCCATTAGAGATTTTCTATTTTATTTTACAAGTTCAGAGATTTGAGGTAACCGGCTAGCTCCATAGTGTTCAACCTGCCATGACACGGCCTGCCCCAGTCAACGTATTGAGGTGCCAACATCACAACTAGAGATGAATGAAAGTGGGAGTTTTCCCAAAATGCATAGAAGTCAATGAAGAGGATTAAAGTAGAGTGATGGTAAATGGTTTTGATAGGACTAATGAGCTCCGTCCACCTGTCCTGAATCAGTTCTTGTGCTAAAAAATTACTCTCATTAGCTGGGAACATGAAGAGAACATAAACAAAGTAGTATTTTCCCCTTTTTTTAAAGAGGAAGTAAACCCTGATGAGTTTACTTCCTCTTTCATTCCCTGCAAAGGCCAAGCATAATGGACGATGCATCGCATCGTAGCCCATTATGTGTCACTTACCTGACACAGGAGCCAGCGAAGTCACCGCTGTTCCCTGTAGTCTGGCGCATCCATCTTCTCGGTGGGGTCTCGCAGCTCCGCCGCTGTCATTCGGCGACGCCGCGATGACGTCACTCCCACGCATGCGCACGGGAGCCGCCACTCGCGGCATCTTCGTCATTGACGATGCTGCGCTCAGTGCGCCTGCGCGCCGCTGTCTACGGCCCATGCGCAGTAGACAGCGGTGGTGCCTGTCTTCGGGCAAATATCTCGTAAACCGTATAGGTTTAGGAGATATTTCTTGGACCTACAGGTAAGCCTTAATCTAGGCTTACCTGCAGGTCAAAGTGGTTTGTAAGGGTTTACAACCACTTTAAGTAGTTAAGGGTTAGGGTTCAAAGGAGGTTCATTTATTTATTTTATTAATTATTGTTTTTACTTAATTGTATATATTTATTTTGTTACGTTAGGGGTTTGGAATTAGAGTTATGGGTCAATATTAGGGTTGATATTAGGGTTAGGATTTGGGGTCAATATTAGGATTAGGGGTTAATATGAGGTTTAGGAGTCAATATTAGGGTTAGGGGTTAATATTAGAGTTAGGGGTCAGTATTCGGGTTAAGGATTAGGATTTGGGGTCAATATTAGAATTAGGGGTTAACAATAGGGTTAGGAGTCAATATTAGGGTTAGGGGTCAGTATTAGGGTGAGAAGTCAATACTAGGGTTAAGGGTCATTATTAGGGTTAGGGGTTAGTATTCAGTTTAGAGGTCAATATTAGGGTTAAGGGTTAGGATTTGAGGTCAATATTAGGGTTAGCAGTCAATCGTAGGGTAAGGGTATCATCATTAGGGTTAGGGGTCATTATTAGGGGTTAATATTAGGTTTAGGGGTCAATATTAGGGTTAAGGGTTAGGATTTGAGGCCAATATTAGGATTAGGGGTTAATATTAGGATTAAGGGTCATTATTAGGACTAAGGGTCAATATTAGGGTTAGGATTAGGGGTTAAAGGGGTTGTAAACCTTTCCGTTTTTTCTCCTGACACTGACTGGCGCCCCACCCCCCCCCCCCCCTGTTTTACTCACCCGAGCCCCTCGATCCCTCGATCACCTTCTCATCCTGGGGTTCTCGGCTCTTGATTGGATAGATTAATAGCAGCACAGCCACTGGCTCCCGCTGCTGTCAATTAAATGCAATGACGCGGACGCTGGGGGGCGGGGCCGAGTCCAACATTATGTGTCAATAGACGCAAATGCTGGACTCGGGAGAGCGCCCGCAAGGTAACCCCCTGGGAGAGCGCTTCTCCCAGGGGGTTTACTGATGTGGGGAGGAGCTGCCAGCGCCACCGAGGGACCCCAGAAGACGGTGTTCGGGGGCCACTCTGTGCAAAACATGCTGCTCAGTGGAGGTAGGTAAGACATGTTGGTTATTTTAAAAAATAAAAGAGAGTTTACAAACCCTTTAATAATAGGGATAGGGGTCAATATTAGGGTTAGGGGTCAGTATTAGGGTTAGGATTTGAGGTCAATATTAGGATTAGGGTTTAATATTAGGGTTATGAGTCAATATTAGGGTTAGGGATTAATATTGGGGTTAGGGGATAATATTAGGGTTAGGGGATAGTATTAGGGTTAGGGGATAGTATTAGGGTTAGGGTTTAATATTAGGGTTATGAGTCAATATTAGGGTTAGGGGATAATATTAGGGTTAGGGATTAATATTAGGGTTATGAGTCAATATTAGGGTTAGGGGATAATATTAGGGTTAGGGATTAATATTAGGGTTAGGGGATTATATTAGGGTTAGGGTTTAATATTAGGGTTAGGGGATAATATTAGGGTTAGGGGTTAGTGTTTAGGATTAGGGGTTAATTTTAGGGTTAGGAGTCGATACTAGGGTTAGGGTTTTTTAATGTATTTATTATAATTTATATATTTTATTTACATATTTTGAATTATTTTTTCATTTAATTATTGCGTTTGAGCAGAAAATTGTGCGACAAAACACGCAAAAACGCCCAATTAAAATGTTATTTCCATGCATTGCTATGGAACAAAAAGACGCTTCAAAAACGCACCAATCTGCCTGATTCGAGCTACAGGAAAAAGCTCCAGAACTGTATTGCGCTTCTACTCGTAGTAGAGATGCACTGTGCTGCAGTGCGCCTGCTGTTTACCAATTTAGAAGCCTATCAGAGCCGACGGCTCTGATCAGGCACTTCCAAAAAAACACCCACCGCTGTAATTCAGATGCCCGGCGCCCAACAAGGAGCCGGACACCTGAATAGGGGGGGGCGGCAGCAGCGACAATAGATAGATTCATGCAATGTATGACTCTATCGATTGATGGGTGCAGGAGAGAGGGGGCGACACTCCTGCGCCCTCTATAGACGCACCGCCACTGGTGAGTGTCGTTCCACTGTTTTTTTTACTTTAAAACTGTGATCATACAGTACACTTAGACGGTGCAGCTCTTTTTATTATTTGTGTCACCTGATAAGGACTTTTCAACAGAAACAACCCCCTGCTAAATCATTTTTTTTTAATGAATAAATGGTTGTGGAACGAATCATCTGCGTTTCCATGATTTCCTATGGGGATATTTGCTTTGATATACGAGTGCTTTGGATTACGTGAAGCGTGTTTCCAGAACGAATTATGCTCGCAATCCAAGGCTTCACTGTATTTACAAGACAGTTGGATGGACTGGTGTCTTTATTCCACCTTACACAACTATGTAACAATGTAACAATTTGAAACATTTTGTAACCACCAAATATTGGTAAATCATTTTCCCCGTATCTCATGTTGTCTCCTCCTCCCGCAGCGCTCGGATTGTTGCCTTCGGCTCCGGAAAGTTTCTCCGAGGAGTTTTGTAGACTTTTGTCACTCCGCGGAGACTGCGGCCACCGCCGTCCTCATTAGGGGAGGCATGTGCCACGGGTGGACGGGCCGCGCTCTGACGCGGGAAGACAGGAGGACTCACCGCTGACATCTCCACACGCCGGGCTCATTATTTCAGGACATGGCGGGGCAGGAAGACGGGCAGGCGCTGATTGGTGTCACAAAGTCACCTTATTTCCAGTTTATTTGCCACATTTGCTGCGGCTGCTTGCTGCGCGTCTCGTCTGCGCTCAATTTAAGGCGTCCGCTGTCAGCCGTCTACCCGTCACACCGTATTAGATCAGAGCCACATCACCGGGCGGTTTCCCCCCCCCCAATGTTCTTTCTGGTAGCAGCAGACAGGTGGGGTCATCCTCTCATGGCTCAGTGTCGGCTCCGGGGACAAAACACGGGGGGGGGGGAGGGGTGTCCCCAGACATACAGGTAAAAGAAAAAAAAACTGCTGATCACAGCGGACTGTCACAAATTAAATTTGGATGGTAGTTTGGGAGCCCCATGCGGACATCCTGCCTTCTCCTTGCAGCCCAAAGAGCATAAAGCAATATAAAGAGGACCTGTCACTGACCACCAATGTAAGGAACATTCTTCTCACCGATCACCAATGTAAGGAACATTCTTCTCACTGATCACCAATCTAAGGAACGTTCTTCTCACTGATCACCAATGTAAGGAACATTCTTCTCACTGATCACCAATGTAAGGAACATTCTTCTCACTGATCACCAATGTAAGGAACATTCTTCCCACTGATCACCAATGTAAGGAACGTTCTTCTCACTGATCACCAATGTAAGGAACGTTCTTCTCACTGATCACCAATGTAAGGAACATTCTTCTCACTGATCACCAATGTAAGGAACATTCTTCTCACTGATCACCAATGTAAGGGACATTCTTCCCACCGATCACCAATGTAAGGGACATTCTTCTCACTGATCACCAATGTAAGGAACATTCTTCCCACTGATCACCAATGTAAGGAACGTTCTTCTCACTGATCACCAATGTAAGGAACATTCTTCTCACTGATCACCAATGTAAGGAACGTTCTTCTCACTGATCACCAATGTAAGGAACGTTCTTCCCACTGATCACCAATGTAAGGAACATTCTTCTCACTGATCACCAATGTAAGGGACATTCTTCTCACTGATCACCAATGTAAGGGACATTCTTCCCACTGATCACCAATGTAAGGAACATTCTTCCCACTGATCACCAATGTAAGGAACATTCTTCTCACTGATCACCAATGTAAGGGACATTCTTCCCACTGATCACCAATGTAAGGAACATTCTTCCCACTGATCACCAATGTAAGGAACTTTCTTCTCACTGATCACCAATGTAAGGAACATTCTTCTCACTGATCACCAATGTAAGGAACATTCTTCTCACTGATCACCAATGTAAGGGACATTCTTCCCACTGATCACCAATGTAAGGAACATTCTTCCCACTGATCACCAATGTAAGGAACATTCTTCTCACTGACCACCAATGTAAGGAACATTCTTCTCACTGATCACCAATGTAAGGAACATTCTTCTCACTGACCACCAATGTAAGGAACATTCTTCTCACTGATCACCAATGTAAGGAACGTTCTTCTCACTGATCACCAATGTAAGGAACATTCTTCCAACTGATCACCAATGTAAGGGACGTTCTTCTCACTGACCAACAATGTAAGGAACATTCTTCTCACTGACCACCAATGTAAGGAACATTCTTCTCACTGATCACCAATGTAAGGAACATTCTTCTCACTGATCACCAATGTAAGGAACATTCTTCCAACTGATCACCAATGTAAGGGACGTTCTTCTCACTGATCACCAATGTAAGGAACATTCTTCTCACTGATCACCAATGTAAGGAACATTCTTCTCACTGATCACCAATGTAAGGAACATTCTTCTCACTGATCACCAATGTAAGGAACATTCTTCTCACTGATCACCAATGTAAGGAACATTCTTCCCACTGATCACCAATGTAAGGAACATTCTTCTCACTGATCACCAATGTAAGGAACATTCTTCCCACTGATCACCAATGTAAGGAACATTCTTCTCACTGATCACCAATGTAAGGAACATTCTTCTCACTGATCACCAATGTAAGGAACATTCTTCCCACTGATCACCAATGTAAGGAACATTCTTCTCACTGATCACCAATGTAAGGAACATTCTTCTCACTGATCACCAATGTAAGGAACATTCTTCTCACTGATCACCAATGTAAGGAACATTCTTCTCACTGATCACCAATGTAAGGAACATTCTTCCCACTGATCACCAATGTAAGGAACATTCTTCTCACTGATCACCAATGTAACGGATATTTCCCTGATAATTTGGATACTCATTATTTTTGGGGTTCCTCTGCATTAGGATGGTGGAGACTATCCAGCAGACATCCTCTCCTATCATAGAGTGGTTTGGGTGGCATTACTGGGAATATCCAGAGGATCAGGGACCAAAGTGTTAATGGTGGGGGGAGGAGTGCTCAGATTCCCATCACTGAGAGTTATAGGGATATAAACCTTCATTTTGCTGTTTGATTGAATCTGACAAATCACAGCTGGACTCCATTTTATGGGATAAGACGGAGGTGGAATCAAAGCCAATTGGATTTTCATTTTCCCGGCAATAAAAAGATTCCCAGCTGATGAGAGTCCAGCAGAATATATAGAGCAGGTGGAGAGTCCGGGACTGTCCCTCCTTTGTGTACTCACCACCTGCTGCCCCTCCCATCCGTGGATATGGGGGTTCTGGGGTGGTCAGTGATGGTTGATGGATAATAGAGGTGATAGAACATCTGAGAGACCGGTGTATTACAGAGACCAGCAGACCAGAGACAGGTGTACTACAGAGACCAGCAGACCAAAGAGGGGTGTGCTAAAGATCCCAGCAGACCAAGGGCTGATGCACTAAAAATCCCAGCAGACCAGACACCAGTACACTGCAGACCAGAGAGCGGTGCACTACAGATCCCAACAGACTAGAGAGCAGTGCACTACAGATCCCAGCAGACCAGAGAGCGGTGCACTGCAGATCCCAGCAGACCAGAGAGCGGTGCACTGCAGATCCCAGCAGACCAGAGAGCGGTGCAATACAGATCCCAGTAGACCAGAGAGCGGTGCACTGCAGATCCCAGCAGACCAGAGAGCGGTGCACTGCAGATCCCAGCAGACCAGAGAGCGGTGCACTGCAGATCCCAGCAGACCAGAGAGCGGTGCACTACAGATCCCAGCAGACCAGAGAGTGGTGCACTGCAGATCCCAGCAGACCAGAGAGCGGTGCACTGCAGATCCCAGCAGACCAGAGAGCGGTGCACTACAGATTCCATTAGACCATAGAGCGGTGCACTACAGATCCCAGCAGACCAGAGAGCGGTGCACTGCAGATCCCGACAGACCAGAGAGCGGTGCACTACAGATCCCATTAGACCAGAGAGTGGTGCACTACAGATCCCAGCAGACCAGAGAGCGGTGCACTACAGATCCCAGCAGACCAGAGAGCGGTGCACTACAGATCCCAGTAGACCAGAGAGCGGTGCACTACAGATCCCAGCAGACCAGAGAGCGGTGCACTACAGATCCCAGCAGACCAGAGAGCGGTGCACTACAGATCCCGGCAGACCAGAGAGTGGTGCACTGCAGATCCCAGCAGACCAGAGAGCGGTGCAATACAGATCCCAGTAGACCAGAGAGCGGTGCACTACAGATCCCGGCAGACCAGAGAGTGGTACACTGCAGATCCCAGCAGACCAGAGAGCGGTGCACTGCAGATCCCGGCAGACCAGAGAGCGGTGCACTGCAGATCCCGGCAGACCAGAGAGCGGTACACTGCAGATCCCAGCAGACCAGAGAGCGGTGCACTGCAGATCCCGGCAGACCAGAGAGCGGTGCACTGCAGATCCCGGCAGACCAGAGAGCGGTGCACTGCAGATCCCGGCAGACCAGAGAGCGGTACACTGCAGATCCCAGCAGACCAGAGAGCGGTGCACTGCAGATCCCAGCAGACCAGAGAGCGGTGCACTGCAGATCCCGGTAGACCAGAGAGCGGTGCACTACAGATCCCAGCAGACCAGAGAGCGGTGCACTGCAGATCCCGGCAGACCAGAGAGCGGTGCACTGCAGATCCCAGCAGACTAGAGAGCGGTGCACTACAGATCCCAGCAGACCAGAGAGCGGTGCACTATACATTAGGGTTTAGGGATATTAATAAATTGGGGACGGGGATTTATTCCCACATTAAACCTCCAGGATAAATGGTGTTACCGAGTCCCGGATGAAGAATATTGTCACGCTCTTTCCTTCAAAGCGGAGAGAGGTCACATCTTCCATTAAGTACATTATAGAGTGGAAATCCGGATTTCTATACTCTGTGGATTTCCTCTTCTCCAGCTTTATCTCTCAGAGCCAGGACAAACTGTGACTGTTCCTAAACGTCACCACCCGCCATTGCCTTCCTAATCCTCCATTTACCAGGATGTCACACCAATTACAGGATGAGGACCAGACGGCACCCCGTGTAATAGAGGGGCACCGAGAACATGGACACCGAGACCTCATCCATCCCACTTATCAGTCTGGAACCTACTGTACAGCACTACAGTATGAGTCTGCACCAGGGGAGCTTACACTCTAATGTCCCCCCACAGTCACACACTATTATTATTATACATTTATAGAGCTCTGACATATACCGCAGTGCTGTACAGACAACACTGAGCCAGTCACATCAGTCTTTGTACCAGAGGAGCTTACACTCTAATGCCCTTGAGTGGCCTTGAGGGATGGTCTGCATTTGCTCAATCTAGGGGGAATCCTTTAAAGCTTTGGGATTGGGCCTGACGCTCGTTCCATGGCAGACTCTATGTGAAGGGCAACCTGAAGCATCGCTCTGTGGAGAACCGTGGCTGTCCAGGAGTGGAGTGTGGTGTGGTGGGGTGTAGGAGACAATGGACCACTTCTTGCTTCAGTGCCCCTTCAATATAGAAGTCTACAAGAGGATACATTGGGCTCTGGGTATCCCTTTCCTTTCCCCCTTGAGTTATGCGGAGTGGTCATACGGGGCCTTTGGGACTCATCAGGATTTTGATTTTGAGATACTTTTTATGGTTAGCTTAGTAGTCCGATTCTTCACGTGGAATGCACGGTGTCAGCTTTCCAGTCCTTCCTGTCGAGGTGGTGGTGCACGACATTCTGGGTGAAGTTGGGAAGATTCGGGGTCTTGAGAAGGACTAGTGGTGGCCGTGGGGGGCCCGGACAAAGGCGTGGAGGAATGTCAGGTCTCCGTAGCTGTCTGTCAGGCTCTGGGCGTGCGGCTTTTCTTTCTGTCCTTTCACATCCCCGAGATTTTTATAGAAGATTGTATTTTTGGAAAAAGGCCGCATGCATGGGTTACATGTGTAATGGTTTCTTAGTTTTAGATGGAGGTTATGGCTTTGTTCAGGTTGGTATATTTAGTTTTCTTTATGTCAGGGCCGTCTTTAATATTGATTGGACCCCGGGAAAAACTTTTCTTGGGGGCCCCCCCATGCAGTTTTGCTCTCCACCTGCTCCGAGACATACAATAATTAGCAGTTAGACCCAAAATCAGTTTACTGAATCAGATCAGGCAACTATTGTGATTGGTTGCCAGAGGTTAGTGTATCATTACCGCTCACTGACTGGTTTCTTGAGGTTACAGCACGCATTACGGCTCACTAATTAGTTGCTAGAGGTTACAGCACATGATTTCTGATTGTTGATTGGTTGCTAGAGATTACTGTGGATTTGACCTCAGGAGGGCATGATATACATATCAATGCCGTCGGTCGCTGCTATTTACATATGAATGTCGGTAATTTACATGTAATCACAGGGTCTGCAGATGAGTCATCTGTAAACAATAGGGCAGAGCTGGGCAGCATTAGTAGCAGCACTTCACACTGAGATATCGGGACACAGCACAGGACTAAAACCTCAAGGGATGAGGGAATTTAAACCTGGACAGTTGGCAAGTATGAGGCAGCTGCTTTGGGCCCCACAACAATGACAGGGCCCAGGGCAGCTGCCCCTTTTGCCCTGCCTTAAAAACGGCCCTGCTTTATGTTTTTGCTATGCTGAGGTAAGATATTTTTGTTTATATATTTTTTATTTCTTTTATTTTTGTATATATGTAAATATGTTTTTATTATGTCTGTAAGCTTTTTAATAAACAAGAATTTACACTCTAATGTCCCCCTCCCCCCACAGTCACATCAGTCTCTGTACAGAGGAGCTTACACTCTAATGTCCCCTCCCCCACAGTCACATCAGTCTCTGTACAGAGGATCTTACACTCTAATGTCCCCCTCCCCCCACAGTCACATCAGTCTCTGTACAGAGGATCTTACACTCTAATGTCCCCCTCCCCCCACAGTCACATCAGTCTCTGTACAGAGGAGCTTACACTCTAATGTCCCCCTCCCCCCACAGTCACATCAGTCTCTGTACAGAGGAGCTTACACTCTAATGTCCCCTCCCCCACAGTCACATCTGTCTCTGTACAGAGGAGCTTACACTCTAATGTCCCCTCCCCCCACAGTCACATCAGTCTCTGTACAGAGGAGCTTACACTCTAATGTCCCCTCCCCTCCTCCCCCCCCACAGTCACATCAGTCTCTGTACAGAGGAGCTTACACTCTAATGTCCCCCTCCCCCCACAGTCACATCAGTCTCTGTACAGAGGAGCTTACACTCTAATGTCCCCTCCCCCACAGTCACATCTGTCTCTGTACAGAGGAGCTTACACTCTAATGCCCCCCCCCACATCAGTCTCTGTACAGAGGAGCTTACACTCTAATGCCCCCCCCCACAGTCACATCTGTCTCTGTACAGAGGAGCTTACACTCTAATGTCCCCTCCCCCCACAGTCACATCAGTCTCTGTACAGAGGAGCTTACACTCTAATGTCCCCTCCCCCACAGTCACATCTGTCTCTGTACAGAGGAGCTTACACTCTAATGTCCCCTCCCCCCACAGTCACACACTATTATTATTATACATTTATATAGCTCTGACATATATCGCAGCGATGTACAGCGATCACTGAGACAGTCATACTCCCTAGTATACCTTGCAGTAGTCACTAAAACAGAAGTGAGGAGAATCTCCCCGATGAGGACGAAGTCTAATCCATCCACATTGTATCCAAAACTAAAAAGAAAATACATTGTCTGGATGTAGAATTAAATATGAACCTGCAGCCAGGGAAATATTCTGAACAGACAGGAAAAGTTCTTTGAAACAATCACTGACCCCGGCAGCTGGAGGCGCTGTGATGCAATTCATCTTCAAAGTTTTTAGCTGTTGCACTGTAGTGGTTTTCCCAGCACTGGCTCAACAGATCAGTTCCTCCTCCCAGCAGTGACTTGGCAGTTCAGCTCCTCCTCCCAGCAGTGACTTGACAGTTCAGCTCCTCCTCCCAGCAGTGACTTGACAGTTCAGCTCCTCCTCCCAGCATTGATTCAACAGCTCAGCTCCTCCTCCCAGCAGTGATTCAATAGCTCAGCTCCTCCTCCCAGCAGTGACCTGGCAATTCAGCTCCTTCTCTCAGCACTGACTCAACAGCTCAGCTCCTCCCCCAGCACTGATTCAACAGCTCAGCTCCTCCTACCAGCAGTGACCTTGCAGTTCAGCTCCTCCTCCCAGCACTGACTCAACAGCTCAGCTCCTCCTCCCAGCAGTCACTTGGCAGATCAGCTCCTCCTCCTAGCACTGACTCAACAGCTCAGCTCCTCCTCCCAGCAGTGACCTGGCAGTTCAGCTCCTCCTCTCAGCACTGACTCAACAGCTCAGCTCCTCCTCCCAACATTGATTCAACAGCTCAGCTCCTCCTCCCAGCAGTGAATTGGCAGTTCAGCTCCTCCTCCGAGCACTGATTCAACAGCTCAGCTCCTCCTCCCAGCAGTGGCCTTGCAGTTCAGCTCCTCTTCTCAGCACTGAATCTACAGCTCAGCTCCTCCTCCCAGCAGTGACCTGGCAGATCAGCTCCTCCACCTAGCACTGATTCTACAGCTCAGCTCCTCCTCCCAGCAGTGACCTGGCAGTTCAGCTCCTCCTCCTAGCACTGACTCAACAGCTCAGCTCCTCCTCCCAGCAGTGACCTGGCAGTTCAGCTCCTCCTCTCAGCACTGACTCTACAGCTCAGCTCCTCCTCCCAGCAGTGACCTGGCAGTTCAGCTCCTCCTCTCAGCACTGACTCAACAGTTCAGCTCCTCCTCCCAGCAGTGACCTGGAAGCTCAGCTCCTCCTCCCAGCAGTGACCTGGCAGAACAGCTCCTCCTCCTAACACTGGCTCAACAGCTCAGCTCCTCCTCCCAGCAGTGACCTGGCAGAACAGCTGCTCCTCCTAACACTGGCTCAACAGCTCAGCTCCTCCTCCCAGCACTGACCCAACAGCTCAGCTCATTCCACGCGGGCGCAGTTTTGAAGCGTGGCGTGTTGGGTACCAATCTCGTTGTGTGACATCATCTTCAACCATATAAAATAAAATGGGGCTAACTTTACTGTTGTCTTATTTTTTAATTAAAAAAAAAAAAAGTGTATTTTTTCCAAATAAAATTGCGCTTGTAAGACCGCTGCGCAAATACGCTGTGATGTAAAGTATTGCAACGACCGCCATTTTATTCTCTAGGGTGTCTGATAAAAATATATATAATGTTTGGGGGGGGGGGGTTGGGGGGAATTTATTTCATTTTCTAGCAAATAAACCTCATCATCATGTTGCCGAGGACAAGGGCCTCCTACCCACAACCCTGGCCCAGCCGGTGGTGGGGGGGTGCGGGGGGATTTATAATGTGGAAATCCCCCTTTAAGATAATGGGGGGCCCCCAGAAGTCAGTGAGTAAGGTGTACATAGTAACTCTACTCATTCACAAAAAAGGGAGGTTGTAAACAAGCACACGGTGCAATAATAAAATCCCGCAAAAGACCCAACGTTATAAATCCAGAGCCAGGCATGATGAACGTCGCCCACCAATCACCGAGAGGAGAAAGGCGGAGGTGCGTCCGCTGGTGGCAGAGCCGCCGCCGCTCCCTCCGGAGTGAGGATGATCCGCGTGACACCCGCTGAGCGCAGACGACTCTCCCCGCAATCCCAGCACTGCGACACCCTCTCCCCTCCCCCCCCCCGCGCCAATATAATGATGCGAGTGTCACCGAGACAATCAGACGCGGCTGTCAGCTGAACCGCTGCCGTATTCTAACCGACGCCTCATTTCTACCGCCGAGAAGCAGAACTTCGAGGAAAGTCACTAATGAGAAGACTTCCTTTACCCAGTGGGAGGGGGAGGGGATCAGTATGGGCGCACGGTTCTGGCAGATGGCGGTCGCACGCACAGCACCCCCCCTATAGAGCACCCCTCGGAGTACACACAGCCAGGCACACTGCATTTTCTCTATCCTCCCCCCCCCCGGCTTCAAAGATCAGTCCTGGGGGCTCTTTTGGGGCTTTAATTGAGTTGGATGAATGGGATAGGGGGAGCATGGGACACCCCGAAATCTGGACAACCGGATATCTCGAGGACGCCTCGATTTCTGGCTGCACGGCACAAGACTGAATGTCCCCCGAGATCCTAGTCATTTATTTTCTATTCTATTATTTTATTTTTAATTTTAACATATTCTGTTTTATTCAATTCTATTATTTTCTAATTCTGTTTTTATAATATTCTATTATTATTTTTTGCTATTTCTTTATTTTATATTCAATTCTTTTATTTTCTATTTTATTATATTCTGTTTTATTCTATTCCTTTATTTTCTATTCTGTTCAGTATTAGTCTATACTTTTCCAATCTATTGTAGTACTTTATTTTCTATTCTAATATATTCTATTATTTTCTATTCCGTTTTATACTATTCTATTATTTATATATATATTTTTCTATTCTTCTCTATTTCTTTAATTTATATTATATTCTTTTATTTCCTATTCTATTATATTCTGTTTTATTCTATTACTTTATTTTCTATACTATTCTGTTTTATTAATTTCTATTATTTTCTATTCTAATATATTCTAGTCATTTTCTATTCTGTTTTATACTATTCTATTATCTTTCTATATATTATTCTATTCTTCTCTATTTCTTTAATTTTTATTATATTCTTTTATTCCCTGTTCTATTATATTCTGTTTTATTCTATTACTTTATTTTCTATACTATTCTGTTTTATTAATTTCTATTATTTTCTATTCCAATATATTCTAGTCTTTTTCTATTCTGTTTTTATACTATTCTATTATTATTTTTTGCTATTTCTTTATTTTCTATTCAGTTCTTTTATTTTCTATTTTATTATATTCTGTTTTATTATATTCCTTTATTTTCTATTCTGTTCAGTATTAGTCTATTCTTTTCTATTCTATTGTAGTACTTTATTTTCTATTCTAATATATTCTATTATTTTCTATTCCGTTTTATACTATTCTATTATTTTTTATATATATATTATTCTATTCTTCTCTGTTTCTTTAATTTATATTATATTCTTTTATTTCCTATTCGATTATATTCTGTTTTTTTCTATTACTTTTTTTTCTATACTATTGTGTTTTATTAATTTCTATTATTTTCTATTCTAATATATTCTAGTTGTTTTCTATTCTGCTTTATACTATTCTATTATTTTTCTATATATTATTCTATTCTTCTCTATTTCTTTAATTTATATTATATTCTTTTATTTCCTATTCTATTATATTCTGTTTTATTCTATTACTTTATTTTCTATACTATTCTGTTTTATTAATTTCTATTATTTTCTATTCTAATATATTCTAGTCGTTTTCTATTCTGCTTTATACTATTCTATTATTTTTCTATATATTATTCTATTCTTCTCTATTTCTTTAATTTCTATTATATTCTTTTATTCCCTGTTCTATTATATTCTGTTTTATTCTATTCTAATACTGAATAGAATAGAAAATAAATGAATAGAATAAAACAGAATATACTAAAATAGAAAATAAAAGAATTGAATAGAAAATAAGGAAATAGAAAAAAATAATAATAGCATAGTATAAAAACAGAATAGAAAAAGACTAGAATATATTGGAATAGAAAATAATAGAAATTAATAAAACAGAATAGTATAGAAAATAAAGTAATAGAATAAAACAGAATATAATAGAACAGGGAATAAAAGAATATAATAGAAATTAAAGAAATAGAGAAGAATAGAATAATATATAGAAAAATAATAGAATAGTATAAAGCAGAATAGAAAACGACTAGAATATATTAGAATAGAAAATAATATAAATTAATAAAACAGAATAGTATAGAAAATAAAGTAATAGAATAAAACAGAATATAATAGAATAGGAAATAAAAGAATATAATATAAATTAAAGAAATAGAGAAGAATAGAATAATATATAGAAAAATAATAGAATAGTATAAAGCAGAATTCTATTATTTTCTATTCCGTTTTATACTATTCTATTATTTTTTATATATATATTATTCTATTCTTCTCTGTTTCTTTAATTTATATTATATTCTTTTGTTTCCTATTCGACTATATTCTGTTTTATTCTATTACTTTATTTTCTATACTATTGTGTTTTATTAATTTCTATTATTTTCTATTCTAATATATTCTAGTTGTTTTCTATTCTGTTTTATACTATTCTATTATTTTTCTATATATTATTCTATTCTTCTCTATTTCTTAAATTTTTATTATATTCTTCTATTCCCTATTCTATTATATTCTGTTTTATTCTATTACTTTATTTTCTATACTATTTTGTTTTATTAATTTCTAATATTTTCTAGTCTTTTTCTATTCAGTTTTTATACTATTCTATTTTTTTTTCTATTTCTTCATTTTCTATTCAATTCTTTTATTTTCTATTTTATTATAATCTGTTGTATTCTATTACTTTATTTTCTATACTATTCTGTTTTATTAATTTCTATTATTTTCTATTCTAATATATTCTAGTCTTTTTCTATTCTGTTTTATACTATGCTATTATTTTTCTATATATTATTCTATTATTCTCTATTTCATTAATTTCTATTATATTATTTTATTTCCTATTCTATTATATTCTATTACTTTATTTTCTATACTATTCTTTTTTATTAATTTCTATTATTTTCTATTCTAATATATTCTAGTCTTTTCTATTCTGTTGTATACTATTCTATATTTTATATTTTATTCTATTATTATATTATATTATATTCTTCTCTATTTCTTTAATTTCTATTATATTATTTTATGTACTATTCTATTATATTCTGTTTTATTCTATTACTTTATTTTCTATTCTATTCTATTTTATTAATTCTTATTATTTTCTGTTTTTTATATTCTATTCTTCTCTATTTCTTTCATTTCTATTGTATTCTTTTATTTCCTGTTTTATTATATTCTGTTTTATTCTATTACTATATTTTCTATTCTATTCTGTTTTATTTATTTCTATTCTATTCTCTTCCATTATTTTATATTCTATTATATTCCTCCTGGCGCTCTCCCCTGAGCTTCTCCAGACTGCTTCATCCCTGGTAGTCAGCTTGTGAACTGCCCCCCAGCTGGGACCTCGGTGTCTCCCTCATAGATCCATCCAGAATACTGCCCCCTCGCAGGGATCTCCTCCAGCAGGACTGGATCCAGGAGCGCTGCTGCTGCTGCTCAGTCCTCAGACTATTTATGGGCTCTCTCACCACCTTCTGGGCACACCCCCCCATGGAGCTCCATAAATATTTAGGCTCCCTGTTCTGTCCTTTCTCCCACTAAACTTATTGAACCCTCAGAAGACAGTGGGAAGTAACAGAGCAGCAGCCTATGAGACACCGAGCAGCCCTAAATAATCACCCCCTGCTCCACTGATTACAGCCAACTACCTACCCACAACTACAACTTACCTCCACACCGGAGGGCATTTCCACCATTGGTAAGAAATGTAACAAGAAGCCTCCTGACAATGTTTTTTGTACTTTAATGTCATCATTCTTACCGATTATCAATTGATAGTTATTCCAGTCACATGATCACATGATCGGTTATCAATCACATGATCGGTTATCAATCACATGATCACATGCTCGGTCATCAGTCACATGATCACGTGGTCATTTATCAGTCACATGGTCGGTTATCGGTCACATGATCAGTCATCAGTCACATGATCACATGGTCGGTTATCAATCACATGGTCGGTTATCAATCACATGGTCAGTCATCAGTCACATGATCAGTCATCAGTCACATGATCACATGGTCGGTCATCAATCACATGGTCGGTAATCAGTCACATGATCAGTCATCAGTCACATGATCGGTTATCAGTCACATGATCAAATGGTCGGTTATCAATCACATGGTCAGTCATCAGTCACATGATCACACGGTCGGTTATCAATAACATGGTCGGTTATCAATCACATGGTCAGTCATCAGTCACATGATCACACGGTCGGTTATCAGTCACATGATCACATGGTCGGTTATCAGTCACATGATCACATGGTCGGTTATCAGTCACATGATCACATGGTCGGTTATCAGTCACATGATCACATGGTCGGTTATCAGTCACATGATCACATGGTCGGTTATCGGTCACATGATCACATGGTCGGTTATCGGTCACATGATCACATGGTCGGTTATCAGTCACATGATCACATGGTCGGTTATCGGTCACATGATCACATGGTCGGTCATCAGTCACATGATCACATGGTCATTATCAGTCAAATGATCACATGGTCGGTCATCAGTCACATGATCCTATGGTCGGTCATCAGTCACATGATCAATCATCAGTCACATGATCAGTTATCAATCACATGGTCGGTCATCAGTCACATGATCACATGGTCAGTTATCAGTCACATGATCACATGGTCGATTATCAGTCACATGATCAGTCATCAGTCACATGATCGGTTATCAATCACATGGTCGGTCATCAGTCACATAATCACATGGTCGGTCATCAGTCACATGATCACATGGTCGGTCATCAGTCACATGATCAGTCATCAGTCACATGATCAGTTATCACTCACATGATCGTTCATCAGTCACATGATCACATGGTCAGTTATCAGTCACATGATCACATGGTCGGTTATCAGTCACATGATCACATGATCAATCATCAGTCACATGATCACATGGTTGATCATCAGTCACATGATCACATGGTCGGTTATCAGTCACATGATCACATGGTCGGTTATCGGTCACATGATCACATGGTCGGTTATCGGTCACATGATCACATGGTCGGTTATCGGTCACATGATCACATGGTCGGTTATCAGTCACATGATCCCATGGTCGGTCATCAGTCATATGATCACATGGTCAGTTATCAGTCACATGATCACATGGTCGATTATCAGTCACATGATCAGTCATCAGTCACATGATCGGTTATCAATCACATGGTCGGTCATCAGTCACATAATCACATGGTCGGTCATCAGTCACATGATCACATGGTCGGTCATCAGTCACATGATCAGTCATCAGTCACATGATCAGTTATCACTCACATGATCGTTCATTAGTCACATGATCACATGGTCGTTATCAGTCAAATGATCACATGATCAGTTATCAATCACATGATCACATGGTCGGTTATCAGTCACATGATCACATGATCAGTTATCAATCACATGATCACATGCTCGGTCATCAGTCACATGATCAGTTATCAATCACATGATCACATGGTCGGTCATCAGTCACATGATCACGTGGTCGGTTATCAGTCACATGATCACATGGTCGGTTATCGGTCACATGATCAGTCATCAGTCACATGATCACATGGTCGGTCATCAATCACATGGTCGGTAATCAGTCACATGATCAGTCATCAGTCACATGATCGGTTATCAGTCACATGATCACATGGTCGGTTATCAATCACATGGTCAGTCATCAGTCACATGATCACACGGTCGGTTATCGGTCACATGATCACATGGTCGGTTATCAGTCACATGATCACATGGTCGGTTATCGGTCACATGATCACATGGTCGGTTATCACTCACATGATCACATGGTCGATTATCAGTCACATGATCACATGGTCGATTATCAGTCACATGATCACATGGTCATTATCAGTCAAATGATCACATGGTCGGTCATCAGTCACATGATCATATGGTCGGTCATCAGTCACATGATCAATCATCAGTCACATGATCAGTTATCAATCACATGGTCGGTCATCAGTCACATGATCACATGGTCAGTTATCAGTCACATGATCACATGGTCGATCATCAGTCACATGATCAGTCATCAGTCACATGATCGGTTATCAATCACATGGTCGGTCATCAGTCACATAATCACATGGTCGGTCATCAGTCACATAATCACATGGTCGGTCATCAGTCACATGATCAGTCATCAGTCACATGATCAGTTATCACTCACATGATCGTTCATCAGTCACATGATCACATGGTCAGTTATCAGTCACATGATCACATGGTCGGTTATCAGTCACATGATCACATGATCAATCATCAGTCACATGATCACATGGTTGATCATCAGTCACATGATCACATGGTCGGTTATCGGTCACATGATCACATGGTCGGTTATCAATCACATGGTCAGTCATCAGTCACATGATCACACGGTCGTTATCGGTCACATGATCACATGGTCGGTTATCAGTCACATGATCACATGGTCGGTTATCAGTCACATGATCACATGGTCGGTTATCGGTCACATGATCACATGGTCGGTTATCGGTCACATGATCACATGGTCGGTTATCAGTCACATGATCACATGGTCGGTTATCGGTCACATGATCACATGGTCGGTTATCACTCACATGATCACATGGTCGATTATCAGTCACATGATCACATGGTCGATTATCAGTCACATGATCACATGGTCGGTTATCGGTCACATGATCACATGGTCGGTTATCGGTCACATGATCACATGGTCGATTATCAGTCACATGATCACATGGTCGGTTATCGGTCACATGATCACATGGTCGGTTATCACTCACATGATCACATGGTCGATTATCAGTCACATGATCACATGGTCGATTATCAGTCACATGATCACATGGTCATTATCAGTCAAATGATCACATGGTCGGTCATCAGTCACATGATCATATGGTCGGTCATCAGTCACATGATCAATCATCAGTCACATGATCAGTTATCAATCACATGGTCGGTCATCAGTCACATGATCACATGGTCAGTTATCAGTCACATGATCACATGGTCGATTATCAGTCACATGATCAGTCATCAGTCACATGATCGGTTATCAATCACATGGTCGGTCATCAGTCACATAATCACATGGTCGGTCATCAGTCACATGATCACATGGTCGGTCATCAGTCACATGATCAGTCATCAGTCACATGATCGGTTATCAATCACATGGTCGGTCATCAGTCACATAATCACATGGTCGGTCATCAGTCACATGATCACATGGTCGGTCATCAGTCACATGATCAGTCATCAGTCACATGATCAGTTATCACTCACATGATCGTTCATTAGTCACATGATCACATGGTCGTTATCAGTCAAATGATCACATGATCAGTTATCAATCACATGATCACATGGTCGGTTATCAGTCACATGATCACATGATCAGTTATCAATCACATGATCACATCCTCGGTCATCAGTCACATGATCAGTTATCAATCACATGATCACATGGTCGGTCATCAGTCACATGATCACGTGGTCGGTTATCAGTCACATGATCACATGGTCGGTTATCGGTCACATGATCAGTCATCAGTCACATGATCACATGGTCGGTCATCAATCACATGGTCGGTAATCAGTCACATGATCAGTCATCAGTCACATGATCGGTTATCAGTCACATGATCACATGGTCGGTTATCAATCACATGGTCAGTCATCAGTCACATGATCACACGGTCGGTTATCGGTCACATGATCACATGGTCGGTTATCAGTCACATGATCACATGGTCGGTTATCACTCACATGATCACATGGTCGATTATCAGTCACATGATCACATGGTCGATTATCAGTCACATGATCACATGGTCATTATCAGTCAAATGATCACATGGTCGGTCATCAGTCACATGATCATATGGTCGGTCATCAGTCACATGATCAATCATCAGTCACATGATCAGTTATCAATCACATGGTCGGTCATCAGTCACATGATCACATGGTCAGTTATCAGTCACATGATCACATGGTCGATTATCAGTCACATGATCAGTCATCAGTCACATGATCGGTTATCAATCACATGGTCGGTCATCAGTCACATAATCACATGGTCGGTCATCAGTCACATGATCACATGGTCGGTCATCAGTCACATGATCAGTCATCAGTCACATGATCAGTTATCACTCACATGATCGTTCATCAGTCACATGATCACATGGTCAGTTATCAGTCACATGATCACATGGTCGGTTATCAGTCACATGATCACATGATCAATCATCAGTCACATGATCACATGGTCGGTTATCAGTCACATGATCACATGATCAATCATCAGTCACATGATCACATGGTCAGTTATCAGTCACATGATCACATGGTCGGTTATCAGTCACATGATCACATGATCAATCATCAGTCACATGATCACATGGTTGATCATCAGTCACATGATCACATGGTCGGTTATCGGTCACATGATCACATGGTCGGTTATCAATCACATGGTCAGTCATCAGTCACATGATCACACGGTCGGTTATCGGTCACATGATCACATGGTCGGTTATCAGTCACATGATCACATGGTCGGTTATCAGTCACATGATCACATGGTCGGTTATCGGTCACATGATCACATGGTCGGTTATCGGTCACATGATCACATGGTCGGTTATCAGTCACATGATCACATGGTCGGTTATCGGTCACATGATCACATGGTCGGTTATCACTCACATGATCACATGGTCGATTATCAGTCACATGATCACATGGTCGATTATCAGTCACATGATCACATGGTCATTATCAGTCAAATGATCACATGGTCGGTCATCAGTCACATGATCATATGGTCGGTCATCAGTCACATGATCAATCATCAGTCACATGATCAGTTATCAATCACATGGTCGGTCATCAGTCACATGATCACATGGTCAGTTATCAGTCACATGATCACATGGTCGATTATCAGTCACATGATCAGTCATCAGTCACATGATCGGTTATCAATCACATGGTCGGTCATCAGTCACATAATCACATGGTCGGTCATCAGTCACATGATCACATGGTCGGTCATCAGTCACATGATCAGTCATCAGTCACATGATCAGTTATCACTCACATGATCGTTCATCAGTCACATGATCACATGGTCAGTTATCAGTCACATGATCACATGGTCGGTTATCAGTCACATGATCACATGATCAATCATCAGTCACATGATCACATGGTTGATCATCAGTCACATGATCACATGGTCGGTTATCGGTCACATGATCACATGGTCGGTTATCGGTCACATGATCACATGGTCGGTTATCAGTCACATGATCCCATGGTCGGTTATCGGTCACATGATCACATGGTCGGTTATCGGTCACATGATCACATGGTCGGTTATCAGTCACATGATCACATGGTCGGTTATCGGTCACATGATCACATGGTCGGTTATCAGTCACATGATCCCATGGTCGGTTATCGGTCACATGATCACATGGTCGGTTATCGGTCACATGATCACATGGTCGGTTATCAGTCACATGATCACATGGTCGGTTATCGGTCACATGATCACATGGTCAGTTATCAGTCACATGATCACATGGTCGATTATCAGTCACATGATCAGTCATCAGTCACATGATCGGTTATCAATCACATGGTCGGTCATCAGTCACATAATCGCATGGTCGGTCATCAGTCACATGATCACATGGTCGGTCATCAGTCACATGATCACATGGTCTGTTATCAGTCACATGATCACATGGTCGGTTATCAGTTACATGATCACATGATCAATCATCAGTCACATGATCACATGGTTGGTTATCAGTCACATGATCACATGGTCGGTTATCAGTTACATGATCACATGATCAATCATCAGTCACATGATCACATGGTTGGTCATCAGTCACATGATCAGTCATCAGTCACATGATCAGTTATCAATCACATGATCACATGGTCGGTCATCAGTCACATGATCACATGGTCAGTTATCAGTCACATGATCACATGGTCGGTTATCAGTTACATGATCACATGATCAATCATCAGTCACATGATCACATGGTTGGTTATCAGTCACATGATCACATGGTCGGTTATCATTTACATGATCACATGGTCGGTTATCAGTCACATGATCACATGGTCAGTTATCGGTTACATGATCAGCTGGTCGGTTATCAGTCACATGATCACATGGTCAGTTTTCAGTCACATGATCACATGGTCAGTTATCAGTCACATGATCAGCTGGTCGGTTATCAGTCACATGATCACATGGTCAGTTTTCAGTCACATGATCAGTCATCAGTCACATGATCGGTTATCAGTCACATGATCACATGGTCGGTTATCGGTCACATGATCACATGGTCAGTTATCAGTCACATGATCACATGGTCGGTTATCGATCACATGGTCGGTTATCGGTCACATGATCACATGGTCGGTTATCGGTCACATGATCACATGGCCGGTTATCAGTCACATGATCACATGGTCGGTTATCACTCACATGATCACATGGTCGGTTGTCGGTTGCATGATCACATGGTCGATTATCAGTCACATGATCACATGGTCGTTATCAGTCAAATGATCACATGGTCGGTCATCAGTCACATGATCATATGGTCGGTCATCAGTCACATGATCAATCATCAGTCACATGATCAGTTATCAATCACATGGTCGGTCATCAGTGACATGATCACATGGTCAGTTATCAGTCACATGATCACACGGTCGGTTATCAGTCACATGATCACATGGTCGGTTATCATTTACATGATCACATGGTCGGTCATCAGTGACATGATCACATGGTCAGTTATCAGTCACATGATCACACGGTCGGTTATCAGTCACATGATCACATGGTCGGTTATCATTTACATGATCACATGGTCGGTCATCAGTCACATGATCATATGGTCGGTCATCAGTCACATGATCAATCATCAGTCACATGATCAGTTATCAATCACATGGTCGGTCATCAGTCACATGATCACATGGTCAGTTATCAGTCACATGATCACATGGTCGATTATCAGTCACATGATCAGTCATCAGTCACATGATCGGTTATCAATCACATGGTCGGTCATCAGTCACATAATCACATGGTCGGTCATCAGTCACATGATCACATGGTCGGTCATCAGTCACATGATCAGTCATCAGTCACATGATCAGTTATCACTCACATGATCGTTCATCAGTCACATGATCACATGGTCAGTTATCAGTCACATGATCACATGGTCGGTTATCAGTCACATGATCACATGATCAATCATCAGTCACATGATCACATGGTTGATCATCAGTCACATGATCACATGGTCGGTTATCGGTCACATGATCACATGGTCGGTTATCGGTCACATGATCACATGGTCGGTTATCAGTCACATGATCCCATGGTCGGTTATCGGTCACATGATCACATGGTCGGTTATCGGTCACATGATCACATGGTCGGTTATCAGTCACATGATCACATGGTCGGTTATCGGTCACATGATCACATGGTCGGTTATCAGTCACATGATCCCATGGTCGGTTATCGGTCACATGATCACATGGTCGGTTATCGGTCACATGATCACATGGTCGGTTATCAGTCACATGATCACATGGTCGGTTATCGGTCACATGATCACATGGTCAGTTATCAGTCACATGATCACATGGTCGATTATCAGTCACATGATCAGTCATCAGTCACATGATCGGTTATCAATCACATGGTCGGTCATCAGTCACATAATCGCATGGTCGGTCATCAGTCACATGATCACATGGTCGGTCATCAGTCACATGATCACATGGTCTGTTATCAGTCACATGATCACATGGTCGGTTATCAGTTACATGATCACATGATCAATCATCAGTCACATGATCACATGGTTGGTTATCAGTCACATGATCACATGGTCGGTTATCAGTTACATGATCACATGATCAATCATCAGTCACATGATCACATGGTTGGTCATCAGTCACATGATCAGTCATCAGTCACATGATCAGTTATCAATCACATGATCACATGGTCGGTCATCAGTCACATGATCACATGGTCAGTTATCAGTCACATGATCACATGGTCGGTTATCAGTTACATGATCACATGATCAATCATCAGTCACATGATCACATGGTTGGTTATCAGTCACATGATCACATGGTCGGTTATCATTTACATGATCACATGGTCGGTTATCAGTCACATGATCACATGGTCAGTTATCGGTTACATGATCAGCTGGTCGGTTATCAGTCACATGATCACATGGTCAGTTTTCAGTCACATGATCACATGGTCAGTTATCAGTCACATGATCAGCTGGTCGGTTATCAGTCACATGATCACATGGTCAGTTTTCAGTCACATGATCAGTCATCAGTCACATGATCGGTTATCAGTCACATGATCACATGGTCGGTTATCGGTCACATGATCACATGGTCAGTTATCAGTCACATGATCACATGGTCGGTTATCGATCACATGGTCGGTTATCGGTCACATGATCACATGGTCGGTTATCGGTCACATGATCACATGGCCGGTTATCAGTCACATGATCACATGGTCGGTTATCACTCACATGATCACATGGTCGGTTGTCGGTTGCATGATCACATGGTCGATTATCAGTCACATGATCACATGGTCGTTATCAGTCAAATGATCACATGGTCGGTCATCAGTCACATGATCATATGGTCGGTCATCAGTCACATGATCAATCATCAGTCACATGATCAGTTATCAATCACATGGTCGGTCATCAGTGACATGATCACATGGTCAGTTATCAGTCACATGATCACACGGTCGGTTATCAGTCACATGATCAGTCATCAGTCACATGATCGGTTATCAATCACATGGTCAGTCATCAGTCACATAATCACATGGTCGGTCATCAGTCACATGATCAGTCATCAGTCACATGATCAGTTATCACTCACATGATCACATGGTCAGTTATCAGTCACATGATCACATGGTCGGTTATCAGTCACATGATCACATGATCAATCATCAGTCACATGATCATATGGTCGGTTATCAGTCACATGATCACCTGGTCGGTTATCAGTCACATGATCACATGGTCAGTTATCAGTCACATGATCACCTGGTCGGTTATCAGTCACATGATCACATGGTCAGTTATCGGTTACATGATCACCTGGTCGGTTATCAGTCACATGATCACATGGTCGGTCATCAGTCACATGATCACATGGTCGGTCATCAGTCACATGATCACATGGTCGGTTATCAGTCACATGATCACATGGTCAGTTATCGGTTACATGATCACCTGGTCGGTTATCAGTCACATGATCACATGGTCGGTCATCAGTCACATGATCACATGGTCGGTCATCAGTCACATGATCACATGGTCGGTTATCAGTCACATGATCACATGGTCAGTTATCGGTTACATGATCACCTGGTCGGTTATCAGTCACATGATCACATGGTCGGTCATCAGTCACATGATCACATGGTCGGTCATCAGTCACATGATCACATGGTCGGTTATCAGTCACATGATCGCATGGTCGGTTATCAGTTACATGATCAGTCATCAGTCACATGATCACATGCTCGGTTATCAGTTACATGATCACATGCTCGGTTATCAGTTACATGATCAGTCATCAGTCACATGATCACATGATCGCATAGTCGGTTACCAGTCACATGATCACACACGGTCGAAGAGAAGAGGGAATCCCTGGCTGTCACCAGAACTAGTGTCACCATTGCTAGATTTCCCTTCTAATACTATTCTGGTGACAACACACAATTTGTGATTTTCTTTCACTCTGATGGATAACAGTAAACAAGACAGAGAGAGAGGGGGATCTCCCTAATGGGTGCCACAGTCATCAATAAAACCTGACAGGGGGTGTAATCCCTCTCCACAGCTTGGGAAAAGCTGCTGAGGGAAGAATATCCGCCTATAGATACTGCCAATCAGACTGATTGATAAGCTGCATGGTGTGTGACATGACACGTTGCTCTCAGGGATTGCTTGGTGATGATTTGGTGATACAATAAATATTGTTTATGTTGGCAGCTCTCAGTTTAACCCTTCCTCCCTCGCAGCGCCAGGCGATTGTTCATCATCACTGGTCAGTTACGCTAGGCGCTCGTTATGCGATGACAATCGTTTATCGGTGCTAAATGGCCGGCGTGGTTAATGAATGCAGAATGTACACTGCAGGCCGAACCTTCCCGCTCACACCGAACGGCAGGCGTATCCGGGGCTTTCAGCAGAAATTCGTCACGGACAACTGCCGAGAGCGAAAGAGCAGCTGAGCGCAGATCCGGCGTTATCAATCACAAGAGCGTGAAATGGATGCGCGTTCCTCCGCCCCCTCCGCACTCCTCCGCCCGCCGGCGAGCTCACCCAATTACCAGCAGTGGAGATCATTGTACAATATGTTATGAGAGGTTTGGCCTTTTAGCAGCTCAACTGCATGCCCCAGAAACACAGAACGAGGCCGCATTGGAAACGCAAAATGAGGCCGCCCAATCCAGAATCGCAGAATGAGGCCACACACCCCAAAACTGCAATAAAAGCCTTCTGGATTCACCCTTTTTGAAGCCAAATCACTTGCTTCTAAAAAAAAAAAAAAAAAAATCCCCTTTGGAATCCATGCGTCCAACGCCCTTCAAGTAGATTAGGGGCCAGACGCATGGATTAGGGGGGCCGCGCCCCTAATGGACGGGCCACCACTGGGAAAGTGTCCCCCTTTGTGGCTATACCATCCTTCACACTTCTGTGAAGAATTTCCACATGATTTTGGAAGGTGTCCAATACTTTGTGCCCATTTGTGTGTTCGGGTACTGATGTTGGATGAGAAGATCTGGGTCACCATGAGCATTCAAATTTAATCTCAAAGCTGTTAGGTAGGGTCAGGGCCATTTTTAAGGCAGGGCAAAAGGGGCAGCTGCCCTGGGCCCTGTGATTGTTGTGAGGCCCAAAGCAGCTGCCTCATACTTGCCAACTATCCTGGTTTAAATTTCCTCGTCCCTCGAGGTTTTAGTCCCATGCTGTGTCCTGATATCTCAGTGTGAAGTGCTGTTACTAATGCTGCCCTGCTCTGCCCTATTGTTGTGTAGAGATGACTCACCTGCAGACCCTGTGTTTACATGCCAATTACCGGCATTCATATGTAAATAGTGGCGGCCGGCTGCATTGATATGTATATCATGCCCCCCTGAAGTCATATACACAGTAATCTCTAGCAACCAAGCAACAAGCAGAAATCATGTGCTGTAACATGTCTAGCAACTAATCAGTGAGCCGTAATGTGTGCTGTAACCTCTAGCAACCAGTCAGTGAGCGGTAATAATACACTGTAATCTCTAGCAACCAGTCAGTGAGCGGTAATGATACACTGTAACCTCTGGCAACCAATAGCTGCCTGATCTGATTCAGTAAACTGATTTTGAGTCTAGCTGCTATTTATTGTATGTCTCAGAGCAGGTGGAGAGCAAAACTGTATGAGGTGGGGCCCAAGAAAAGTTTTGCCCAGGGTCCAATCAATATTAAAGACGGCCCTGGGTAGGGTTAAGGTCAGGGCTCTGTGCAGGAGACTCAAGTTCCTCCACTCATAACAGTAATATGAACCTGTTGGATATCCAAACCCATGGCCATTGATATGGAGAGTCGCCCCTCCTTTGTAGTTGCAGCAACCTCTACTCTTCTTGGAAGATCTTGTTGGACCTCCCATTCCAAAAGCATGACCATTAATATTGAGCTGCCCCCCCTACACTCTCCTGGGAAGTCTTTGCACAAAATTTTGGATGGTGTCTGTGGGAATTTGTGTCCATTTGTGAGGTCAGTTGACGATGTTGGATGAGAAGACATGGCTCACAGTCAGATTTCCAATTCATTGCAAAGGTGTTCAGTAGGATTGAGGTCAGGACACTTATGTCCCTTCACACCAAACCTTTCAAACCATGTCTTCTGGGAAGGCTTTCCACAAGATTTTGGAGGGTATCTGTGGGAATTTGTGTCCATTTGTGAAGTCAGCTACTGATGTTGGATGAGAAAACCTGGATCACCATCAGTGTTCCATCCCAAAAATGTTCAGTAGGGTTGAGATTGGTCTGACCAAACCAAATTCATTTATTCATTTCAGGAACTTATATAGCACCGCCAATTTACACTTTACATATACATTCTACATTCACATCAGTCCCTTTCCTCAAGGAGCTTACAATCTAAGGTCCCTAACTCACATTCATACATATACTATACATATTAGGGCTCTGTACAGGACACTTGTCATGGTTTTGCAATAGTTTGCTTACCTGTTTCCATGTGTTCATTTCTAGAGACTAGCCGACCCTCACCTGACTGCTTTTGTAATCCATCCTCTGGCATGGCTCCACCCTAGCTCCTATCAGAGAGCTCTATATTAACCTGTGCACTGCAGGCCAACCCTGCTGATCAACCTTTGTGTGTTTGCTTCCTGTTACCTGCTGTGTGCTCTTCTGTTGTTCCGTTACCGACTTTGGCGTGTCCTTGACTATCCCTGTTTGCCTGTGATCCTGACCTTTTGGCGTGTCCCTGTCTATTCCTGTCTGCTTGTGGCCCCGACCTTGGCTTTGTCCCTCACTATCCCTATACTCCTGTTGCCTACTGTGGGTGTGAGCTGGGGGACCCTGGGGGTTGCGACCTGGAGCCAGTTGCAGCCAAGTCCATCCTCACCACTAGAGGCGCTGGTGAACACCTGCTGGCTCTTAGACTCCGCGCCCCAGGGAATCTTAGGCTCTAATCCCAGTGGGATCTGTCTCCCGTCCGCAGCAGTCAGCCGTAGGGTCCATAACCTTGCGGTGCACTCCTGATCCCTACGATGTGCATCTGTCACCTCGCCTCAAGGTGACCTGACAACACTTGAGTTCCTCCACACCAAACTGACCACGCCACATCTTTATGGAGTTGTTCTCTTTGTGGTTATACCATCCTTCCCGCTCAAGGTTCCTCTACTCTACAAGGAAGACTTTCCACAAGACTGTGAAGTGTGTTTATGGGAATTCATGCTCAGTTTTAGAGATCAGGTGATAAGTTAAGGTTGGGGCTCTGTGCAGGACACTTGAGTTCCTGAACACCAAACTGGTCACACCGTGTATTTATGGAGTTGCTGCCTTTGTGGTGTAGCACCCTCTAGCTAGGTAGGTGCTAGAGGTTCAATTTTTCTATAGAGTAGGAAAATTTAGGCAGGTCTAGCTGGTGGCTAGGCCTGTTTGTTTACTGTCTGGGCTGAGAGTTGCCCAGGGCAGGGCTAGGTGACTCACAGGTAGCATCACTGTCATGTCCCTCTTCTCTCTAGATTGTGCTGGAGAGAGAGGAGGAGAGATGGAGCTGCCTGGGGTATTCTTGACCAATCCTGACCAGGCCTCCTTAAATACACAGCTGGAGAGGAGTTGTCGGGTGGGAGAGCTGGAATGAGAGTGTGGAGGGAGCTCCCCAGTCCGGGGGGGGGGGGGGGGGGGGTGACCTTGGGCCTGGGCTCGGGTGCAGCCAGCAGGAGAAGAGATCCTGGAGGAGAGGTACATGAGAGAGCAAGGAGAGGACAGCGAAAGAGAGACCACTGCTAAGAGATTTCAGGGAGGACAACTGGTCACAGCCAGGAGGGCTGGTGAGTGAAGCACACTCAGAAAGACTGGGGGCCACGCCTGAGAGAACTGGGAGTTTGCAGTTTGAGATGGGTGCAGAACCAGAAGAGTGGACTAGTGGAAAGAGGCAGCTGCAAACAAGGGGGCTGGCAGGGCCTGAAGAAGGTTTACTGGGACCAGTAGCCATGTTGAGGACAGTTAGCACTAGGGGTGCAATGGATCGTCACTGATTGGTGATCCGAAAGGGTCCCCCCACTCGGATCGGCACTCACCACGATCCATGGATCGCTCCGTGGTCTCGGCCTTAGGAAAGGCCGCGGCTTCGGCCTAGCTCCGAAGCGGCGGCCATCTTTCTACACCCAGGCCATTTACAATGTGATTGCTCCATCAAATGATGGAGCGATCACTTGTAAACAAATCGGCGTCATGCCATGACGCTGGTTCCTCTCTCCCCTCTCTGTTCTGATCTGTACAGTGGACGGGAGAGATCGGATGGAAGCAATGCTGTGGGCTGGATCTGTAGTGCCCACAGTGCTGCTCTGACACAGCCATCCCTCCATACCCTGCCAATACCCTGCCAATACTCTGCCGTAACCCAGCCATACTCTGCAATACTCAGCCATGCTCAGCCGTACCCAGCCATACTCAGCCATTATTACAGTGGGGGAGATTGTGGATATTACAGTGGGGACTATATGGTGGTGGAATTTTCACAGGTTTTTGCAAATTCAATTATTATTTGCTGATCCGAAAAATGATCTGATCCCTGACTCTGATCTGAGGAACGATCCAATCTGTGTTTTTTGATCCGTTGCACCCCTAGTTAGCACCAGAACTATTTCTACATCATAGGGGCCCAAGGCCCCTGCCGGAAAAAGGCAATTCACTGAGGCCTGGCTGAGTTAGTGTCAGGCCTAAACATGTGGTGCTAGCTGGTCCGGGAATCTGCAAGTGAAGTGCTGAAGGAGTAATGGCCTGCAGCAAGTGAAGTGCTGGGGAAGTAACGGCCTGCAGCAAGTGAAGTGCTGGGGAAGTAACAGCCTGCAGCAAGTGAAGTGCTGGGGAAGTAACGGCCTGCAGCAAGTGAAGTGCTGGGGAAGTAACGGCCTGCAGCAAGTGAAGTGCTGGGGAAGTAACGGTCTGCAGCAAGTGAAGTGCTGGGGAAGTAACGGTCTGCAGCAAGTGAAGTGCTGGGGAAGTAACGGCCTGCAGCAAGTGAAGTGCTGGGGAAGTAACGGCCTGCAGCAAGTGAAGTGCTGGGGAAGTAACGGTCTGTAGCAAGTGAAGTGCTGAGGAAGTAACGGTCTGCAGCAAGTGAAGTGCTGGGGAAGTAACGGCCTGCAGCAAGTGAAGTGCTGGGGAAGTAACGGCCTGCAGCAAGTGAAGTGCTGGGGAAGTAACGGCCTGCAGCAAGTGAAGTGCTGGGGAAGTAACGGCCTGCAGCAAGTGAAGTGCTGGGGAAGTAACGGTCTGTAGCAAGTGAAGTGCTGAGGAAGTAACGGTCTGCAGCAAGTGAAGTGCTGGGGAAGTAACGGCCTGCAGCAAGTGAAGTGCTGGGGAAGTAACGGCCTGCAGCAAGTGAAGTGCTGGGGAAGTAACGGCCTGCAGCAAGTGAAGTGCTGGGGAAGTAACGGCCTGCAGCAAGTGAAGTGCTGGGGAAGTAACGGTCTGCAGCAAGTGAAGTGCTGGGGAAGTAACGGTCTGCAGCAAGTGAAGTGCTGGGGAAGTAATGGTCTGCAGCAAGTGAAGTGCTGGGGAAGTAACGGCCTGCAGCAAGTGAAGTGCTGGGGAAGTAACGGTCTGCAGCAAGTGAAGTGCTGGGGAAGTAACGGTCTGCAGCAAGTGAAGTGCTGGGGAAGTAACGGCCTGCAGCAAGTGAAGTGCTGGAGGATTAAGGAAAAGAGGTTTTAAGCAAGAGTTTGTGCTGGAGAGAAGAGTGGAGTGTATATACAGGAATGTATATAGAAGTCCCAAACAAGCTGTACTGAATCTTTCTGGGCATCCTATAAATTTCCTTTCCCGTCCAAGTTCAATCCCATCAATAAAAAAAAAAAAAAAGCTTATGTTCTATGTCTCTGAGTGTCTGAAAGATGGATGCCGGGCTGGGAAGGGTGAGGGGTGAACCACAACATTCAGCAACCCCTACTAGGGCATGGCTACAGTGGTTATACCATCCTTCACTCTCAAGGGCTTTTGAGTTCCCCCACTCTACTAGAAAGGCTTTCCACAAGACTGTGAAGTGTGTCTATGGGAATTTGTGCTAATCAGGTCATCAGTAGGGATAAGGTCAGGGCTCTGTACAGGACACTCAAGTTCCTCCACACCCAACTGGTCACACCATGTCTTTGTGGAGATGCTCCCCCTGTGGTTATACCATCCTCCACTCTCAAGGGCAGTTGAGTTCCTCCACTCTACTATGGAGACTTTCCACAAGACTGTGACGTGTGTCTATGGGAATTTGTGCTCAATTTTAGAGATCAGTACGGTTAAGGTCGGGGCTCTGTACAGGACACTCCAGTTCCTCCACACCCAACTGGTCACACCATGTCTTTGTGGAGATGCTCCCTTGCGGTTATACCATCCTCCACTCTCAAGGGCATTTGAGTTCCTCCACTCTACTATGGAGACTTTCCACAAGACTGTGAAGTGTGTCCATAGTCATACCATGTCTTTATGGAGCAGGCTTTGTACATGGGGGGGGGGGGGGGGGGTACAGTCATGCTTGAATAGAAAAGGGTCTTCACCAAACTGTTACCACAAGGTTGGAGGAACGCAATTGTCTACAATGTCTTTGTATAATGGAATATTACCAGTAACCTGGCCATATATTGTAAGTGAAGATCTCACTCAAAGCAACCAATGAGATCTTATCTTTCATCCTTTGTGTAAGTGAGAAGAGGAAAATGATTGTTTTTGAAACAGCTCGTCTATTGCCCCTGTTCCCAGAGATCAAGGAGCATCTCACTGCAGTGACTACATATGCCGGTGATGGGGAACCTCAGCAGGGCTGGACTGGGACAGAAATTTGGCCCTGGACTTCATCCAGACCGGCCCACTTACATTTTGAGTGTCCCATCACCACCCCCTTACATCAGAGTGTCCCATTACCAGCCCCCTTACATCAGAGTGTCCCATCAACACCCCCTTACATCAGAGTGTCCCATCACCAGCCCCCTTACATTAGAGTGTCCCATGGGCAGCCCCCTTACATCAAAGTGTCCCATCAGCACCCCCTTACATCAGAGTGTCCCATCACCAGCCCCCTTACATCAGAGTGTCCCAACACCAGCCCCATTACATCAGAGTGTCCCATCACCAGCCCCCTTACATCAGAGTGTCCCATCACCAGCCCCCTTACATTAGAGTGTCCCATGGGCAGCCCCCTTATATCAGAGTGTCCCATGAGCAGCCCCCTTACATCAGAGTGTCCCATCACCAGCCCCCTTATATCAGAGTGTCCCATGGGCAGTCCCCTTATATCAGAGTGTCCCATGAGCAGCCCCCTTACATCAGAGTGTCCCATCACCAGCCCCCTTACATCAGAGTGTCCCATCACCAGCCCCCTTACACCAGAGTGTCCCATCACCAGCCCTCTTACATTAGAGTGTCCCATGGGCAGCCCCCTTATATCAGAGTGTCCCATCAGCAGCCCCCTTACATCAGAGTGTCCATCACCAGCCCCCTTACATCAGAGTGTCCCATCACCAGCCCCCTTACATCAAAGTGTCCCATCAGCAACCCCTTACATCAGAGTGTCCCATCAGCACCCCCTTACATCAGAGTGTCCCATCACCAGTCCCCTTATATCAGAGTGGCCCACTGAGCCATCGGCCCACCGGGAAACTCCCAGTAGTCCCGATGGCCAGTACATGCCTGAACCTCAGATGTTTTGAAACTACATTTCCCACGATGCTCAACTACACTGCAGAGTACATAACATGACTAGACATGGGCGTCGTCAATAAATTCGGTTTCATTCTGTTCCGTTACGGTTCGTATTAAAATTAATTCGTACTTCGTATTTCGTGTCCGAAATTCAATTTCAATTCGTACGAAATACAAATTGCCGTTAGGTTCGTTAACTTGTACAAACGTTCTTTACGATGAATTTAAAGGCAAAAATATACCTCAATATGACAGTCGATGCTGATGGAAGTTTGGTTTTTTATCCCAAATACGAAATTCCATTGAAGAATTTCCTATCCAAAATACGAATTTTCATTAGATGAGGGGCTCCCACCATCCCTGTGCTGTGCCGACTTCCTCCTGGGGATTCGTAAACAAAAGTTCGTATTTCGTACAAAATTTGGACGCATGGCAATTCGTATTTCGGATCCTCCCTAACGTACGAATTTAGGGAAATTCAGACGAATTTGAGATTCGTACGAAACGAATCGCACATGTCTAAACATGACTAGGGTAGCCAGAAACCTTACCACCCAGTCCCAGCATGTATTACCTTATCCTACTTAAATACTCTATAAATAAGACACTGAGACCTGCTGGATGAAATTGGCCTGTCCGGCCTTTATTAACAATAACCAAAATCTTAACTTTATTCCAGATTTTAACCTTATTACACATATCCATTTCTTATAACTGTGTATCTAATCAAAAACAACCATCCAGCTTATTAGTTGGCGATCCCTGACGACCTCTATTATTTGAGCCTGAAAGTGGTTGTAAACCCTTACAACCAACTTTGACCTACAGGTAAGCCTAGATTAAGGCTTACCTGTGGGTCCAAGAAATATCTCCTAAACCTACACGGTTTAGGAGATATTTGCCGAAAGATAGGCACCGCTGAGCGCGCCGCGGTCAACGGCGATATGCCGCGAGTGGCGGCTCCCATGGGCATGCGCGGGAGTGACGTCATCGCGGCTTCGCCGAATGACAGCAGCGGAGCAGCGAGACCCCACTGAGAAGATGGATGCGCCGGACTACAGGGGACAGCGGTGACTTCGCTGGCTCCTGTGTCAGCTAAGTGACACATAATGGACTATTATGCGATGCGATGCGATGCGATGCGATGCGATGCATAGTAGTCCATTATGCTTTACCTTTGCAGGGAATGAAAGAGGAAGTAACACCCATCAGGGTTTACTTCCTCTTGAAGTCCCATTTCTGTTGGCATTCGTCTCCAGCCACCAACTCGCCTCGGGGACTTGCCAACTGACCCCAGACCCCCAACTTATTAACCCCAGTCAGTCTGGCCAACCTTCAGCCTAACCGGAAGGACTCCATACCTGTGATGGGTCCTAACTTTCTCCATACCTCCACTTAACTGAGTAACTATTTAACTGCCATTGAGGAACCTCCACAACTACCAATCCAATACCAAGGTAGCCACCCTCCCTACCCCTCATCAGGGCGGGACGGGTGGGCGGGAACTTCTCTCCTATCCTGCTGACTCCGGACTGCTGACCTAAAGCCTTCCCCTGACCACCAACTGACCTATACTCCTCCCACACATCATTCCTCCAATAAGGTAAGTTCCTAAGTTCTTAACCCCACCTCTAAACTCTTACATAGTAAGACTTGCACCCTGTCATGTCCGCACTCTGCCTACACTATGTTGCAGCTACGTGCATGTCTTCATGGTGTCCTATCATATAAGGTCCCCCATCCAATAGTGTCCGCTGTGTACTGCGCATGCGCAGTACACAACAACACAGATTCCGAAAATAGCCGAGGATGAACGGCGCCTGCGCCGTGAGTCCAGGTTCTATCCCCACCATCCAAGTGGAAATAGAGTAGGAATATAAAAGAGCCGAGCGCAGCAAGGCCGAGCCCGAAGCGTGGCGAGGGGCCCTCTAATATTCACAACCCTATGTCCACTTGGATGGTGGGGCTACCACCATCCGTTCAGCTTCGGAGATTTTCCGAAGCTTCCTCATGCGCAGTACGGGGCGGACACTATATGATGGCAGGACACTATCTGCCAGAACAACGGGAAATGTAGTTCCAAAACATCTGGGGTGCCAAGGTTCGCCATCACTGACGTAGGCCATATTATAGCCGGAGGAGTATTAAAATATACCTGATCTCTACAATCAACACCGCGTGAGAACATACAGTAAATGTAAAAGAAGGACCCCATGCAGTGGCGTAACTAGAACCTTCAGGGCCCCGATGCAAGAAACCATGAAGGGCCCCCCTGAACCCCAGCCAGGGCCCTTCCCTCCGAGTCCGGCGGTGGAACTCCAGGGCGTGGTCACAGGTATAACCTTTGTGAGCCCTGTAGTTCCACCACTGGTATCAGTAGTTTATTTTTATTATTTTTTTTATGGTGTGTGGGGGATGGGGTCCTCTCACTCACCATGACCAAGCTGTAGGCCGCGCACTCATCCATGTTGGCCTGGGCTCCATCCAGTGTGCTGGACGGGTGATCAGCATATCTCCCAGAAAGACCTTTCATCATCTGTGTATGATGGGGGAGGAGGGGGGCTGGCAGACAAGCCTGCAGTGTCCTTCGGGGAGCTCTCATAGGGCTGCACTGCATCTGTGTGCTTAAAGTTTGTTTACCCGGGAGAAGTATGCAGTGCAGTGTGGGCCGGACTCGGGGGGGCGGGACTCTGGCTGGGGAGAACAGACATCAGACTGAGCGGCAATGCATGGAGCAGGAGAGGGGTACTCTGAGGAGCCGGCCGAGGACACAGGTCATGCGGGGAATGCACAACTAAAGAGCAGCCAGTGCGATAGTCCAGCATGGAGCTCTGCTAGTCACCCTCCACCTCCAGCCACCCATGCGCATGGTGCACTGGTACCCCTAGCTGCCTATGCTGCTGCCGGCCATATGTAGAGGGGGCTGCATGGGCCCCCTGCATCACAGGGCCCGGTTGCGGTCGCGACTGCTGCACCCCCTATAGTTACGCCCCTGACCCCATGGGGCCCCCCAATCTTTGGCAGGAACATGCCCACTGCAGTCCTGGGGCAATCTCTATTTCAGGAGGCTCCCAGCGTAGAATGTAGGCTTCTGATTGGCTCCAAACAACCACCAACAGTTCAGTCTTACAAACATTCTCTCTATCATTCACATGAGGGCGGCGGCGAGGCTCACGATTGGACGGTGGGAGAGTGTGAAGAATGACTCCTCTCCCTAGATGTTGGTATTTCGGCTTTTACTCGCCAGTAACAGAAGATTTCTCAGTGCCGCAGGACAGGTGCTCTTTACGCCGTTCCTCGAGCACCGCCACGATGCCCCCTCGGTGCTAACGGGACGTCATGGCGGAGTAGCTGTGTCAGTGATGTGAGTTATCAGCAGGCTGAGTGGCACCGTATTGTAATGGCGGTCAGCTCGCTGATGCGATGTGACAAGACGTGCGGCCTCATTACATGTCACACAGACAGCGCAGCCCCCGGGAACTCCGCAGTTCTGCTGCGCTGGCAGAGAGACGCAAATTAAAAAGACGAGTGAAAACTGGGTCATTTAGGAAACAAAAAAAAAATAAAAAAATGGAAAAAATCAGCCGAGAGACGAGGAATGAAGACATCGGCGGCTTCACCGCGCCGACTCAGCCACCGCGGGCACAGCGACAGCGCAAATTAATGTAGATGTATACCCAATCACTGCAATCTATACAACCTGTCACTTCAAAAGAGAGGCCCGGGGTGGAACCCCAAGGCAGTAAACGGAGAGCCGGCATTACAGGGGTTAAAGGGGCTTGGGGTACAAGGAGCTAATAGCAAGGGGTATTTCAGGGCTGTTCAAAGTAGGATATGGGGGGGCTGGGTGGAGCTTTGGGGGGGAAGTGATTAGGGGATGGAAAAGGGGGTGGTCTCCAGTCGAAAGGAAGAGGAGTGTGGAACAACTTCGCACCCTCCCACCCTACATTTGGTGGGTATTTCGTGTTTTGGGGGACTTGAGTGTCCTGGTTGAGCCGGGTTGTGGCACTTGGCGGGTTGCAAGGTCCTTTTTAGGCCATATGGGCACAAAAGAGGCATGGCGTAGGGACCCGTCTGAGGTACAGCTCCCAGTTGGTGTATGGGCACCTGCGAGTTGTCTCTGAGTTGGTGGTTTTTGCGACTGGAGGCCTTAGAAATGACGAGCAGGTACGGTTTTGGTTTCATGCCTATTGGGACCTTGGGCTCCTTTCTTTAACCACCTCCCACCCGGCCACTGCACATATACGGCCGGGTGGGCACTTCCTCCTTCTGAGTGGACGTTCAGGAACATCCCTCAGAAGGAGCGGGATCGCGTGCAGCACGTGCCCTCGCATCGGCGTGATCCCGATGTGCTAGTGTCACCTGGACACGGCGCATCTCCGATCGGCAGGAGGGCTCTGTCATTGGCCCTCCTGATCACATGATGGCTGTGTCCAATCAGAGCCGTCATGCGATGTAAACAGAGAGCTGGTTGCTAGGTGATCGGCTCTCCTCTCCTCAAAAGGAAGTTGTCAGTGAGGAGAGGAGAGCGGATCGCTGAAGCCAGCCAGTGATCAGTATGTGCTGTTTTTTACAGCTTTTTACACACTGATCCCCGGCCCAGTGTCCCCACACAATGTAAACACACAATGTCCCCATAATAGTGTCCTCACACAGTAAAAACACCTGTCCCCCACATATGTAACAGTAAAATCATATGTCCCAATGGTCATCTGCACACATCTGTCTGTGATCATCTGTGCACATCTGTCCGTGATCATCTGCGCACATCTGTCAGTGATCATCCGCGCACATCTGTCAGTGATCATCTGCGCACATCTGTCCTTGATCATCTGCACACACCCGTCCGTGATCATCTGCACACATCTGTCCTTGATCATCTGCACACATCTGTCCTTGATCATCTGCACACATCTGTCCGTGACCATCTGCATACATATGTTCATGATCATCTGTGCACATCTACATGATCATCTGCACACATTTGTCCTTGATCATCTGCACACATCTGTCCTTGATCATCTGCGCACATTTGTCGGTGATCATCTGCACACATATGTTCATGATCATCTGTGCACATCTGCATGATCATCTGCACACATCTGTCCTTTATCATCTGAACACATCTGCCCGTAATCATCTGCACATATCTGTCCTTGATCATCTGAACACATCTGTCCTTGATCATCTGCACACATCTGTTCTTGATCATCTGCGCACATCTGTCCGTGATCATCTGCACACATATGTTCATGATCATCTGTGCACATCTACATGATCATCTGCACACATCTGTCCTTGATCATCTGCGCACATCTGTCCGTGATCATCTGCACACATATGTTTGTGATTATCGGTGCACATCTACATGATCATCTGCACACATCTGTCACTGATCATCTGCACACACCTGTCCTTGATCATCTGCACACATCTGTCATTGATCATCTGCACACATCTGTCATTGATCATCTGCACACATCTGTCCTTGATCATCTGCACACATCTGTCATTGATCATCTGCACACATCTGTCATTGATCATCTGCACACATCTGTCATTGATCATCTGCACACATCTGTCCTTGATCATCTGCACACATCTGTCATTGATCATCTGCACACATCTGTCCTTGATCATCTCCACACATCTGTCCATGATCATCTGTGCACATCTACATGATCATCTGCAAACATCTGTCCTTGATCATATGCACACATCTGTCCTTGATCATATGCACACATCTGTCCGTGATCATATGCACACATCTGTCCGTGATCATCTGTACAAATCTGTACATGATCATCTGCGTACAACAGGATTTTTTTTTTTTTTTACCAAAGACATGTAGCAGAATAAATTTTGGCTTAAATTTATGACAAAATTCGATTTTATTGGATTTCTTTCAAAACAGAAGGTTGAAATTTTTTTTTTTGTTTCAAAATTTCCACTCTTTTTTTCCCTTTTATCACAAAAAATAAATAGATTTTTGATTAAATATCACCAAAAGAAAAATCTATTTGAGTGAACAAAATGGTAAAAATGTCATTTGGGTACAGTGTTGCACGACCGCGCAATTCTTATTGAAAGCGCAAGAGCGCTGAAAGCTGAAACTTGGCCTGGGAAGGAAGGGAGTAAAAGTGCCGGTACTGAAGTGGTTAATAAACTGTATGTTATGTTTTGATATGTTAAGTATTAGACATTTATATTTTGGTTAATAAAATGGTTCCTTTGGCCAATTTGCTCCAATTCTGGGAGGTGTGGTCATTAGATGGAAGGGGGGGGGGTATTGGGGGGGTTATCGGTATAGCAGGTAACCAGCCATATTTAATACCATAGTCAAGTCATTTTCAATCTTTATAAATATCGGGTGATCCCGCCATGGAGGTCCTTCTTCAGGCACTTCCTGTTATAAGGTGACAACGTCCTGTCACTGCCTCCCAGCTGTGCTCCTGCGTTGTCACATGGGGCCTCAAGTGGGCATTTTGAAGACACATTACACAGACACGTTCCACTGTTGTCCCCATCAAGAAACCAACTTGGAGAAATGCCATACAGCTATCATCGGAGTGTATGGAGACAGGAAGTGGCTGCAAAGAAGCTGCAGGAGATCAGCAGCACGACCTGACTACTCTCTTTTCTACTGCCCCGTGGACACTGTAGCCCTTCCGCTGCAGCAACCCCTCGATAGGGCGATTCCGAGGGCTGCAATCCGGCGACAGATTGCAGAAAAGAAGATCAGGGGCCACTAGACTTTGTAGCCCATCCCAACGATCTCGGATGAAGAACACGTGGTACCCGGGTGAGCCCGCGACGCCTGCCCGGAGCACCATAACTAAACCTGCAATTTGCTTTGCTTTCAGTCTGAAAATCTAATTTTTGGAGATTCAGATGTATCTAAATCACCGAATGGACATAGTAACCAATGTAAGGAATCCAAAAAAAAAAAACTTCAAAGCAAAATGAAGCAATAAATTTGTTAATTTTGTTTCATTCGGATTCATTAAAAGAGCTGGTTGTTAAGGAGCCGGCAGCTGCCACGTCCTTAGCAACCATGACTCATCTGCTGTCACTGGATGACCCCGCCCCCATATTTACTCGTCATTTGGCCGGTGACACAACAGTCATGCTTGGCAAGTGGCGGAATTGTTTTTTCTGTGATAGACGTTTTGTATTTACTTCAGGAGGGGACATTTATTTTGGGGGGGGGGGGGGTTTAATAAACGACTTGTCGAAAAAAACACTTCCTCTGCACTACATGGCTATGTGAAGACACTTGCACAGAAGGGTGTGGCTGCACCAAGGGGTGTGGCTGCACTGAGGGGTGTGGCTGCACTGAGGGGTGTGGCTGTTACTCAGCTCTGGAGGTGGAGGGCAGAATTCGGTCATGAGGAATTATAAGGTGTTTCTATGCATATATCACATGGGGGGTACAGGACTGGAACGAGGATTTCTGGGGGGGGGGGGTACAGGACTGGAACGAGGATTTCTGGGGGGGTACAGGACTGGAACGAGGATTTCTGGGGGGGGTACAGAACTGGAATGAGGATTTCTGGGGGGGTACAGGACTGGAACGAGGATTTCTGGAGGGGGTACAGGACTGGAACGAGGATTTCTGGGGGGTACAGGACTGGATCTGGGATTTCTGGGGGGGGGTACAGGACTGGAACAAGGATTTCTGGGGGGGTACAGGACTGGAACGAGGATTTCCGGGGGGTACAGGACTGGAACGAGGATTTCTGGGGGGGTACAGGACTGGAACAAGGATTTCTGGGGGGGTACAGGACTGGAACGAGGATTTCTGGGGGGGTACAGGACTGGAATGATGATTTCTGGGGGGGGTACAGGACTGGAACGAGGATTTCTGCGAGGGCTACAGGACTGGAACGAGGATTTCTGGGGGGGTACAGGACTGGAACGAGGATTTCTGGGGGGGGGGTACAGGACTGGAACGAGGATTTCTGGGGGGGGTACAGGACTGGAACGAGGATTTCTGGGGGGGTACAGGACTGGATCTGGGATTTCTGGGGGGGGGTACAGGACTGGAACAAGGATTTCTGGGGGGGTACAGGACTGGAACGAGGATTTCCGGGGGGTACAGGACTGGAACGAGGATTTCTGGGGGGGTACAGGACTGGAACAAGGATTTCTGGGGGGGTACAGGACTGGAACGAGGATTTCTGGGGGGGTACAGGACTGGAATGAGGATTTCTGGGGGGGGTACAGGACTGGAACGAGGATTTCTGGGGGGGTACAGGACTGGAACGAGGATTTCTGGGGGGGGGGGTACAGGACTGGAACGAGGATTTCTGGGGGGGCTACAGGACTGGAACGAGGATTTCTGGGGGGGTACAGGACTGGAACGAGACTCTCCCAGACATTGTCAGGAGGATGAAGTCACTGCCCAGGAAGAGACCGAGATAATGAGACCTCACAGATCAGACTGTCCACTCTTCATTAAGACAGCCAATGAGAAGCAAAGGAAGACAGTACAGAGTGAGAGGAGAGAGAGGAGAGGAGAGACAGTACAGAGTGAGAGGAGAGCAGAGAGAGGAGAGGAGAAACAGTACAGAGTGAGAGGAGAGACAGTACAGAGTGAGAGGAGAGGAGATCAGAGGACAGGAGAGACAGTACAGAGTGAGAGGAGAGGAGATGAGAGGACAGGAGAGACAGTACAGAGTGAGAGGAGAGGAAAGGAGAGGAGAGACAGTACAGAGTGAGAGGAGAGGAGAGCAGAGAGACAGTACAGAGTGAGAGGAGAGGAGGGGAGAGACAATACAGAGTGAGATCAGAGGACAGCATAGACAGTACAGAGTGAGAGGAGAGAAGAGACAGTACAGAGTGAGAGGAGAGGAGAGACAGTACAGGGTGAGAGGAGAGGAGAGCAGAGAGAGAAGAGGAGATACAGTACAGAGTGAGAGGTGAGGAGAGGAGAGACAGTACAGAGTGAGAGGAGAGGAGAGACAGTGCAGGGTGTGAGGAGAGGAGAAAGAGGAGAGACAGTGCAGGGTGTGAGGAGAGGAGAGGCAGTACAGGGTGAGGGGAGAGGAGAGAAAGTACAGGGTGTGAGGAGAGGAGAGACAGTACAGGGTGTGAGGAGAGGAGAGAGAGGAGAGACAGTGCAGGGTGTGAGGAGAGGAGAGACAGTACAGGGTGAGGGGAGAGGAGAGAAAGTACAGGGTTTGAGGAGAGGAGAGACAGTACAGGGTGTGAGGAGAGGAGAGACAGTACAGGGTGTGAGGAGAGGAGATGAGAGAAGAGACAGTACAGAGTGTGAGGAGAGGAGAAACAGTACAGGGTGAGGGGAGAGAAGAGAAAGTACAGGGTGTGAGGAGAGGAGAGACAGTACAGGGTGTGAGGAGAGGAGAGACAGTACAGGGTGTGAGGAGAGGAGAAACAGTGCAGGGTGTGAGGAGAGGAGAGAGAGGAGAGACAGTACAGGGTGTGAGGAGAGGAGAGACAGTACAGGGTGAGCGGAGAGGAGAGAAAGTACAGGGTGTGAGGAGAGGAGAGACAGTACAGGGTGTGAGGAGAGGAGAAACAGTGCAGGGTGTGAGGAGAGGAGAGAGAGGAGAGACAGTACAGGGTGTGAGGAGAGGAGAGAGAGGAGAGACAGTACAGGGTGAGGGGAGAGGAGAGACAGTACAGGGTGTGAGGAGAGGAGAAACAGTGCAGGGTGTGAGGAGAGGAGAGAGAGGAGAGACAGTACAGGGTGTGAGGAGAGGAGAGACAGTACAGGGTGTGAGGAGAGGAGAGACAGTACAGGGTGTGAGGAGAGGAGAGACAGTACAGGGTGTGAGGAGAGGAGATAAGAGGAGAGACAGTACAGGGTGTGATGAGAAGAGAGACAGTGTGCAGAGTGGGAGGAGAGGAGAGGAGAGGAAAGGAGAGGGGAGACAGTATACAGTATATGGAGTGGAAAGGAGAGATGGTAGAAAGTGTAAGGAGTGGAGAGGAGACATGATACAAAGAGTGAGGAGAAGAGGGCAGGGACAGTAAAGAGGGAGAGGAGACAGAACAGAGTGAGAGGCGATGAGTGGAGAGACAGTAATCAAGGAGAAGAGAGTGCGAGGGGGGAGGAGAGAGACAGGAGACATTAAGACAACCAATGAGAAGGCAAGGAGAGACAGTACAGAAAAGAGGAGAGGAGGAAGAGAGGAGAGGAGTGACAAGTGTTTATTAAAGCACACAGAGAGGGGGAGGGGTGGTGGAAGGACACAGAGTTATTTATCGCTCATTAATGCCCAATATGTCCGATGTGATAAACTCTGTCACCCCCACACACTCATCAGATCTGTGTCCCCTCTGAGAGATTTCTCATCACTTCCTGTGCTGGGTGGAGAGGCAGCAATAAAAGCCCTACAGAGGCTCTGACCCTCCCATCCATGGCTGTAGTCGGACATTAAATATTGGTAATTGTGATGGATTGTGGATATTTTTCCTCACGTGGCATTCCCTAGCGCTCCAATCACAGCGCTCCGCCCCGGACGCTCGTCGTATAAACGCCTCTTCTCGCTCTAGCGCTCCGGCTGCCGTGGCACGCTCACACATCGAACCCCACCCCCCCCACATGAGGTTTCATCATTATTCTACATCTGAGTCTGCTGCCCCAGAAAATGAAAGTCTCTCCGGTGTAAGAAGTCTGGAGGAGGCGGCAGACAGGCGTTCGCTGCGTTTGAACATCTCGTGTGTGTGGCAGAATCTCGTCTTGCACGGAGTACATGCCTCCGGCCTCTTCTGACAGCTCTGCAGATAAGTGCCGAAACGCGCCGGTCTCCCAGGAACGGCGGAATAAAACCTCCAAAGTGTGAAATGGTCGGATTTCTCGCAGAACTGCTCTGGAAAAAAAAAAACATATTTTTAATCCCAGATCTTGATTAATTCATTAAACTGGGGAGTGCGGGAAATACGCCCAGACATCAAAGCGGCAGCGCGGCGGGCAGACGGGATCGGGGCGAGAGCAGAAATAGACGATTCCTCCAACGCTGATTATAGAGGAACGGCCGGGAGCCACGCCGGGATCATCATAGGGATTCATTCCAGGGACTTACATTGTATACAGAAGGCATATATGTCTGTACAGGAGGTATATATATATATATATATATATATATATATCTGTACAGGAGGTATATATATATATATATATCTGTACAGGAGGTATATATATATATCTGTACAGGAGGTATATATATATCTTTACAGGAGGTATATACTGTATATATATATATATATATATATCTGTACAGGAGGTATATATATATCTTTACAGGAGGTATATACTGTATATATATATATATATATATATATATATATATATATATATATATGTACAGGAGGTATATATATATATCTGTACAGGAGGTATATATATCTGTACAGGAGGTATATATATATCTTTACAGGAGGTATATATATATATATATATATATATATATATATATATATATATATATCTGTACAGGAGGTATATATATATATATATATATATATATATATATCTGTACAGGAGGTATATATATTTGTACAGGAGGTATATATATATATATATCTGTACAGGAGGTATATATATATCTTTACAGGAGGTATATACTGTATATATATATATATATATATATATATATATATATATACATATATATATATACATATATATATATATATATATATATATATATATACATACATATATATATATATATATATATATATATATATATATATATATGTACAGGAGGTATATATATATCTTTACAGGAGGTATATACTGTATATATATATATATATATATATATATGTACAGGAGGTATATATATATATATATATATATATATATATCTGTACAGGAGGTATATATATATATATTTACAGGAGGTATATACTGTATATATATATATATATATATATATATATATATATATATATATATATATGTACAGGAGGTATAGATATATCTTTACAGGAGGTATATATATATATATATATATATATATATATACAGTGTATATATATATTCACACACACAGTATCTGACCAAAGTAAGTACACCCCTCAGTGACATTTCTTCTCTCTTTTCATGTGACAACACTGAAGAAATGACACTTGTCTACAATGTAAAGTAGTGAGTGTACAGCTTGTATAACAGTGTAAATTTCCTGTCCCCTCAAAATAACTCAACACACAGCCATTAATGTCTAAACCGCTGGCAACAAAAGTCAGTACACCCCCTAATGCCGCATACACAGGATCAGACTATATCCGCCGGACTTGGCAGCGGAGGTCCGCCAGACTTTCCGAACAAGCGGACTTGTCCACACACTGAGTAAAGTCTGTTAATTTTGAACGTGACTCCAGGTAAACGGGACTAGCGAAGGAAGTCAATGTCGCCGACCTTGTCAGGGTCTGCGGGCGGGGGACTTATCATAATCCGGGAGCCCTCTTTAATAAGGGGGCCCCCAGATCCCGACCCCCTACCCTATGTGAATGAGTATGGGGTACATCGTACCCCGACCCATTCACCTGGGGGAAAAAGTGTAAAAAAAAAAAAAAAAAAAAACACAGATTTTAAAAGTAGTTTATTAGACAGCTCCGGGGTCTTCTTCCCACTTCGGGGGTCTTCTCGCTGGGCTCCTCCACTATCTTCTGCTCTTTTACCGCTCTTTTACTAGTGGAGGAGCCCGGCTTTCTCGTTTGTCGTCGTCGCTGACCAGGGTTCTTCTTCCGACTTCGGGGGTCTTCTTCTGACTTCTCCCGCTCTTCGGTTCTTCTGCCGGGGTCCTCAGCTATCTTCTTCCAGCTCTTTTACTAGCCTTGGCCCGGTTTTCTCGTTCATCGCTGTCGCCGCCGCCGCCACCTTCTTCTTCTTCCTTCTTCTTTTCTTCTTCCGATGTTGACACGACGCTCTCTCCAGCCGTAATGCCAGGGACGCGTTGCGTGGCGACTTCTATAGGCATAAGGGGCGAGGGTCACCGGGTGATGTCACATGGTGTCAAGCTAAGTATAAAAGAGAATATTCCTGCGCCTAATCAAAGAGTAATCTAATTGTTGCACCGCTGCACACACTGAAATGGGGTACTTGAACCCCAATTGGAGAAGACAAAAGGTAAAAAGGTAGTGGTGCGCGGTACTATGGTGAAGAATCTAGTTAGAACAGGTTTAATATATTCAATAGGTACTCAAAAGATTAGAAGATAAATGTAATATCGTCTCCACTACAGGTAATAAATGGAACGTAGAAAAAGAAAAGACAATATATGTATATAAAAAATATATATATATGTATATATAGTGAGGGACCCTCACTCCTATGCGTAGTAGTATTTTGAGTGGTGGACAAATGGATAAGAAAAACAATTAATGATAAATAAGACTGGTGGTCCCAATGCGATTTTTTAGGTAGCAGAGTTGCATAAAGTGGCAGTGCTGAATATAAAGAAGGTCCGTGAAAATAACTACTACTGTATTTGTTTCAGTGACTAAAGTACTATACATAAAATAGTGGACGAAATAAAATATATATAAAGTGAATCACCATGCGATTTGTTAAAAATGACGAAAAACGCATACAAAGTGCTAGTGCTGAACAATAAATAGATCTGAAAAGAAAATCTGCTAAGTCAAAGTATATGTGTAACAGTGTACAAAAGTAATCATTAGCTAGATAAGGCAAAAGATGTAAGTAATGCTTGCCTTGTGACTAAAGAAATCGCATATGGTGTTAAAGCCAAGGGAGGGTTAAGCAAAGTGACTCTGTGCGGGTGTCTTTATACCATAGACTTAAATATCGGTGCAGTGCACTAAATTGAATCATACAATCAAAGAAAATAAATCAAATTGTTGAATCAAAACAAAAACGCATAAAACGATCCAAGTGTTGGTGAGAGGGAAACAACCCTCTGGGAATAATCCAAAACAGAAGGAAAAAGGTGCACAGTGTTTGAAACTATAAAAAATATAAAAAAACAACAATGGAACAGTAATCCTAGTTAAAATTGTCCATTCAGCTGGTGCAACAACAAGTGGCGATTAGCCCAAAATCGCATGTAACAAGACAGTCGCCTGCAATGCTGGTGCTTAAAATATATGTGCACTATAAGGTAGAGATTTAAACAGTGATAATGGTGATGGTGGATATCTCCCACGTGGTCCTGTGTAATCAGAATATGGGTGTCCCCTTACCTTACAGCTGTAAGGTAACAGCATATGGTATATGTATCCTCAGGGTTCCTGGTGGTCCTTATCCCTCGAGGTCCTATTCACGTGTCCCCGGGTCCTGGCGTCTCCTGCTTACTGTGCCGTATTGGGCTCTGTAAGTGGTCCCTCAGCGGTACTTCAGCGTGGGGGGGGGGGAATTGGTGGTATACCTCGGCGGTTTTATGCAAGGGGTTAAACAGATAAGGAGGAAGGGAGCCCCATAGTATAGTATTTTTCAACAGTATTGAAATTTATTTATAAAAACAGCTTTGGTACTCACAAACAGACAGAGTTTTTGTATGGTGTATAAACGAACCTCGAGCTCGATTGCGTCACTTCCGGTAGCGTCCCGACTAGTGTTCGTCACGGTCACGTGACTTCATCAGGGGACACGTGAATAGGACCTCGAGGGATAAGGACCACCAGGAACCCTGAGGATACATATACCATATGCTGTTACCTTACAGCTGTAAGGTAAGGGGACACCCATATTCTGATTACACAGGACCACGTGGGAGATATCCACCATCACCATTATCACTGTTTAAATCTCTACCTTATAGTGCACATATATTTTAAGCACCAGCATTGCAGGCGACTGTCTTGTTACATGCGATTTTGGGCTAATCGCCACTTGTTGTTGCACCAGCTGAATGGACAATTTTAACTAGGATTACTGTTCCATTGCTGTTTTTTTATATTTTTTATAGCTTCAAATACTGTGCACCTTTTTCCTTCTGTTTTGGATTATTCCCAGAGGGTTGTTTCCCTCTCACCAACACTTGGATCGTTTTATGCGTTTTTGTTTTGATTCAACAATTTGATTTATTTTCTTTGATTGTATGATTCAATTTAGTGCACTGCGCCGATATTTAAGTCTATGGTATAAAGACACCCGCACAGAGTCACTTTGCTTAACCCTCCCTTGGCTTTAACACCATATGCGATTTCTTTAGTCACAAGGCAAGCATTACTTACATCTTTTGCCTTATCTAGCTAATGATTACTTTTGTACACTGTTACACATATACTTTGACTTAGCAGATTTTCTTTTCAGATCTATTTATTGTTCAGCACTAGCACTTTGTATGCGTTTTTCGTCATTTTTAACAAATCGCATGGTGATTCACTTTATATATATTTTATTTCGTCCACTATTTTATGTATAGTACTTTAGTCACTGAAACAAATACAGTAGTAGTTATTTTCACGGACCTTCTTTATATTCAGCACTGCCACTTTATGCAACTCTGCTACCTAAAAAATCGCATTGGGACCACCAGTCTTATTTATCATTAATTGTTTTTCTTATCCATTTGTCCACCACTCAAAATACTACTACGCATAGGAGTGAGGGTCCCTCACTATATATACATATATATATATTTTTTATATACATATATTGTCTTTTCTTTTTCTACGTTCCATTTATTACCTGTAGTGGAGACGATATTACATTTATCTTCTAATCTTTTGAGTACCTATTGAATATATTAAACCTGTTCTAACTAGATTCTTCACCATAGTACCGCGCACCACTACCTTTTTACCTGATGTCACATGGTGACCCCGCCCTTATGATGTCACAGTCCTGGGGGATGCTGGGACTGTGATGCCCGGTCAGCGATGACGGCGAATGAGAAAGCCGGGCTCCTCCACTAGTAAAAGAGCGAAAAAAGAACAAAAGATAGCGGAGGAGCCCGGCAAGAAGACCCCCGAAGTCGGAAAAAGACCCCCGGAGCTGTCTAATAAACTACTTTAAAAACATGTGTTGTGTTTTTTTTATTGACACTTTCCCCCAGGTGAATGGGTAGGGGTACGATGTACCCCATACTCATTCACATAGGGTGGGGGGCCAGGATCTGGGGGCCCCCTTATTAAAGGGGGCACTCAGATTCTGATAAGCCCCCTGCCCACAGACCCCGACAACCAACGGCCAGGGTTGTCGGGAAGAGGCCCTTGTCCTCATCAACATGGGGACAAGGTGCTTTGTGGTGGCACAGGGCCCCCCTTCCCCAAATCACCCCCCATGTTGAGGGCACGCGGCCTGGTATGGGTCAGGATGGGACGCTCGCTCGTCCCCACCCCCTTTCCTGACCAGCCGGGCTGCGTGCTCAGATAAGGGTCTAGTATGGACTTTGGGGGGACCCCCACACCGTTTTTTTGGGGTAGGGGTTCCCCTTAAAATCCATACCAGGCAACAGGACTAGCGAGGTGTCAATCTCGCCGATGGAGGCGGCGACATTGACTTCCTTCGCTAGTCCCGCCTACCTGAAGTCACGTTCAAAATTAACGGACTTTACTCTGTGTGTGGGCAAGTCTGTTCACGTGGAAAGTCCGGCGGACTAGCGCACAGACGGCTGGATTGTCTGCTGGACTGCCGAGTCTGGAGGACAATTTTGAGTCAAGACTTCTTTCTAAGTCCGCCAGACTTTTGGGAAGAAAATGTCTGCCGGAACCCACACACGGGCGAATAGTCCAGCGGACTCTGGTCCGCTGGACTAAGTCCACCAGATAGTCCAATCGTGTGTACGCGGCATCAGTGGAAATGTCCAAATTGGGCCCAATTAGCCATTTTCCCTCCCCCGGTGTCATGTGACTCATTAGTGTTACAAGGTCTCAGATGTGAAAGGGGAGCAGGTGTGTTAAATTTCGCGTTATCGCTCTCACTCTCTAATACTGGTCACTGGAAGTACAACATGGCACCTCATGGCAAAGAACTCTCTGAGGATCTGAAGATAAGAATTGTTGCTCTACATAAAGATGGCCTAGGCTATAAGAAGATTACCAAGACCCTGAAACTGAGCTGCAGCACGGTGGCCAAGACCATACAGCGGTATAACAGGACAGGTTCCCCTCAGAACAGGCCTCGCCATGGTCCACCAAAGAAGTTGAGGTCACGTGCTCAGCGTCATATCCAGAGGTTGTCTTTGGGAAATAGATATGATGTGTAGCTCTCTCCGGGGATTTGTAGTTCTATCCGGTGATATGTAGCTCTATCTGGTGATTTGTAGCTCTCTCTTGGGTGATGTGTAGCACTCTCCGGTGATTTGTAGCTCTCTCCGGTGATGTGTAGCTCTCTCCAATGATATGTAGCTCTCTCCGGTGATGTGTAGCACTCTCCGGTGATGTGTAGCTCTCTCCGGGGATTTGTAGTTCTATCCGGTGATATGTAGCTCTATCTGGTGATTTGTAGCTCTCTCTTGGGTGATGTGTAGCACTCTCCGGTGATTTGTAGCTCTCTCCGGTGATGTGTAGCTCTCTCCAATGATATGTAGCTCTCTCCGGTGATGTGTAGCACTCTCCGGTGATGTGTAGCTCTATCTGGTGATGTGTAGCTCTCTCCGGTGATATGTAGCTCTCCCCGGTGATGTGTAGCTCTCTTTGGTGATTTGTAGCACTCTCCGGTGATGTGTAGCTCTCTCCGGTGATGTGTAGCTCTCTCCGTTGATGTGTAGCTCTCTCCGGTGATGTGTAGCTCTCCCCGGTGATATGTAGCTCTCTTTGGTGATTTGTAGCACTCTCCGGTGATGTGTAGCTCTCTCTGGTGATGTGTAGCTCTCTCCGTTGATGTGTAGTTCTCTCCGGTGATGTGTAGCACTCTCCGGTGATGTGTAGCTCTCTCCGTTGATGTGTAGCTCTCTTCGTTGATGTGTAGTTCTCTCTGGTGATGTGTAGCTCTCTCCAGTGATGTGTAGCTCTCTCCGGTGATGTGTAGTTCTCTCTGGTGATGTGTAGTTCTCTCCGTTGATGTGTAGTTCTCTCTGGTGATGTGTAGTTCTCTCCGTTGATGTGTAGTTCTCTCTGGTGATGTGTAGCTCTCTCCGGTGACGTGTAGCTCTCTCCGGTGATGTGTAGTTCTCTCCGTTGATGTGTAGTTCTCTCTGGTGATGTGTAGCTCTCTCCGGTGATGTGTAGTTCTCTCTGGTGATGTGTAGTTCTCTCCGTTGATGTGTAGTTCTCTCTGGTGATGTGTAGCTCTCTCCGGTGATGTGTAGCTCTCTCCGTTGATGTGTAGCTCTCTCCGGTGATGTGTAGCTCTCCCCGGTGATATGTAGCTCTCTTTGGTGATTTGTAGCACTCTCCGGTGATGTGTAGCTCTCTCTGGTGATGTGTAGCTCTCTCCGTTGATGTGTAGTTCTCTCCGGTGATGTGTAGCTCTCTCTGGTGATGTGTAGCTCTCTCCGGTGATGTGTAGCACTCTCCGGTGATGTGTAGCTCTCTCCGTTGATGTGTAGCTCTCTCCGTTGATGTGTAGTTCTCTCTGGTGATGTGTAGCTCTCTCCGGTGATGTGTAGCTCTCTCCGGTGATGTGTAGTTCTCTCTGGTGATGTGTAGTTCTCTCCGTTGATGTGTAGTTCTCTCTGGTGATGTGTAGTTCTCTCCGTTGATGTGTAGTTCTCTCTGGTGATGTGTAGCTCTCTCCGGTGATGTGTAGCTCTCTCCGGTGATGTGTAGTTCTCTCTGGTGATGTGTAGTTCTCTCCGTTGATGTGTAGTTCTCTCTGGTGATGTGTAGCTCTCTCCGGTGATGTGTAGCTCTCTCCGGTGATGTGTAGTTCTCTCTGGTGATGTGTAGTTCTCTCCGTTGATGTGTAGTTCTCTCTGGTGATGTGTAGCTCTCTCCGGTGATGTGTAGCTCTCTCCGGTGATGTGTAGCTCTCTCTGGTGATGTGTAGCTCTCTCCGTTGATGTGTAGTTCTCTCTGGTGATGTGTAGCTCTCTCCGTTGATGTGTAGTTCTCTCTGGTGATGTGTAGTTCTCTCTGGTGATGTGTAGCTCTCTCCGCTGATGTGTAGTTCTCTCTGGTGATGTGTAGCTCTCTCCGGTGATGTGTAGCTCTCTCCTGTGATGTGTAGCTCTCTCCGTTGATGTGTAGTTCTCTCCGTTGATGTGTAGTTCTCTCTGGTGATGTGTAGTTCTCTCCGTTGATGTGTAGTTCTCTCCGGTGATTTGTAGCTCTCTCCGGTGATTTGTAGCTCTCTCCGGTGATGTGTAGCTCTCTCCGGTGATGTGTAGCTCTCTCCGGTGATGTGTAGCTCTCTCCGGTGATTTGTAGCTCTCTCCGGTGATGTGTAGCTCTCTCCGGTGAAGTGTCGCACTCTCCGGTGATATGTAGCTCTCTCCAGTGATTTGTAGCACTGTGCGGTGATGTGTAGCTCTCTCCGGTGATTTGTAGCTCTCTCCGGTGATGTGTAGCTCTCTCCGGTGATGTGTAGCTCTCTCCGGTGATGTGTAGCTCTCCCCGGTGATGTGTAGCTCTCCCCGGTGATGCGTAGCTCTCTCCGGTGATGCGTATCTCTCTCCGGTGATGCGTAGCTCTCTCCGGTGATTTGTAGCTCTCTCCGGTGATGTGTAGCTCTCTCCGTTGATGTGTAGCTCTCTCCGTTGATGTGTAGTTCTCTCTGGTGATGTGTAGCTCTCTCCGGTGATGTGTAGCTCTCTCCGGTGATGTGTAGTTCTCTCTGGTGATGTGTAGTTCTCTCCGTTGATGTGTAGTTCTCTCTGGTGATGTGTAGTTCTCTCCGTTGATGTGTAGTTCTCTCTGGTGATGTGTAGCTCTCTCCGGTGATGTGTAGCTCTCTCCGGTGATGTGTAGTTCTCTCTGGTGATGTGTAGTTCTCTCCGTTGATGTGTAGTTCTCTCTGGTGATGTGTAGCTCTCTCCGGTGATGTGTAGCTCTCTCCGGTGATGTGTAGTTCTCTCTGGTGATGTGTAGTTCTCTCCGTTGATGTGTAGTTCTCTCTGGTGATGTGTAGCTCTCTCCGGTGATGTGTAGCTCTCTCCGGTGATGTGTAGCTCTCTCTGGTGATGTGTAGCTCTCTCCGTTGATGTGTAGTTCTCTCTGGTGATGTGTAGCTCTCTCCGTTGATGTGTAGTTCTCTCTGGTGATGTGTAGTTCTCTCTGGTGATGTGTAGCTCTCTCCGCTGATGTGTAGTTCTCTCTGGTGATGTGTAGCTCTCTCCGGTGATGTGTAGCTCTCTCCTGTGATGTGTAGCTCTCTCCGTTGATGTGTAGTTCTCTCCGTTGATGTGTAGTTCTCTCTGGTGATGTGTAGTTCTCTCCGTTGATGTGTAGTTCTCTCCGGTGATTTGTAGCTCTCTCCGGTGATTTGTAGCTCTCTCCGGTGATGTGTAGCTCTCTCCGGTGATGTGTAGCTCTCTCCGGTGATGTGTAGCTCTCTCCGGTGATTTGTAGCTCTCTCCGGTGATGTGTAGCTCTCTCCGGTGAAGTGTCGCACTCTCCGGTGATATGTAGCTCTCTCCAGTGATTTGTAGCACTGTGCGGTGATGTGTAGCTCTCTCCGGTGATTTGTAGCTCTCTCCGGTGATGTGTAGCTCTCTCCGGTGATGTGTAGCTCTCTCCGGTGATGTGTAGCTCTCTCCGGTGATGTGTAGCTCTCCCCGGTGATGTGTAGCTCTCCCCGGTGATGCGTAGCTCTCTCCGGTGATGCGTATCTCTCTCCGGTGATGCGTAGCTCTCTCCGGTGATTTGTAGCTCTCTCCGGTGATGTGTAGCTCTCTCCGGTGAAGTGTCGCACTCTCCGGTGATATGTAGCTCTCTCCAGTGATTTGTAGCACTGTGCGGTGATGTGTAGCTCTCTCCGGTGATATGTAGCTCTCTCCGGTGATTTGTAGCTCTCTCCGGTGATATGTAGCTCTCTCCAGTGATTTGTAGCACTGTGCGGTGATGTGTAGCTCTCTCCGGTGATATGTAGCTCTCTCCGGTGATTTGTAGCTCTCTCCGGTGATATGTAGCTCTCTCCGGTGATTTGTAGCTCTCTCCGGTGATGTGTAGCTCTCTCCGGTGATGTGTAGCTCTCTCCGGTGATGTGTAGCTCTCTCCGGTGATGTGTAGCTCTCTCCGGAGATTTGTAGCTCTCTCCGGTGATGTGTAGCTCTCTCCGGTGAAGTGTCGCACTCTCCGGTGATATGTAGCTCTCTCCAGTGATTTGTAGCACTGTGCGGTGATGTGTAGCTCTCTCCGGTGATTTGTATCTCTCTCCGGTGATGTGTAGCTCTCTCCGGTGATGTGTAGCTCTCTCCGGTGATGTGTAGCTCTCCCCGGTGATGTGTAGCTCTCCCCGGTGATGCGTAGCTCTCTCCGGTGATGCGTATCTCTCTCCGGTGATGCGTAGCTCTCTCCGGTGATTTGTAGCTCTCTCCGGTGATGTGTAGCTCTCTCCGGTGAAGTGTCGCACTCTCCGGTGATATGTAGCTCTCTCCAGTGATTTGTAGCACTGTGCGGTGATGTGTAGCTCTCTCCGGTGATATGTAGCTCTCTCCGGTGATTTGTAGCTCTCTCCGGTGATATGTAGCTCTCTCCGGTGATTTGTAGCTCTCTCCGGTGATGTGTAGCTCTCTCCGGTGATGTGTAGCTCTCTCCGTTGATGTGTAGCTCTCCCCGGTGATGTGTAGCTCTCCCCGGTGATGCCTAGCTCTCTCCGGTGATGCGTAGCTCTCTCCGGTGATTTGTAGCTCTCTCCGGTGATGTGTAGCTCTCTCCGGTGATGTGTAGCTCTCTCCGGTGATTTGTAGCTCTCTCTGGTGATTTGTAGCGCTCTCCGGTGATTTATAGCTCTCTCCGGTGATTTGTAGCTCTCTCCGGTGATTTATAGCTCTCTATCCGGTGATTTGTAGCTCTCTCCGGTGATGTGTAGCTCTCTCCGGTGATTTGTAGCTCTCTCCGGTGATTTGTAGCTCTCTCCGGTGATTTGTAGCTCTATCTGGTGATATGTAGCTCTCTCCGGTGATATGTAGCTCTCTCCCGTGATATGTAGCTCTCTCCGGTGATGTGTAGTTCTCTCCGGTGATGTGTAGCTCTCTCTGGTGATGCGTAGCTCTCTCCAGGGAAGTGTTGCACTCTCCGGTGATTTGTAGCTCTCTCCGGTGATGTGTAGCTCTCTCCGGTGAAGTGTCGCACTCTCCGGTGATATGTAGCTCTCACCAGTGATTTGTAGCACTGTGCGGTGATGTGTAGCTCTCTCCGGTGATTTGTAGCTCTCTCCGGTGATGTGTAGCTCTCTCCGGTGATGTGTAGCTCTCTCCGGTGATGTGTAGCTCTCCCCGGTGATGTGTAGCTCTCCCCGGTGATGCGTAGCTCTCTCCGGTGATGCGTAGCTCTCTCCGGTGATGTGTAGCTCTCTCCGGTGTTGTGTAGCTCTCTCCGGTGAAGTGACGCACTCTCCGGTGATATGTAGCTCTCTCCGGTGAAGTGACGCACTCTCCGGTGATATGTAGCTCTCTCCAGTGATTTGTAGCACTGTGTGGTGATGTGTAGCTCTCTCCGGTGATATGTAGCTCTTTCCGGTGATGTGTAGCTCTCTCCGGTGATGTGTAGCTCTCTCCGGTGATTTGTAGCTCTCTCCGGTGATTTGTAGCTCTCTCCGGTGATTTGTAGCTCTATCTGGTGATATGTAGCTCTCTCCGGTGATATGTAGCTCTCTCCCGTGATATGTAGCTCTCTCCGGTGATGTGTAGTTCTCTCCGGTGATGTGTAGCTCTCTCTGGTGATGCGTAGCTCTCTCCAGGGAAGTGTTGCACTCTCCGGTGATTTGTAGCTCTCTCCGGTGATGTGTAGCTCTCTCCGGTGAAGTGTCGCACTCTCCGGTGATATGTAGCTCTCTCCAGTGATTTGTAGCACTGTGCGGTGATGTGTAGCTCTCTCCGGTGATTTGTAGCTCTCTCCGGTGATGTGTAGCTCTCTCCGGTGATGTGTAGCTCTCTCCGGTGATGTGTAGCTCTCCCCGGTGATGTGTAGCTCTCCCCGGTGATGCGTAGCTCTCTCCGGTGATGCGTAGCTCTCTCCGGTGATGTGTAGCTCTCTCCGGTGTTGTGTAGCTCTCTCCGGTGAAGTGACGCACTCTCCGGTGATATGTAGCTCTCTCCAGTGATTTGTAGCACTGTGCGGTGATGTGTAGCTCTCTCCGGTGATATGTAGCTCTTTCCGGTGATTTGTAGCTCTCTCCGGTGATATGTAGCTCTCTCTCCGGTGATTTGTAGCTCTCTCCGGTGATGTGTAGCTCTCTCCGGTGATGTGTAGCTCTCTCCGTTGATGTGTAGCTCTCCCCGGTGATGCGTAGCTCTCTCCGGTGATGCGTAGCTCTCTCCAGTGATTTGTAGCTCTCTCCGGTGATGTGTAGCTCTCTCCGGTGATGTGTAGCTCTCTCCGGTGATTTGTAGCTCTCTCCGGTGATATGTAGCTCTCTCCGGTGATTTGTAGCTCTCTCCGGTGATGTGTAGCTCTCTCCGGTGATGTGTAGCTCTCTCCGTTGATGTGTAGCTCTCCCCGGTGATGCGTAGCTCTCTCCGGTGATGCGTAGCTCTCTCCAGTGATTTGTAGCTCTCTCCGGTGATGTGTAGCTCTCTCCGGTGATGTGTAGCTCTCTCCGGTGATTTGTAGCTCTCTCCGGTGATTTGTAGCGCTCTCCGGTGATTTATAGCTCTCTCCGGTGATTTGTAGCTCTCTCCGGTGATTTATAGCTCTCTATCCGGTGATTTGTAGCTCTCTCCGGTGATGTGTAGCTCTCTCCGGTGATTTGTAGCGCTCTCCGGTGATATGTAGCTCTCTCCGGTGATTTGTAGCTCTCTCCGGTGATTTGTAGCTCTATCTGGTGATATGTAGCTCTCTCCGGTGAAGTGACGCACTCTCCGGTGATATGTAGCTCTCTCCAGTGATTTGTAGCACTGTGCGGTGATGTGTAGCTCTCTCCGGTGATATGTAGCTCTTTCCGGTGATTTGTAGCTCTCTCCGGTGATATGTAGCTCTCTCTCCGGTGATTTGTAGCTCTCTCCGGTGATTTGTAGCTCTCTCCGGTGATGTGTAGCTCTCTCCGGTGATGTGTAGCTCTCTCCGTTGATGTGTAGCTCTCCCCGGTGATGCGTAGCTCTCTCCGGTGATGCGTAGCTCTCTCCAGTGATTTGTAGCTCTCTCCGGTGATGTGTAGCTCTCTCCGGTGATGTGTAGCTCTCTCCGGTGATTTGTAGCTCTCTCCGGTGATATGTAGCTCTCTCCGGTGATTTGTAGCTCTCTCCGGTGATGTGTAGCTCTCTCCGGTGATGTGTAGCTCTCTCCGTTGATGTGTAGCTCTCCCCGGTGATGCGTAGCTCTCTCCGGTGATGCGTAGCTCTCTCCAGTGATTTGTAGCTCTCTCCGGTGATGTGTAGCTCTCTCCGGTGATGTGTAGCTCTCTCCGGTGATTTGTAGCTCTCTCCGGTGATTTGTAGCGCTCTCCGGTGATTTATAGCTCTCTCCGGTGATTTGTAGCTCTCTCCGGTGATTTATAGCTCTCTATCCGGTGATTTGTAGCTCTCTCCGGTGATGTGTAGCTCTCTCCGGTGATTTGTAGCGCTCTCCGGTGATATGTAGCTCTCTCCGGTGATTTGTAGCTCTCTCCGGTGATTTGTAGCTCTATCTGGTGATATGTAGCTCTCTCCGGTGATATGTAGCTCTCTCCGGTGATATGTAGCTCTCTCCGGTGATGTGTAGTTCTCTCCGGTGATGTGTAGCTTTCTCCGGTGATGCGTAGCTCTCTCCAGGGAAGTGTTGCACTCTCCGGTGATGTGTAGCTCTCTCCGGTGATGTGTAGCTCTCTCCGGTGATTTGTAGCTCTCTCCGGTGATATGTAGCTCTCTCCGGTGATTTGTAGCTCTCTCCGGTGATGTGTAGCTCTCTCCGGTGATGTGTAGCTCTCTCCGTTGATGTGTAGCTCTCCCCGGTGATGCGTAGCTCTCTCCGGTGATGCGTAGCTCTCTCCAGTGATTTGTAGCTCTCTCCGGTGATGTGTAGCTCTCTCCGGTGATGTGTAGCTCTCTCCGGTGATTTGTAGCTCTCTCCGGTGATTTGTAGCGCTCTCCGGTGATTTATAGCTCTCTCCGGTGATTTGTAGCTCTCTCCGGTGATTTATAGCTCTCTATCCGGTGATTTGTAGCTCTCTCCGGTGATGTGTAGCTCTCTCCGGTGATTTGTAGCTCTCTCCGGTGATATGTAGCTCTCTCCGGTGATTTGTAGCTCTCTCCGGTGATTTGTAGCTCTATCTGGTGATATGTAGCTCTCTCCGGTGATATGTAGCTCTCTCCGGTGATATGTAGCTCTCTCCGGTGATGTGTAGTTCTCTCCGGTGATGTGTAGCTCTCTCCGGTGATGCGTAGCTCTCTCCAGGGAAGTGTTGCACTCTCCGGTGATGTGTAGCTCTCTCCGGTGATGTGTAGCTCTCTCCGGTGATTTGTAGCTCTCTCCGGTGATATGTAGCTCTCTCCGGTGATTTGTAGCTCTCTCCGGTGATTTGTAGCTCTCTCCGGTGATTTGTAGCTCTCTCCGGTGATATGTAGCTCTCTCCGGTGATTTGTAGCTCTCTCCGGTGATATGTAGCTCTCTCGGTGATTTGTAGCTCTCTCCGGTGATTTGTAGCTCTCTCCGGTGATATGTAGCTCTCTCCGGTGATTTGTAGCTCTCTCCGGTGATTTGTAGCTCTCTCCGGTGATGTGTAGCTCTCTCCGGTGATTTGTAGCTCTCTCCGGTGATATGTAGCTCTCTCCGGTGATGTGTAGCTCTCTCCGGTGATTTGTAGCTCTCTCCGGTGATATGTAGCTCTCTCCGGTGATTTGTAGCTCTATCTGGTGATATGTAGCTCTCTCCGGTGATGTGTAGCTCTCTCCGGTGATGTGTAGCTCTCTCCGGTGATGTGTAGCTCTCTCCGGTGATTTGTCGCTCTCTCCGGTGATTTGTAGCTCTCTCCGGTGATTTGTAGCTCTCTCCGGTGATGTGTAGCTCTCTCCGGTGATTTGTCGCTCTCTCCGGTGATTTGTAGCTCTCTCCGGTGATTTGTAGCTCTCTCCGGTGATGTGTAGCTCTCTCCGGTGATTTGTCGCTCTCTCCGGTGATTTGTAGCTCTCTCCGGTGATTTGTAGCTCTCTCCGGTGATGTGTAGCTCTCTCCGGTGATTTGTAGCTCTCTCCGGTGATGTGTAGCTCTCTCCGGTGATGTGTAGCTCTCTCCGGTGATATGTAGCTCTCTCCGGTGATGTGTAGCTCTCTCCGGTGATTTGTCGCTCTCTCCGGTGATTTGTAGCTCTCTCCGGTGATGTGTAGCTCTCTCCGGTGATGTGTAGCTCTCTCTGGTGATGTGTAGCTCTCTCCGGTGATGTGTAGCTCTCTCCGGTGATGTGTAGCTCTCTCCGGTGATGTGTAGCTCTCTCCGGTGATATGTAGCTCTCTCCGGTGATGTGTAGCTCTCTCCGGTGATTTGTCGCTCTCTCCGGTGATTTGTAGCTCTCTCCGGTGATGTGTAGCTCTCTCCGGTGATGTGTAGCTCTCTCCGGTGATTTGTAGCTCTCTCCGGTGATGTGTAGCTCTCTCCGGTGATGTGTAGCTCTCTCCGGTGATATGTAGCTCTCTCCGTTGATTTGTCGCTCTCTCCGGTGATTTGTAGCTCTCTCCGGTGATGTGTAGCTCTCTCCGGTGATTTGTCGCTCTCTCCGGTGATTTGTAGCTCTCTCCGGTGATTTGTAGCTCTCTCCGGTGATGTGTAGCTCTCTCCGGTGATGTGTAGCTCTCCCCGGTGATGTGTAGCTCTCCCCGGTGATGCGTAGCTCTCTCCGGTGATGCGTAGCTCTCTCCGGTGATGTGTAGCTCTCTCCGGTGTTGTGTAGCTCTCTCCGGTGAAGTGACGCACTCTCCGGTGATATGTAGCTCTCTCCAGTGATTTGTAGCACTGTGTGGTGATGTGTAGCTCTCTCCGGTGATATGTAGCTCTTTCCGGTGATGTGTAGCTCTCTCCGGTGATGTGTAGCTCTCTCCGGTGATTTGTAGCTCTCTCCGGTGATGTGTAGCTCTCTCCGGTGATGTGTAGCTCTCTCCGGTGATGTGTAGCTCTCTCCGGTGATATGTAGCTCTCTCCGTTGATTTGTCGCTCTCTCCGGTGATTTGTAGCTCTCTCCGGTGATGTGTAGCTCTCTCCGGTGATTTGTCGCTCTCTCCGGTGATTTGTAGCTCTCTCCGGTGATTTGTAGCTCTCTCCGGTGATGTGTAGCTCTCTCCGGTGATTTGTAGCTCTCTCCGGTGATGTGTAGCTCTCTCCGGTGATGTGTAGCTCTCTCCGGTGATGTGTAGCTCTCCCCGGTGATGTGTAGCTCTCCCCGGTGATGCGTAGCTCTCTCCGGTGATGCGTAGCTCTCTCCGGTGATGTGTAGCTCTCTCCGGTGTTGTGTAGCTCTCTCCGGTGAAGTGACGCACTCTCCGGTGATATGTAGCTCTCTCCAGTGATTTGTAGCACTGTGTGGTGATGTGTAGCTCTCTCCGGTGATATGTAGCTCTTTCCGGTGATGTGTAGCTCTCTCCGGTGATGTGTAGCTCTCCGGTGATTTGTAGCTCTCTCCGGTGATTTGTAGCTCTCTCCGGTGATTTGTAGCTCTATCTGGTGATATGTAGCTCTCTCCGGTGATATGTAGCTCTCTCCCGTGATATGTAGCTCTCTCCGGTGATGTGTAGTTCTCTCCGGTGATGTGTAGCTCTCTCTGGTGATGCGTAGCTCTCTCCAGGGAAGTGTTGCACTCTCCGGTGATTTGTAGCTCTCTCCGGTGATGTGTAGCTCTCTCCGGTGAAGTGTCGCACTCTCCGGTGATATGTAGCTCTCTCCAGTGATTTGTAGCACTGTGCGGTGATGTGTAGCTCTCTCCGGTGATTTGTAGCTCTCTCCGGTGATGTGTAGCTCTCTCCGGTGATGTGTAGCTCTCTCCGGTGATGTGTAGCTCTCCCCGGTGATGTGTAGCTCTCCCCGGTGATGCGTAGCTCTCTCCGGTGATGCGTAGCTCTCTCCGGTGATGTGTAGCTCTCTCCGGTGTTGTGTAGCTCTCTCCGGTGAAGTGACGCACTCTCCGGTGATATGTAGCTCTCTCCAGTGATTTGTAGCACTGTGCGGTGATGTGTAGCTCTCTCCGGTGATATGTAGCTCTTTCCGGTGATTTGTAGCTCTCTCCGGTGATATGTAGCTCTCTCTCCGGTGATTTGTAGCTCTCTCCGGTGATGTGTAGCTCTCTCCGGTGATGTGTAGCTCTCTCCGTTGATGTGTAGCTCTCCCCGGTGATGCGTAGCTCTCTCCGGTGATGCGTAGCTCTCTCCAGTGATTTGTAGCTCTCTCCGGTGATGTGTAGCTCTCTCCGGTGATGTGTAGCTCTCTCCGGTGATTTGTAGCTCTCTCCGGTGATTTGTAGCTCTCTCCGGTGATTTGTAGCTCTCTCCGGTGATTTATAGCTCTCTATCCGGTGATTTGTAGCTCTCTCCGGTGATGTGTAGCTCTCTCCGGTGATTTGTAGCTCTCTCCGGTGATATGTAGCTCTCTCCGGTGATTTGTAGCTCTCTCCGGTGATTTGTAGCTCTATCTGGTGATATGTAGCTCTCTCCGGTGATATGTAGCTCTCTCCGGTGATATGTAGCTCTCTCCGGTGATGTGTAGTTCTCTCCGGTGATGTGTAGCTCTCTCCGGTGATGCGTAGCTCTCTCCAGGGAAGTGTTGCACTCTCCGGTGATGTGTAGCTCTCTCCGGTGATGTGTAGCTCTCTCCGGTGATTTGTAGCTCTCTCCGGTGATATGTAGCTCTCTCCGGTGATTTGTAGCTCTCTCCGGTGATTTGTAGCTCTCTCCGGTGATTTGTAGCTCTCTCCGGTGATATGTAGCTCTCTCCGGTGATTTGTAGCTCTCTCCGGTGATATGTAGCTCTCTCGGTGATTTGTAGCTCTCTCCGGTGATTTGTAGCTCTCTCCGGTGATATGTAGCTCTCTCCGGTGATTTGTAGCTCTCTCCGGTGATTTGTAGCTCTCTCCGGTGATGTGTAGCTCTCTCCGGTGATTTGTAGCTCTCTCCGGTGATATGTAGCTCTCTCCGGTGATGTGTAGCTCTCTCCGGTGATTTGTAGCTCTCTCCGGTGATATGTAGCTCTCTCCGGTGATTTGTAGCTCTATCTGGTGATATGTAGCTCTCTCCGGTGATGTGTAGCTCTCTCCGGTGATGTGTAGCTCTCTCCGGTGATGTGTAGCTCTCTCCGGTGATTTGTCGCTCTCTCCGGTGATTTGTAGCTCTCTCCGGTGATTTGTAGCTCTCTCCGGTGATGTGTAGCTCTCTCCGGTGATTTGTCGCTCTCTCCGGTGATTTGTAGCTCTCTCCGGTGATTTGTAGCTCTCTCCGGTGATGTGTAGCTCTCTCCGGTGATTTGTCGCTCTCTCCGGTGATTTGTAGCTCTCTCCGGTGATTTGTAGCTCTCTCCGGTGATGTGTAGCTCTCTCCGGTGATTTGTAGCTCTCTCCGGTGATGTGTAGCTCTCTCCGGTGATGTGTAGCTCTCTCCGGTGATGTGTAGCTCTCTCCGGTGATATGTAGCTCTCTCCGGTGATGTGTAGCTCTCTCCGGTGATTTGTCGCTCTCTCCGGTGATTTGTAGCTCTCTCCGGTGATGTGTAGCTCTCTCCGGTGATGTGTAGCTCTCTCCGGTGATGTGTAGCTCTCTCCGGTGATATGTAGCTCTCTCCGGTGATTTGTCGCTCTCTCCGGTGATTTGTAGCTCTCTCCGGTGATGTGTAGCTCTCTCCGGTGATTTGTCGCTCTCTCCGGTGATTTGTAGCTCTCTCCGGTGATTTGTAGCTCTCTCCGGTGATGTGTAGCTCTCTCCGGTGATTTGTAGCTCTCTCCGGTGATGTGTAGCTCTCTCCGGTGATGTGTAGCTCTCTCCGGTGATGTGTAGCTCTCTCCGGTGATATGTAGCCCTCTCCGGTGATTTGTAGCTCTCTCCGGTGATGTGTAGCTCTCTCCGGTGATTTGTAGCTCTCTCCGGTGATGTGTAGCTCTCTCCGGTGATATGTAGCTCTCTCCGGTGATTTGTAGCTCTCTCCGGCGATATGTAGCCCTCTCCGGTGATTTGTAGCTCTCTCCGGTGAAGTGTCGCTCACCTCACCCAGTTTTTGCCAAATCTGACAATCTTTTGTAAAGAAATAATGAGAAATCTCAGATCTGATCACATGACTCTGATTGACTCCTCCTCTTCATCCACAACTCCTTCCACAGTCCCGCCCCCTTCTTCTCTGAGTTACAAAGTATCAATGTGGGCAGAATATGAAGCCGGGTCGGCTGTCTGGTGGGAAATCTGTAAAAAGAGACACTGAAGAGTCACACACATATCTCTGGACACAATGTCAGCCCCTCCTGGGTGGGATTTTTTTATAACCCCCTCCCCCCTCCTGCTAGGTTTTGCACCCCAGGACAGCTTAGAATTCGTATTAATGAACCCCGGAATCGAACGCACCGCGACCATTCCTATATTGGGTTTGGGTACAACGTGGCTGATTTTTTGGTGGCCGTCTGCATTTCATTGTGCGCGGCAGGATTGCAAATTGGCCGAGAAAAAAAAAAATCTCTGCAGATTGTTGGGCGAGATTGCGAGAAGACTCTGCGGAACGCGTGGCGGGTTCACGGGGAGTTCAGCCGCTATATATACGAGTAAACTGAGAAAAAATAAAATATTCAGCAGCTAAATAAAACTCCCCCGGAGCTCCGCCGCGTCTCCAACTGTCAGACACAACAAGTTTCACTTCAAAGGCCGAATCTTCAAACGGACAGAATGAAAGATGAAAGACGTTCTGCGAGAGACGAGGCCGGCCCAGCTCAACCCCTGGCCGCTGACCGGCCGCAACTTCCCCCGCCGACCGAGAAAGTTCCGCAACTCTTCTCATTTCCTTCCGTATCCGGCGAATGGACGCCGTGCGCCCGATGGAGCTGATAAAAGAGCTTGGCAGTAACCCATAGCAACCACATTACTTGGTTTGTCCCCGTTACCCTGAAACGCGCTGGCTTGATGGCCTTATTAATATTCTCAATAAATGTATTCTAACATACCATCCATCGGTGATGGCTGGTGGCCCCGCAGTCGGTGGCACCCCACCCGCTGCTTTAGGTCAGTTGGGTCACCAGCATTAACCCCACCCCCCCTCCGCGGGCGGTCGGTCATCCAGCCTCACACTAACCGCATCTAAGTCACGGGTGGGCAGCACTCCTACGGGCGATGGGCGGCGGCTTCCATCGCGTCTCCTCCTCCTCTACATCACGGGGCATTACACCGTGCATCTCCTTCCTCCTCTGAGGCATCCAATAGGGTCGCCTGTCCTTTCAGCAAGGACCCGCTTCCTGATTGGCTGGGAGACGGATTAGTGTGACAATCGCGAATATTCATTTGCGATTGTCACAACTGGGCGGGCTCTGCGCCCCGGGCCCACCCTTTTTTGAAGCCTAGACCCCCTGGCTCTAATCACGTGCTTAAAACCCCCCAATTGGAATCCATGCATCCGGTGCCCTGCATGTAGATCAGGGGGCCGGATGCATGAATAGGGCGGGGCGGCGCCCCCTAATGGAGGGGTCACCACTGCCATCCATGGAAATAGGGGTGCATCAGAACTGGGACTTTAATTATAAAAGATGAAAATCTAAAATAATATAATAAAAAATAATAAAATCCACTACAAAAAGCATGTGGGACTTTTCCTGCGATAATTGCCAGTGGCTATAGCTGCTAGCAATAATCACTGTCTGTTCTCCCAGCTGGAAAAGCTCCCCCACACTCCCTCATCGGGAGAACATAATAGCTCCACGGGAGTCTTCTTTCCTGCAGCCCGTGGAACCTCTCCACTCATAGATCGGTGTCTTCCGGCTGCGACGGGCGCACCGCGCTCTTAGAGTTTAGCAGATGCCGAGGTTTTGCTGGAAGGTCCTGGAAAGCACCAAAAGATTTGGGTTGTGTCGGTGCAGCGCCCCCCGGTGGTGGGTCCAGGGAAGACTTCTCTATTAGAAGGGAACAGACGCCTTGCGGACGGCTGACATTTCGCGGAGTGAATTGAGACGTTTTCTGATCTTCAGTCCTCTCACCGTGGCGGGGAAATTGGTGCACTCGGCGTGAATCTCTCTTCACATATACAGGTCAGACGAGTCCTTTTCAGGGAAGATTTGCCGTCATTACGCTCAGTCATCGCCGGCGCAGAGCGCCTGGTCTGTCATCTCATCATCCGCGGATAATAATAGCGCAATTATGTGATTTGCTCACCTGAAGGCCTTCGCCATGGAATGATGGCGTCTGAAACCTCCTTCATTATCCGACATCTCCGCCATATTCCGCCTCCTACGCCGCAATGACAGCCGCCGCTGACAGACACTAATTAACCGGCCAGCCGAGAGAAGGAATTTTTGCAGAACTTGTATGAGAGACGAAACTTTCCGGGAGGAGACGCCGCGCCGGAGTATCAGAGAGAGGCGTCATGGAAGAGAACCTGTCACATCACACTGAGAGGATCCGTCCACCAACTAATCCGATCAATAATCAATACAAGTATATGTGGGAGGGGCAGAGACACAAACTACTGCAGGAAACCTCCCCATTGTGGGAGGGGCAGAGACACAAACTACTGCAGGAAATCTCCCCATTGTGGGAGGGGCAGAGACACAAACTACTGCAGGAAATCTCCCCATTGTGGGAGGGGCAGAGACACAAACTACTGCAGGAAATCTCCCCATTGTGGGAGCGGCAGAGACACAAACTACTGCAGGAAATCTCCCCATTGTGGGAGGGGCAGAGACACAAACTACTGTGTTGAATTGGTTTTCTATAAATAACAGCCACAGCCTGTAACCAGCCAGCATGCTGCAGAAATTGACCCTTGCTCCCTATGTGGAAGCAGTGGTCTCTCCACAGAGGTCAAACTCCTTGCTTAGTGAAACCTATAACTATGCAATCAGCAAAGCTCATGCTGCCTACTGATTGAAGAGCTCCACTGTAGCTCCGACTCAGCAGGGGGCATGTCTGACCTCTGCAGAGAGACCACTGCTTCCATACAGAGAGCAGACCTGTAGGCTTCTGGGCTGATGCTCCTGCATAGTTGGCAACTGTCCAGAATTTCCAGAGCCATTCCGGGGATTAGGACCCTTTTCCAGATTTAATTGTTTCCTGGGAAACGTCCAAGGATATTTGGTTATTCACAATTTTGTCTGTCAGCCGCTAGAGGTCCGCGACCGGCGGAGACATTGCCGCCATTTTCAAGAAGACCAGAAGTAGGCTTGGCGGATGGCTGCAATAGAGATGCTGCGGCGCCGCCCCCCCCCCCCCCCCGCCCCGCTGCCAGTCTCTGTGACCTGTAATGGAAAGGGGCGGGGGATGGGCGGCGCCGCAGCGCAATCTCTTTCCATGTAAGGAGGACTGGTGGGGACACCAGATGTAAGGAGGACTGATGGGGACACCAGATATTAGGAGGACCGATGGGGACACCAGATTAGGGTTGCCACCTGTCCAGGATTCACCCGGACAGTTCGGGTTTGGAATCATGCGTCCGGGTTTCAGACTGCCTGAAACCCGGACACATTATTTAGACTGGACTATGGCTTCCCAGCAGGGTTTCTGGCTGCAGTTGTCTAAGCTGAGAGTGTCTGCTACACTTTTTCACACTGCCCAAAGTCAGCACTAACAGTTCCTCCAGTGACACACACAGAGACGGGAGAGAAGAGAGAGGACTCAATCTGCACCTCTTTCCCCCACCCCTCTGTGTCTGCCCCACACTCCAATCTCCAAGTCCTCTCCATACATCAGAGTTCTCAGAGTTCCCCCTTAAATCAGGGTTCCCAGAGTTCTCCCTTACATCAGAGTCTGCAGAGTCCCCCTTTACAGTGAAAGGGAACTCTGCGAGTTTCAGATTTAAAAGGGGAACTCTGTGGACTCTGATGTAACTCTTGTTATTAACTTCTTATGATTAAAAATGTTATTTAATAGCAAAATATTAAATTACTGTGCGCCGCTAAAGTGTTCGGGTTTGACTTGAAGAAAAGGTGGCGACCCTACACCAGATGTTAGGAGGACCGATGGGGACACCAGATGTTAGGAGGACTGATGGGGACACCAGATGTTAGGAGGACTGATGGGGACACCAGATGTTAGGAGGACTGATGGGGACACCAGATGTTAGGAGGACCGATGGGGACACCAGATGTTAGGAGGACTGATGGGGACACCAGATGTTAGGAGGACTGATGGGGACACCAGATGTTAGGAGGACTGATGGGGACACCAGATGTAAGGAGGACCAATGGGGACACCAGATGTTAGGAGGACCGATGGGGACACCAGATGTAAGGAGGACCGATGGGGACACCAGATGTAAGGAGGACCGATGGGGACACCAGATGTTAGGAGGACCGATGGGGACACCAGATGTTAGGAGGACCGATGGGGACACCAGATGTTAGGAGGACCGATGGGGACACCAGATGTAAGGAGGACTGATGGGGACACCAGATGTTAGGAGGACTGATGGGGACACCAGATGTAAGGAGGACTGATGGGGACACCAGATGTAAGGAGGACTGATGGGGACACCAGATGTTAGGAAAAATAATGCGCTTCAATCAGTGGCGGCTGGTGAAGTTTTTGGATGGGGGGCGCCAGACCCCGCCCATCATGACCCCGCCCATCATTTTGGCCCCTCCCACTTCTCATAAACCACGCACCTTATGTAATCTGAAAAAAAATTTGGCGTGGGTTCCCCCCTCCGAGAGCATACCAGGCCCTTAGGTCTGGTGTGGATTCCAAGGGGAACCCCCTACGCCGAAAAAACGGCGTGGGGGTCCCCCCAGATCCACACGAGACCCTTATCCGAGCACACTACCCGGCCGGCCAGGAAAGGGGGTGGGGACGAGCGGGCGCCCCCTCCCTCCTGAGCCGTTGCAGGCCGCGTGCCCTCAACATGGGGGGGTGCCTTGGGGGAGGGGGGCGTGCGGCCCCCCACCCCAAAGCACCTTGTCCCCATGTTGATGAGGACAAGGGCCTCTTCCCGACAACCCTGGCCGTTGGTTGTCGGGGTCTGCGGGTGGGAGGCTTATCGGAATCCGGGAGCCCCCTTTAATAAGGGGGCCCTGGATACCGGCCCCTCCACCCTATGTGAATGAGTATGGGGTACAATGTACCCCTACCCATTCACCTGTGAAAAAAAGTACAAAAAAAACACAACACATGGTTAAAATATTTTTTTGCACAGCTCCGGGGGTCTTCAGTCTTCGGGGGTCTTCTCGCCGGACTCCTCCGCTATCTTCTTGTAGCTCTTTTGCTAGCGGAGGAGCCCAGCTTTCTTCCTCGCCGCCGGCCTCTTCTTCCGACTTCGGGGGTCTTGTCCCCCTCTTCGGTTCTTCTTCTTCTCCAGGAGATGTTGACTCGACGATCTCTCCGGCCGGAATGCCAGTGACTCGCTGCGCTGCCACTTATATAGGGACAATGGGGCGGTGTCACATGGGTTGATGTCACATGGGTTGGTCACATGGGTTGATGTCACATGGCGACAGTCCCAGCATCCTCCGGGACTGTGACATCGTAAGGGGGCGGGGTCACCATGTGACATCAACCCATGTGACCAACCCATGTGACATCAACCCATGTGACACCGCCCCATTGTCCCTATATAAGTGGCAGCGCAGCGAGTCACTGGCATTCCGGCCGGAGAGATGGTTGAGTCAACATCTCCTGGAGAAGAAGAAGAAGAAGAAGAACGGGCGGCGGCGGCGGCGGCGGCGGCGGCGGCGACAGAAGACCGGGCCACCGCCTGTAAAAGAGCTTTAACCCGCAAATGAAGCGCCATGGATGCAATATTGTGATTGCATGGACGTGGCGCTTCTCATAGTGCACTGTGACCGGCGCCACAGTACACTATGTTAAATTGTTAAATTACATTTTTTTTTTTTTATGTCTTAAAGGGCCCGTTTTTTTTTTTTTTACACCTAGGGGGAGGGGGGGCGGCGCCCGGGCGCCCCCTATGGGCGGGCCGCCACTGGCTTCAATCATCCTGACACCATAACGATCATGGCGCCAGGATGATTGAAGCGCTTACACCAGGTACTTGGAGTATCTTTATCTGCTGATTGTCAAACTCTGGAAAACACATATTGCTATTGTGGTGTGGGATCTGGGGCTGCTGTCCCTCCATCCCTCTCCCCCCCTTTCCCTCTCCATCCCGCATTCATCTCAGACTCTAACCACACCCCTTTGAGCCACGCCTATTTAAGCCACGCCCACTGTTTTCATAAACCCCTTTTGGATGCAGAGTGCGCCTTTTCCCATGCTACGCCTACAAATGCATGCCCCGCCCCCTATTAATAATAAAACGCCGCCTACAGCCAAAAAAGTGTCCCAGAATTTTTTTTTTACAATGTTGGCGACTATGCTGCTCTATTATTCATAAGCTGGAGGTTTGGCTGGGCTGTACGCACTCTGTGTGATCCAAATAGACATTTCTTATATATTGCAGTCACGGGTCCCGGTGGGGGATGTGCGTCTTTGTCAGACAGTTGCTGGTGTTCTTATCGTATGACCAATCACAGTGGGATGTGTCCCGTGAGCCCCTCTGATATTGTTTTATAACACATGACCCGCAGTGTTCGGGGGATGGGGATTTTATTGCACATTCTATCACAGCGAGTCAGCTCAGTCTCTCCGCACGACATTATATCAGTGTGAACATACATGTCAGTCTGAGCCGCCGGTGACACGCGAGATACATGTGAAGCTAAGCGACAGTGACAGTCTCTCTGGTATGTGTGTGCGGAGGGTGACAGCCAGCACTGGGATCTGTCCGATCTCTTTATAGACAAAGAGCTGACACTCCGTTGTGAAGGCTCCCCTTCCTCCCAGAGAGTGAAAACATGACAAGAAACGCTGCGACCGCCACACAATGATCAATACGAATACCGATATCTGACTCAAAGAATCCGATGATGTCATGGCTCAGAGAATACGATGATGTCATCACTCACAGAACCTGAAGATTTCATCGCTCAGAGAACCCGATGATATCATCGCTCAGGGAATCCAAAGATGTCATCACACAGAGAGCCTGATGATGTCATCACACAGAGAGCCTGATGATGTCATCACACAGAGAACCTGAAGATATCATCACTCAGGGAACTCAATGATATCATCACTCAGAGAACCTGATGATATCCTCACATACAGAACCTGATGATGTCATCACTCAGGGAACCCAATGATGTTCTCACACAAAGAACCTGATGATGTCATGACACAGAGAACCTGATGATGTCATCACTTACAGAACCTGATTATGTCATTGCTCAAAGAGCCTGATGATATTATCTGACTCACAGAACCTGATGATGTCATCGCTCAGAGAACCTGATGATGTCATCGCTCAGAGAGCCCAATGATGTAATCGTTCAGGGAACCCGATGATGTCATTGCTCAGAGAACCTGATGATGTAATCTCTCAGAGAGGAGAGTATGATGATGCCATTGCTCAGAGACCCTTATGATGTCATCACTCAGAGAACCTCATACGGAAAAGGCTGATTTGGAGGTAAAACTTTAGTAATATTTGTAATTTTTGCTGTCAGTGGTTGTTATTGAAAATCTAAGTTCTCTTTATATTTCCTCTCCTGGTGATGGTTACTTCCACATGAGGATTTTTTGGGGGGAGTCTCTGATATGTAGGCAGGTCCACCGATCCCCAATCCTGACCTCTGAGCGCTGTGCTGCAACCACCCAAATCAAATCTCACAGGATAGGACTGGTTCTCTTTATATCGGTTCCCTCCTATAAACATTCAAAAGCCGGTCGTGTGCCATATTGAGGGTGAGCGTGATGATCATACCGTCCCACTGTCACACCGTCCCACCATCCCACCTTCCTACTGTCCCACCATTCCACTATCCCATCGTCCCACGATTACATTGTTCCATCATCCCACCTTTCCACTATCCCACCATTACACTGTCCCACCTTCCTACTGTCCCACCATCCCATCGTCCACGATTACACTGTTCCATCATCCCACCTTTCCACTATCTCATCATTACACCATTACACCATCCCACTGTCCCACCGTTCCACCATCTCACCATCCCACCGCTCCACATTCCCACCATTCCCCCATCATCCTGTCCCACCGTCCCATGGTCCAACATGCCACTGTTCCACCATCACACCGTCTCACTGTTCCACCATCCTACTGCTCCACCTTCCCACCGTCACACCGTCCCACCATCCAACATTCCACCTTTCCACCATCACACCGTCCCACCATCCAACATTCCACCTTTCCACCATCACACCGTCCCACCATCCAACATTCCACCTTTCCACCATCACACCGTCCCACCATCCAACATTCCACCTTTCTGCCATCACACCATCCTACCATCCTACAGTCCCACCATCACACCATCCCACTATCCCACCTGCTCACCATGGTGGCCAGGATAGAGAAATGTCTCCTTTACTTGTAGTAATTTCATTCTTCATTGGATGAGACCAAATGTCACCCACAGGAGTACATATCCAGGGGAGTGAGACAGTCCAGGAAAAACAGGAGAAAACTGGAGACCCGGTGGGGTCACAAAGGCAACCAGGAGCAATAGAGTCACAGAATGACACAGGATACTTGGGGTCACTGGAGACACGTGGGGTCACTGGAGACACTGGAGACAATGGAGTCACTGGAGACACTGGGGTCACTGGAGACACGTGGGGTCACTGGAGACACTGGAGACAATGGAGTCACTGGAGACACTGGGGTCACTGGAGACACGTGGGGTCACTGGAGACACTGGGGTCACTGGAGACACGTGGGATCACTGGAGATACTGGGGTCACTGGAGATACTGGGGTCACTGGAGACACTTGGGTCACTGGAGACACTGGGATCACTGGAGACACTGGGGTCACTGGAGATACTGGGGTCACTGGAGACACTGGGGTCATTAGAGATACTGGGGTCACTGGAGATACTGGGGTCACTGGAGATACTGGGGTCATTAGAGATACTGGGGTCACTGGAGATACTGGGGTCACTGGAGACACTGGGGTCATTAGAGATACTGGGGTCACTGGAGATACTGGGGTCACTGGAGATACTGGGGTCACTGGAGACATTGGAGTCATTAGAAACTCTCCTGACCACTCAAAATTGAAGATTTTCTTTCCATATGATAATAGTCACCAAGAAAAATAGAGAGTGTGAATCTCCCTAATGGGGACATAAATCCTGGCAGGGGGTCTCACCCCTCTCCTCTCCACTCAACACTGAAAAAAATAAAGTTTCAGGTATTTTTTTACGGGAAGCACTTGAGGTTTGACTGGCTGCTAGTCCCAAAGCAGAGAGAAGACGTGGTGATGGAACAAGGGCAAGGTGAGTCTGGCACTGCGGTCAGTTAAAGTGGACCTCTCACCTTGTGACTGTCTGCAAAGTTCCAATGTACAGTCTGATCACGGGGGGGAGGGGAGACTGAGGAAACGCTTAATCCTGCCTGCAGCTGACTGATGACATCATCTAAACCTAGGAGGAGTCCGTTATTGGAGATGATGAATGACTTTCTAATGATAGGCGGCACTTTTCGGAAAAATGATCCGGTTGTGAGTGTTGTGTCATGTCAGGGAGTTATTGTAGAGTCACCGACAGGTCGTCTTTAGTCTGTGGTGATATTTACTAATAATGACTTTGTGTATCTAACAGATACGATATTTGTGAAATCCCCAAATATTCCATCTATCGGGAGATCTCAGGCCAGCGGAATTATTACCCTGCAATGTGCAGAACTGCATATTGTTCTCCGGGGACCCGATGACGCGTTTTGTGCTGAGTGCAGCTCAGGTGGGAGATCTCCAGATGTGATCATCAGAGACCATTCAATGCAGCTAGTAGAAGTATCTAATTCTGTCCCCTTTGTCCCCCCCCCCCCCCCCCGTCCCTCCCCCCGGACATGCAGCAACCTTGAGTACACACAGTGGCGTAACTAGAACCTTCAGGGCCCCGATGCAAGAAACCATGAAGGGCCCCCCTGAACCCCAGCCAGGGCCCTTCCCTCCGAGTCCGGCGGTAGAACTCCAGGGCGTGGTCACAGTTATGACCTTTGTGAGCCCTGTAGTTCCACCACTGGCATCAGTAGTTTCTTTTTTTATAATTTTATTTTTTATTTTTAGGTGCTCCATTGGGGGACTGTCCCTAGGCAGGATGGGGTCCCCGCCCCCAGAAGAGATGAGGTCCTTTTCTCCAGGGCAGATGAAGTTAATGCCCCCAGGTGAGAAGGGGTCCCATCCCCAGGGGAGGTGGGGGTCCCTGTCCCCACGTAAGAAGGGGTATGTAATGGTGTGTGGGGGATGGGGTCCTCTCACTCACCATGACCAAGCTGTAGGCCGCGCACTCATCCATGTTGGCCTGGGCTCCATCCAGTGTGCTGGACGGGCGATCAGCATATCTCCCAGAAAGACCTTTCATCATCTGTGTATGACGGGGGAGGAGAGGGGCTGGCAGACAAGCCTGCAGTGTCCTCCGGGGGGCTCTCATAGGGCTGCACTGCATCTGTGTGCTTAAAGTTTGTTTACCCGGGAGAAGTATGCAGTGCAGTGTGGGCCGGACTCGGGGGGGGGGGGGGACTCTGCCTGGGGAGAACAGACATCGGACTGAGCGGCAATGCATGGAGCAGGAGAGGGGTACTCTGATGAGCCGGCCGAGGACACAGGTCATGCAGGGAATGCACAACTAAAGAGCAGCCAGTGCGATAGTCGAGCATGGAGCTCTGCTAGTCACCCTCCACCTCCAGCCACCCGTGTGCATGGTGCACTGGTACCCCTAGCTGCCTATGCTGCTGCTGGCCATATGTAGAGGGGGCTGCATGGGCCCCCTACATCACAGGGCCCGGTTGCGGTCGCGACTGCTGCACCCCCTATAGTTACGCCCCTGAGTACACAACAGGAGCACCAAACTAAAAAGCCCCAAATTCTTCAATAGTTCCTAGGCAACATTAGAAAAGTTTGCGTTTCGTCAGCAACGTCTGACGTCATCATGACCCCTGATGACGTCAGATTTTTCTGACGAAACGTGATGGAACGCACGTCGCTCTCGCCATCTCTCTGGAACGCAGGTGGAACGTGATCGCCGTGCCTGCTTGTTTTTTTTTTTTTTTACTGGCTTTTAACAATCTACTACATTGCAAGTGTTACTTTTTTATTGCAAAGAAAATAAAAGTTACATACCGCACTATGAGGAGCTCTATCTTTTCTCCTTGACATCTTATGTGATCTCCTAAAACCCTCGCCCGTTGGGGCGCACATCGTTCTAGGGACACTTCACTGGAAGATACATCTTTGTTACCCGCGCCTATTATTTCAAAAAGAACCAAAAACACTGCGCTATTCAAATGTGAAGACGGTATACAAACAGCAGCTAACACAACATCTAGGTGTACAAATGTGGCATAATAAATTTTGTGAAAAACAGTGTAGCGCTTATTTGTTTTTACCACATTACAATGTGACCAATGTAATCACCCGCGCCTATTATGACCACCTGTGATGGGTGTCATATATGTCCGGTGGGTGAGAATGTTTGCCTCGGGGTTGGTGAAAGAGAAGAGAAGTTTTTCACATTTATGAACTATTAAGAAGATTTATTTCCTTTTCACTTGATTGAAAACATCCGGTGGCGGTGTATGGACGTTTCTATACACATATATTGTATATTGTATTGTATATTTATATACAACGTCTTAATAATTGTATTTAGAACTTTTACATACGTTGGTTTTCACATGTTTTGTTTATGAATATTATTGTTGTTTTCTTTTTATGATTTAGACCATTGAGTCTCACTACGACCTGCTCTTTTGTATATATATATATAAACCAGCACTCTCTGCATTACAAAGAAATAAGTGAAAAATTTAAGAAAAATAACATATATATATATTGTAATTTTTTACTTATTTCTTTGTAATCCAGAGAGCGCTGGTTGAAGGTTTCTGTTTTACCTTAATTTTCCCATTGAAGAAAGCCCCTCGGTCATAGGCCTGTGCAGGGGTGTGCCAGGTGTGCCTGGGCACACCTTAACCACTACATGCGGTGCCGATTCCCACTAATGCCTCTAATGGCTTCCCACCCTGCAGTTCTGCTGGCTTCCCTCCTCCCCCCCCCCCCCCCCGCCTGCTGCAGGGGATGTTTCAGGATGGAGAGAGAGGGGGAGGGAAGGGGTTGTAAATATGTTATTTACCAGCACCTTCCTTTTCTAAACGAGCACAGTGTACACACTCACTCAATGTGTTCATTCATAACTGAAGCATAATAAACAGTGTTTACTATGCTTCCATTTGTGAATGAACAGTTCTGCCGTAAACCAAACCCCCCCCCCCCCCACCCCCCCCCCCCCCCGGTTCGGTTTGCGGCAGAACACGCGAACACACCAAACATTTGTGTGAACACGCGAACCCCGTTAAAGTCTGTGCACTGATAAGGCTGCATTGATGGGCAATGAGGAGGCTGTAGATGGGCGCTGATCAGGCTATTTTCGGGTCGGCAGCGCACGGTCACAGTGCACCCCCCCCCCCCCAAACCGGCCCTTTGTAAATGATGTGGCCACCAATCTGTGTGCTGCCACGGATGAGGGTGAGGGTGACACCATCGCGGGCAAATATCACTTCCCACCTAATGGTGTCACCCCCATACTGGCACCACTGCATGAGGTTTTAAATAGTGGCTGCAGTACTCACCTCTTCCCTGACACCTTCCCTTGCAGTAATTCCTTCCCCCCACTAGATGTCCTCAGTCCTCTGGGTTAAATGATGTCCATCATTATTCAGCTTGGGAGACTGAGGACATCCTGTGAGTGCGGGGCGGCACATGGAGCACCGAGAATGGTGCCAATGGCTGCCAACTGATAAAGAGGCAACTGCAAGTCACTTGACTGGCTGAAAACATCTGGAAATGGTAAGCTTATATATAGATAAAAGCATAGAGCACCGCAGAGGACCTCTGAGGGAGGAGGGTGCTGGACTTGGACTGTAATTGATTTTTTTAAAGTGAGAACAGAAGAGAGCAGATATTCAGATCCTATCAGGTGTCCACCATAGATGTGCAGCTCAACAGCGCCCATCAAATGCAGCCTCACCAGCACATATCAATGCAGCCTCACCAGCACCCATCAAATGCAGCCCCACCAGCACCCATCAAATGCAGCCCCACCAGCACCCATCAAATGCAGCCTCACCAGCACCCATCAAATGCAGCCTCACCAGCGCCCATCAAATGCAGCCCCACCAGCACCCATCAAATGCAGCCCCACCAGCACCCATCAAATGCAGCCTCACCAGCGCCCATCAATTGCAGCCTCACCAGCGCCCATCAAATGCAGCCTCACCAGCGCCCATCAAAAGCAGCCTCACCAGCGCCCATCAAAAGCAACCTCACCAGCGCCCATCAAAAGCAACCTCACCAGCGCCCATCAAATGCAGCCTCACCAGCGCCCATCAAAAGCAACCTCACCAGCGCCCATCAAATGCAGCCTTATCAGTTCCCATCAAATGCAGCCTCACCAGCACCTATCACTACAGCCTCACCAGCGCCCATCAAATTCAGCCTCACCAGCGCCCATCAAATGCAGCCTCACCAGCACCCATCAAATTCAGCCTCACCAGCGCCCATCAAATACAGCCTCACCAGTGCTCATCAAAAGCAGCCTCACCAGCGGCCCATCAAATGCAGCCTCACCAGCGCCCCTCAAATTTAGCCTCACCAGCGCCCATCAAATACAGCCTCACCAGTGCCCATCAAATGCAGCCTCACCAGCGCCCATCAAATTCAGCCTCACCAGCGCCCATCAAATACAGCCTCACCAGTGCTCATCAAAAGCAGCCTCACCAGCGGCCCATCAAATGCAGCCTCACCAGTGCCCATCAAAAGCAGCCTCACCAGCGCCCATCAAATGCAGTCTCACCAGCGCCCATCAAATGCAGCCTCACCAGCGCCCATCAAATGCAGCCCCACCAGCACCCATCAAATGCAGCCCCACCAGCACCCATCAAATGCAGCCTCACCAGCGCCCATCAATTGCAGCCTCACCAGCGCCCATCAAATGCAGCCTCACCAGCGCCCATCAAAAGCAGCCTCACCAGCGCCCATCAAAAGCAACCTCACCAGCGCCCATCAAAAGCAACCTCACCAGCGCCCATCAAATGCAGCCCCACCAGCACCCATCAAATGCAGCCCCACCAGCACCCATCAAATGCAGCCTCACCAGCGCCCATCAATTGCAGCCTCACCAGCGCCCATCAAATGCAGCCTCACCAGCGCCCATCAAAAGCAGCCTCACCAGCGCCCATCAAAAGCAACCTCACCAGCGCCCATCAAAAGCAACCTCACCAGCGCCCATCAAAAGCAACCTCACCAGCGCCCATCAAATGCAGCCTTATCAGTTCCCATCAAATGCAGCCTCACCAGCACCTATCACTACAGCCTCACCAGCGCCCATCAAATTCAGCCTCACCAGCGCCCATCAAATGCAGCCTCACCAGCACCCATCAAATTCAGCCTCACCAGCGCCCATCAAATACAGCCTCACCAGTGCTCATCAAAAGCAGCCTCACCAGCGGCCCATCAAATGCAGCCTCACCAGCGCCCCTCAAATTTAGCCTCACCAGCGCCCATCAAATACAGCCTCACCAGTGCCCATCAAATGCAGCCTCACCAGCGCCCATCAAATTCAGCCTCACCAGCGCCCATCAAATACAGCCTCACCAGTGCTCATCAAAAGCAGCCTCACCAGCGGCCCATCAAATGCAGCCTCACCAGTGCCCATCAAAAGCAGCCTCACCAGCGCCCATCAAATGCAGTCTCACCAGCGCCCATCAAATGCAGCCTCACCAGCGCCCATCAATGAATGTTTGCTTGCTTCCATTCATTCGGGAGTATGGACACAGTCCTCCGCCGCCGCTGAGCCTCTGACACTATGTGCGAAAGGAACGGCGGCTGCCTGCTGATGCTGAGACTTAGTTGCTTGCTGCAGAGAGAAGAGAGTAGGAACACCCATGGCCGGGGTGCCCCAGGCGGCTGCCTAGTTTGCCTAGTGGTAGCACCGACCCTGCCTAAGCCCCATAATGTACAGCTCAGTGCTGCTAATCCCATGTCTCCGGAATAATGCAGGAACGACGTCACATGATCCTGTCTGGAAAATGTATACTATGGAGGATCCCAGGTAATGCTTCTCAGCAATCAGGAGCCCTATAAGAATATAAAATTAGAACAAAAGAAACATTATTACACTGATAGGTCACGTCCAGCAATCAGCAGCAGTTAGCGAATTGGCCACTAGATGGCAAACGTGTGCTTCCAATGGAGAAATGCAGTGACACAGCGCCACCTAGTGCACGTCTCCCAGAACAGATTTCTCCCCTCTGCCTTCCTATATGAGGAGTTTTTGGGGTTGGAATCAGTTTTCCTGCATTTTTCCACATTGTCTCATTTCACATTACTTATAAAGATATTAAAACATTCGCTATACTTTGCCGGCTGCGCAGGTCTTAATCCATGCATGCCGCCTGGCTGGCCAGGAAAAAAAAGGGGGGGGGGGGGGTAATGTGTTGATCCCCCTCCCCCTGAACCATACCAGGTCACATGCCCTCAGCAGGGGCCTCTTCCCCACAACCCTGGCATGGTGGTTGTGGGGGGTCTGTGGGAAGGGGGGTTATAAGAATCTGGAAGCCCCTTTAATACTAAAACGGGTACCCAGGTGCGCGGCATTGTGAGGTCAGACTGAAATTAGTTTGGGCTTTGCTTTTATTTCTGTATGCACATCGATGTGTATGTGCGGTGCAGCTCGGGGGTCCCTCATGACATAGACCATCAAAGATGATATACACTATATTGTCAAAAGTATTGGGACGCTTGCCTTTACACGCACATGAACTTTAATGACATCCCAGTCTTAGTCCGTAGGGTTCAATATTGGGTTGGCTCCGCCCTTTGCAGCTATAACAGCTTCACCTCTTCTGGGAAGGCCGTCCACAAGGTTTAGGAGGGTGTCTATGGGGATGTTTGACCATTCTTCCAGAAGAGCATTTGTCAGGTCAGACACTGATGTTGGATGAGAAGGCCTGGCTCGCAGTCTCCCCTCTAATTTATCCCAAAGGTGTTCTATGGGGTTGAGGTCAGGACTCTGTACAGGCCAGTCAAGTTCCTCCACCCCAAACTCGCTCATCCGTGTCTTTATGGACCTTGCTTTGAGCACTGGTGGGCAGTCATGTTGGAACAGGAAGGGGCCGTCCCCAAACCGCTCCCACACAGGTGGGGGCATGAAATTGTCCGAAATGTCTTGGTGTGCTGACGCCTTAAGAGTTCCCTTCACCGCAACTAAGGGGCCAATCCCAACCCCTGAAAGACAACCCCCCACCATAATCCCCCCTCCCCCCCACACCATAATCCCCCCTCCACCCCCCCACACCATAATCCCCCTCCACCCCCACACCGTAATCCCCCCTCCACCCCCACACCGTAATCGCCCCTCCACCCCCACACTGTAATCACCCCTCCACCCCCACACCGTAATCCCCCTCCATCCCCACACCATAATCCCCCTCCACCCCCACACCGTAATCCCCCCTCCATCCCCACACTGTAATCCCCCTCCACCCCCACACCGTAATCGCCCCTCCATCCCCACACCATAATCCCCCTCCACCCCCACACCGTAATCCCCCCTCCATCCCCACACTGTAATCCCCCTCCACCCCCACACTGTAATCACCCCTCCATCCCCACACCATAATCCCCCTCCACCCCCACACCGTAATCCCCCCTCCATCCCCACACTGTAATCCCCCTCCACCCCCACACCGTAATCGCCCCTCCACCCCCACACTGTAATCACCCCTCCACCCCCACACCGTAATCCCCCTCCACCCCCACACCGTAATCGCCCCTCCACCCCCACACCATAATCCCCCTCCACCCCCACACCATAATCCCCCCTCCACCCCCACATCGTAATCCCCCCTCCAACCCCACACCATAATCCCCCCTCCACCAAATGATTTGGACCAGTGCACAAAGCAAGGTCCATAAAGACACGAATGAGGGAGTTTGGGGAGGAGGAACTTGACTGGCCTCAACCTGATAGAACACCTTTGGGATGAATTGGAGCGGAGACTGCGAGCCAGGCCTTCTTGTCCAACATCAGTGTCTGACCTCACAAATGCTCTTCTGGAAGAATGGTCAAACCTTCCCATAGACACATCTCCTAAACCTTGTGGACGGCCTTCCCAGAAGAGCTGAAGCTGTTATAGCTGCAAAGGGCCAACTCAATATTGACCCCTCCGGACTAAGACTGGGGGGCCATTAAAAGCTCATATGCGTGTAAAGGCAGGCGTCCCAATACTTTTGCCAATACAGTGTATTTGTATTGCGTTTGGTTTTGGTGATCTTGGCTCATTATCAGGACTGGCCACCAGGGGGCGCTCTGGTTCTATCAATTATAAATACAGTCAGGTAGCACCACCTAGTGGAGATTTTGAGTGAAGCATCTCCACCATCTGTAATGATGTTCAGGGGGAGTATTGGAAGAGATGGACTGGGTGCTGAGTGAATGGAATATCCCCCCCCTCCCCTCCCCCTCACTTCTTTTCTTATTCTTTATACTCAGAAATATGAGATTGTCGGGGACATTGTTCTCATACAAAGCTCATTGTGACTTCACTGGAACTCCATCACCTTCTAAAGAGAACACGAGAGCCGAAACCAATGCCATTCTACCAGAGTGTCACCAAATACCCCCATCCTGGATACAAGTCCATCCCTGGGGGGCCCCGAAGGGCCCAACCACCTCTATCCAAATGCTGAGTGTGCTATTTGTGGAAGGCGGAGGAGTTTGGGCGCCCCCTTCCGCTGCGGGGAACACGCGGCGCTCCACATACTCAGTGCATTCCTTTTGATTGGTGGCTATAAGGATTTTATTTCTATTGTTTTAGCTCACATTTTGGTTCAGAGTCCTTATTATACTTCCTAATTGCTCTGAGATTTGGGATGTGGCACTGAATATTTTTATCTGTACCCACAGTGCCACCCGGTGGTTACAATTCATAATGCTGTCTATATCCAAATGTTACAGGAGAACAAGGGGAGGGATAGGAGCGTGAGGGTAGCTGCAGAGGATAACTGTACAAATACGCGAACCCCCAAATTGAGTAATGGACTGTCTGGGTAATGATAATGATAAATACAATTACAATTCTTAGCTAAAAAAAAATGTATTACAATTAAAAAAGAAGAAAAAAGACAGACAGAAATCACATTAAAATGATCGCATAAACGCTTTACAAACACTCAGAGGTTTCCCCCTAGAGGTGCCTGTTGGTGGAGTGTTTCCCAAAGATTAACCAGACCTCGACGCGTTTCACTGTACAAACACGGCTTCGTCAGGAGAAGTCATCTATAAGGCAAGTAGTCAAATGAAACACAAAAGTATGTAATAAAAACGTATAACAACATCAGGTAAATAGATACAATTCAGCAAACATAATAGAAAGTTGCTTACCCAACAGATCAGTTGCCAGGCACAAAACCCGGCCGCTCGGGGGGTGGGGGCTGGGGGGGTTAGGTGTCGCTATTTGAGGCTATACTCAACAAATCTGTATATCAAAATGTTGTCACCCTGAGTAAGTGTGTGCCTTCATCTCTTCTACAGAGGGGGTATCAATAAGGGTGCAGGACTGGGGGGGGGTAGGTGTGAAGGTGGGATGGTAGTTTTTAGGGGGTAGGTGGGAGGGTATTAGTATTTGGAGGGTTGGTGGGGAGGAGAGATAATAGTCAAGGGGGGTAGTTGTGGAGGAGAGGTAATAGTCATAGGGGGTAAAAGTTGGAGGGTTAGTTGTGGAGGAAGAGTAATACTTGCTGGGGGGAGGAGGGGTAATAGTCGTGGGGGGGTAGATGTGGAGACGTAGTAAAATTTCTTGGGGGGTTGGTGGGAAGGAGGAGTAATTGTCATTGGGAGGGGTAGGTGTGGAGGAGGGGTAATAGTCATGAGGTGTAGGTATGGAAGAGTTAATAGTCGTTGGGGGTTGTTGTAGAGGAGGGGTAATAGTTATTACGGGGTAGGAGGGGAGGAGGGGTAATAGTCATTAATGGGGAGTAGGGGTATTAGTAATTGGGGAGGAGGGGTATTTTTTTTGGAGAGTAGTTGTGGAGGTGGGGTAATAAATGGGCGGGTAGGTGTGGATGAGGAGTAATTGTTGTTGGGGAGTACGTATGAAGGGGGGGTAGTAGTCATTGGGGGTAGTTGTAAAAAAGAGGAAATAGTTGTTGGGGGGTAGGTGTGGAGGAGGGGTAATAACTGTTTGGGGGGGGTAGGTGTGGGGGGGAGGTAATAGTTGGAGGAGTAGGTGTGAAGGAGGGGTAATGGTCATTGGGGGGTTGTTGTGGAGGTGGGGTAATACTTGGGGGGTGTGTTTGGAGGTTGGTTAATATTTGGGGGGGTAGGTATGGAGGAGGGGTAATAGTTGTTTGGGGGTATTAGTGGAAGAGAGGTAATAGTTGTTGGGGGTATTAGTGGAGGAGGGGGTAATAGTCATTGGGGGGAGTAGGTATGGAGGAGAAGTAATACTTGGGGGTAGTTGTAGAAGAGGGGTAATAGCTGTTGGGGGGTATTAGTGGAGGAGAGATAATAGTTGGGGGGTATTAGTTGAGGAGGGGTAATAGTTGGGGGGTATTAGTTGAGGAAGGGTAATAGTTGGGAGGCATTAGTGGAGGAGGAGTAATAGTTTGGGGTTATTTGTGGAGTAGGGGTAATAGTTTGGGGTTATTTGTGGAGGAGGGGTAATAGTTGGGGGTTATTTGTGGAGGAGGGGTAATAGTTGGGGGTTATTTGTGGAGGAGGGGTAATAGTTGGGGGGTATTTGTGGAGGAGGGGTAATAGTTGGGGGTTATTTGTGGAGGAGGGGTAATAGTTGTTGGGGGTATTAGTAGAGGAGGGGTAATAGTTGTGGGGTGTATTAGTAGAGGAGGGGTAATAGTTGTTGGGGGGGTATTAGTATAGGAGGGGTAATAGGGGTTGTTCTTCTCTCAGTTGTGATCTATGAGCAGATTCTGTGATAAATCTTTCTATAATACATTCTCTTTTACTATCACTAGAAGTGTGAACACTGCGGCGATCGTTCAGTGACGGTGCGGACTGCACTGCCTTGGAGTGGAATAAATTAATTTATAGATTTAAAAGTCTCTCAGTTTTCTTTTTTTTAATATTTTATAATTTTTTATTTTTTGAATCTTCTGGTCCTGAGAACAATCCGGTGACGGCGGTGACAACACAGGTGTGTAGTAAATTCCCGATCTATTGGATGTGGGGGATGTGGGGGAGGGACTCCAGGAAATCACAATGTGGTGACAACGTTTGACTTTTTCTTCCTGAACAATGGACCCCTCCCCTCCCCCCAATACACCCCCCCCCCCCCCATCTCCATATAAACCAGTATCCAATCAATACAATTCATCCTGATCTCCATGTACACTATATGACCAAAAGTATTGGGACGCCTGCCTTTACACACACATTTAATGGCTTAATGACATCCCAGTCTTAGTCCGGAGGGGTCAATATTGAGTTGGCTCTTTGCAGCTATAACAGCTTCACCTCCTCTGGGAAGGCCGTCCACAAGGTTTAGGAGATGTGTCTGTGGGAATGTTTGACCGTTCTTCCAGAAGCACATTTGTAAGGTCAGACACTGATGTTGGATGAGAAGGCCTGGCTCCCAGTCTCCACTCAAATTCATCCCAAAGGTGTTCTATTGGGTTGAGGTCAGGACTCTGTGCAGGCCAGTCAAGTGCCTCCACTCCAAACTCGCTCATCCATGTCTTTATGGAACTTGCTTTGTGCACTGGTCCAAATCATTTGGTGGAGGAGGGATTATGGTGTGGGGGGAGGGGGGATTATGGTGTGAGGGAGGGGCGTTATGGGGTAGGGGGGAGGGGGGATTATTGTGGGGGGGGGGGTTTCAGGGGTTGGGCTTGGCCCCCTTAGTTCCACTGAAGGGAACTCTTAAGGCCTCAGCACACCAAGACATTTTGGACAATTTCATGGTCCCAACTTTGTAGGAACAGTTTGGGGGACGGCCCCTTCCTGTTCTAACATGACTGCCCACCAGTGCACAAAGCAAGGTCCATAAAGACATGGATGAGCGAGTTTGGGGTGGAGGAACTTGACTGGCCTGCACAGAGTCCTGACCTCAACCAGATAGAACACCTTTGGGATGAATTATAGCGGAGACTGTGGGCCAGGCCTTCTGTTCCAACATCACTGCCTGACCTCACAAATGCTCTTCTGGAAGAATGGTCAAACATTCCCATAGACACATCTCCTAAACCTTGTGGACGGCCTTCCCAGAAGAGGTGAAGCTGTTATAACTGCAAAAGGAGGGCCAACTCCATATTGAACCCTCCGGACTAAGACTGGGATGATATTCAAGTGCATATGTGTGTAAAGGCAGGTGTCCCAATACTTTTGGTAATATAGTGAGTTATATATATATATATATATAAACCAAGAATTCTATTTGGGTGGAAGACCTTCGGAGGGTTTCGGTTGAAGTCGGAGGCTCACATTGTTGGGTCTGTGGTGTCGGGAGATGGACGGGTTTGATAGAAGCTCCTCCCCCCTTTATGCCGGTGGCCATAGACTCTCACCAGGTCACATTCCAACAATCGAATGTTCTTGGAGTCTTCTGATTGAATGTTCCTTCATTGGATTGGACACTCGCCGATCACCTGTCCTCCGATCTCTGGTATGTTAGACGCTCCTGTTGAACACATTCTCATTCATTTCCACTCAACAAATGTAACGTCTTCAGTTTGCATGTGTGTGCGCCTCTGTATTCTTTTGCCGATGCAGAAATATCACAACCCGGGGCCCGGGTGTCAGAGGACTTGTAAGGCAACCAAAGGGGTGCAGAATCTTTGAGCAGCCCTCACGGGGGCAGTGCTACGCCCCTATAAAAAGTGGGGTGGTAATAAAGACAGGCCAGACCGGGGCAATGTTTGGAGATCGGGGGATCTCAGGGTCAGGGTTGGGGATCGGGCATGTCAGGGTTAGGGATCGGGGATCTCAGGGTCAGGGATAGGAATCGGGGGAATCTCCGGGTTAGGGATTGGGGATCTCAGGGTCAGAATTGGGGATCAGGAGATGTCGGGGTCAGAATTAGGGATGGAGGATCTCAGGGTCAGTGTTAGGGATCGGGCATGTCAGAGTTGGGTATGTCAGGGTCAGGGATAGGAATCGGGGGAATCTCTGAGTTAGGGATTGGGGATCTCAGGGTCAGGATTGGGGATCAGGAGATCTCGGGGTCAGAATTAGGGATGGAGGATCTCAGGGTTAGGGATCGGGCATGTCAAGGTTGGGGATGTCAGGGATAGGAATCGGGAGAATCTCTGAGTTAGTGCCCGTTCACACTACCGCGACTTGTCAGGCGACTTAGCCGCCTGACAAGTCGCGCTCCGTTCTGTACTATGGAACCGTTCTAATAGGAGCGACTCAAGTCGCTCCGACTTAGAAAAAGGTTCCTGTAGTATTTTCGGGGCGACTTCAGGCGACTTGCATTGACTTCTATACAGAAGTCATTTTGCAAGTCGCCGCTGAAGTCGTGTGCAGGTCGCGTCTGTGAGACGCGCTGCAAGTCGCGTCGCCCCTGTGTGAACGGGCACTTAGGGTTAGGGATCAGGAGATCTCAGGGTCAGGATCAGGGATGGAGGACCTCAGGGTCAGGGATAGGAATCGGGGGAATCTCTGGGTTAGGGATTGGGGATCTCAGGGTCAGGATTGGGGATCAGGAGATCTCGGGGTCAGAACTAGGGATGGAGGATCTCAGGGTCAAGGTTAGGGATCAGGAGATCTCAGGGTCAGGATCAGGGATGGAGGACCTCAGGGTTAGGGATCGGGCATGTCAGGGTTAGGGTTCGGGGGATTCTCAGGGTTAGGGATCAGGAGATCTCAGGGTCAGGATAAGGGATGGAGGATCTCAGGGTCAGGGTTAGGGTTAGGGATTGGGCATGTCAGGGTTAGGGTTAGGGATCAGGAGATCTCAGGGTCAGGATCAGGGATGGAGGATCTCAGGGTCAGGGTTAGGGATCGGGGATGTCAGGGTTAGGGTTCGGGGGATTCTCAGGGTAATGCCGCGTACACACGACCGGACTTTTCGACAGCAAAGGTCTAACGCAACGAATCCGCCGGACAATTCGATGGTGTGTGGGCTTCATCGGACCTTTGCTGTCTAAAAATCAAACGGACTTAAAACATGTTTCAAATCTATCCAACGGATTTGAGTCCGGTCGAAAAATCCGTTTGTCTGTATGCTATTGGCTACTGGCTATGAAGTTCCTTATTCTAGTCCGGTCCGGTGGTGTGCTTGTGTGTGGCCAAGTCCGTTAGTTCAGAAAGTCAGTCGGAAATCCACCGAAAGTCTGTCGGGAAGACTGTCAGACCTAGTCCGTCAAAAAATCCGGTCGTGTGTATTCAGCATAAGGGTTAGGGATAGTGGGATCTCAGGGTCAGGATTAAAGATCTAGGTATCTCAGGGTCATGGTTAGGGAGGGGGGATCTCAGCATCAGGGTTAGGGATCAGGGGGTCTCAGGGTTAGGGTTCGGGTGATCTCAGGGGCAGGATTGGGGATCAGGAGATCTCAGGGTCAGGATTAGGGATCGAGAAATCTCAGGGTCAAGATTAAGGTCAGGATTGGGGATCAGGGGGATCAGGGTTAGGGATCGGTGGATCTTAGGGTTAGGGAGCAGGGATCTCAGGGCTAGAGTTAGGAATCAGAGGATCTTAGGGTCAAGGTTAGGGATCGGGGATCTCAGGGTCAGGATTGGGGATCAGGGAATCTCAGGATCAGGGTTAGGGATTGGGGATCTCAGCGTCAGGATTGGGGATCAGCAGATCTCAGAGTCAGGATTAGGGATAGAGGATGTCAGGGTTAGGGATCTCAGAGTCAAGGTTAGGGATTGGGGGATCTCATGGTCAGGATTGTGGATCAAGAGATCTCAGGGTCAGGATTAGGGATCGGGGATCTCAGGCTCAGGGTTGGGGATCGGGAGATCTTAGGGTTAGGGATGGAGGATCTCAGGGTCAGGATTGAGGATCAGGGTTAGGGATCAGTGGGTTTCAGGGTTAGGGATCATGGGATCTTAGGGCCAGGGTTAGGGATCAGGGGATCTCAGGGTCAGGATTGGGGATCAGGGTTAGGGATCGGGGGATCTCGGGCTTAGGGATCGGGGGATCTCAGGGCCAGTGTTAGGGATCAGGGGATCTCAGGGTCAAGGTTAGGGATCAGGGTCAGTGTTTGGGATCAAGAGATCTCAGGGTCAGGATTCGGGATCAGGAGATCTAAGGGTCAGGATTAGGGATTGGGGATCTCAGTGTCAGGGTTAGGGATCGGGGATCACAGGGTTAGGGATTGGGGGATTTCAGGGTTAGGGATTGGAGGATCTGAGGATCAAGGTTAGGGATCTGGGATCTCATGGTCAGGATTGAGGATCAGGAGATCTCAGGGTCAGGATTAGGGATGGGAGATCTCGGGGTCAGGGTTGGGGATCAAGAGATCTCAGGGTTAGGGATGGAGGATCTCAGGGTCAGGATTGGGGATCAGGTTTTGGGATCTCAGGGCCAGAGATTTGGGGATCTCGGGATCTGGGTTAGGGATCGGGCATCTCATGGTCAGGATTGGGGATCAGGAGATCTCAGGGTCAGGATTAGGGATCGGGGATCTCAGGGTTAGGGATCTCAGAGTCAAGGTTAGGGATTGGGGGATCTCATGGTCAGGATTGTGGATCAAGAGATCTCAGGGTCAGGATTAGGGATCGGGGATCTCAGGCTCAGGGTTGGGGATCGGGAGATCTTAGGGTTAGGGATGGAGGATCTCAGGGTCAGGATTGAGGATCAGGGTTAGGGATCAGTGGGTTTCAGGGTTAGGGATCATGGGATCTTAGGGCCAGGGTTAGGGATCAGGGGATCTCAGGGTCAGGATTGGGGATCAGGGTTAGGGATCGGGGGATCTCGGGCTTAGGGATCGGGGGATCTCAGGGCCAGTGTTAGGGATCAGGGGATCTCAGGGTCAAGGTTAGGGATCAGGGTCAGTGTTTGGGATCAAGAGATCTCAGGGTCAGGATTCGGGATCAGGAGATCTAAGGGTCAGGATTAGGGATTGGGGATCTCAGTGTCAGGGTTAGGGATCGGGGATCACAGGGTTAGGGATTGGGGGATTTCAGGGTTAGGGATTGGAGGATCTCAGGATCAAGGTTAGGGATCTGGGATCTCATGGTCAGGATTGAGGATCAGGAGATCTCAGGGTCAGGATTAGGGATGGGAGATCTCGGGGTCAGGGTTGGGGATCAAGAGATCTCAGGGTTAGGGATGGAGGATCTCAGGGTCAGGATTGGGGATCAGGTTTAGGGATCTCAGGGCCAGAGATTTTGGGATCTCGGGATCTGGGTTAGGGATCGGGCATCTCATGGTCAGGATTGGGGATCAGGAGATCTCAGGGTCAGGATTAGGGATCGGGGATCTCAGGGTCAGTATTGGGGATCAGGAGATCTCAGGGTTAGGGATGGAGGATCTCAGGGTCAGGATTGGGTCTCATGGTTAGGGATTGGGGGATCTCAGGGCCATGGTTAGGGATCAGGGGATCTCAGGGTCAAGGTTTGGGATCGGGGATCTCAGGGTCAGGTTTAAGGATCAGAGGATCTCAGGGTCAGGATTCGGGGTGGAGGATCTCAGGGTTAGGGATCAGGGGATCTCAGGGTTAGGGATCAGGGGATCTATGGGTTAGGGATTGGGGGATCTCAGGGTTAGGGATTGGGGGATCTCAGGGTTAGGGACAGGGGGGGGGTCCTAGAGTAAGGGTTAGAGATTTGGGGATCAGGGTTAGGGATCAGTGGGTTTCAGGGTTAGGGATCATGGAATCTTAGGGCCAGGGTTAGGGATCAGGGGATCTCAGGGTCAGGATTGGGGATCAGGGTTAGGGATCGGGGGATCTCGGGGTTAGGGATCGGGGGATCTCAGGGCCAGTGTTAGGGATCAGGGGATCTCAGGGTCAAGGTTAGGGATCAGGGTCAGTGTTTGGGATCAAGAGATCTCAGGGTCAGGATTGGGGATCAGGAGATCTAAGGGTCAGGATTAGGGATTGGGGATCTCAGTGTCAGGGTTAGGGATTGGAGGATCTCAGGATCAAGGTTAGGGATCTGGGATCTCATGGTCAGGATTGAGGATCAGGAGATCTCAGGGTCAGGATTAGGGATGGGAGATCTCGGGGTCAGGGTTGGGGATCAGGAGATCTCAGGGTTAGGGATGGAGGATCTCAGGGTCAGGATTGGGGATCATGTTTAGGGATTGGGGGATCTCAGGGTTAGGGATCGGGCATCTCATGGTCAGGATTGGGGATCAGGAGATCTCAGGGTCAGGATTAGGGATCGGGGATCTCAGGGTCAGTATTGGGGATCAGGAGATCTCAGGGTTAGGGATGGAGGATCTCAGGGTCAGGATTGGGTCTCATGGTTAGGGATTGGGGGATCTCAGGGCCATGGTTAGGGATCAGGGGATCTCAGGGTCAAGGTTTGGGATCGGGGATCTCAGGGTCAGGTTTAAGGATCAGAGGATCTCAGGGTCAGGATTCGGGGTGGAGGATCTCAGGGTCGTGGTTGGGGATATGGGGATCTCAGGGTTATGGATGGAGGATCTCAGGGTTAGGGATCAGGGGATCTCAGGGTTAGGGATCAGGGGATCTATGGGTTAGGGATTGGGGGATCTCAGGGTTAGGGATTGGGGGATCTCAGGGTTAGGGACAGGGGGGGTCCTAGAGTAAGGGTTAGAGATTTGGGGATCAGGGTCAGGATTAGGGATCATTGGATCTCAGGGTAAGGGGTAGGGATTGGGGGATCTCAGGGTTAGGGATTGGGGGATCTCAGGGTTAGGGATCGGAGGATCGCAGGGTAAGGGTTAGGGATTGGGGGATCTCAGGGTTAGGGATCAGGGATCTCAGGGTTAGGGATCGGGGGTTCTCAGGGTTAGGGTTAGGGATCGGGGATCTCAGGTTTAGCGATTGGGGATCTCAGGGTTAGGAACCGGGGGATGTCAGGGTTAGGGATGGGGGGATCTCAGGGTTAGGGATGGGGGGATCTTAGGGTTAGGGATCGGGGATGTCAGGGTTAGGGATCGGGGGATCTCAGGGTTAGGGATAGGAGGATCTCAGGGTTAGGGATCGGGGGATCTCAGGGTTAGGGATGGGGGGATCTCAGGGTTAGGGATGGGGGGATCTTAGGGTTAGGGATCGGGGATGTCAGGGTTAGGGATCGGGGGATCTCAGGGTTAGGGATAGGAGGATCTCAGGGTTAGGGATCGGGGGATCTCAGGGTTAGGGATCGGGAGATCTCAGGGTTAGGGATTGGGGATCTCAGGGTCAGGGTTAGGGATGTCGGGGTTAGGGATCGGGGAATGTCAGGGTTAGGGATCGGGGGATCTCAGGGTTAGGGATCGGGGGATCTCAGGGTTAGGGATCTCAGGGTTAGGGATTGGGGGATCTCAGGGTTAGGGATCTCAGGGTTAGGGATCTGGGGATCTCAGGGTTAGGGATCGGGGATCTCAGAGTTAGGGATCTCAGGGTTAGGGTTAGGGATCGGGGGATCTAAGGGTTAGGGATCGGGGAATGTCAGGGTTAGGGATCGGGGGATCTCAGGGTTGGGGATTGGGGGATCTCAGGGTTAGGGATCTCAGGGTTAGGGTTAGGGTTAGGGATCGGAGGATGTCAGGGTTAGGGATCGGGGATCTCAAGGTTAGGGATCGGGGTATCGGAGGATGTCAGGGTTAGGTATCGGGGGATCGGAGGATGTCAGGGTTAGGGATCGGGGATGTCAGGGTTAGGGATCGGGGGATCTCAGGGTTAGGGATCTCAGGGTTAGGGATCGGGGGATCTCAGGGTTAGGGATCGGGGGATCTCAGGGTTAGGGATCGGGGATCTCAAGGTTAGGGATCGGGGTATCGGAGGATGTCAGGGTTAGGTATCGGGGGATCGGAGGATGTCAGGGTTAGGGATCGGGGATGTCAGGGTTAGGGATCGGGGGATCTCAGGGTTAGGGATCTCAGGGTTAGGGATCGGGGATCTCAGGGTTAGGGATCTCAGGGTTAGGGATCGGGGGATCTCAGGGTTAGGGATCGGGGGATCTCAGGGTTGGGGATTGGGGGATCTCAGGGTTAGGGATCTCAGGGTTAGGGTTAGGGATCGGAGGATGTCAGGGTTAGGGATTGGGGGATCTCAGGGTTAGGGATCGGGGGATCTCAGGGTTAGGGATCTCAGGGTTAGGGATTGGGGGATCTCAGGGTTAGGGATCGGGGGATCTCAGGGTTAGGGATCGGGGGATCTCAGGGTTAGGGATCTCAGGGTTAGGGATCGGGGGATCTCAGGGTTAGGGATCGGGGGATCTCAGGGTTAGGGATCGGGGGATCGGAGGGTTAGGGATCGGGGGATCTCAGGGTTAGGGATCGGGGATCTCAAGGTTAGGGATCGGGGTATCGGAGGATGTCAGGGTTAGGTATCGGGGGATCGGAGGATGTCAGGGTTAGGGATCGGGGATGTCAGGGTTAGGGATCGGGGGATCTCAGGGTTAGGGATCTCAGGGTTAGGGATCGGGGGATCTCAGGGTTAGGGATCTCAGGGTTAGAGATCGGGGGATCTCAGGGTTAGGGATCAGGGGATCTCAGGGTTAGGGATCGGGGGATCTCAGGGTTAGGGATCGGGGGATCTCAGGGTTAGGGATCTCAGGGTTAGGGATTGGGGGATCTCAGGGTTAGGGATCGGGGGATCTCAGGGTTAGGGATCTCAGGGTTAGGGATCGGGGGATCTCAGGGTTAGGGATCGGGGGATCTCAGGGTTAGGGATCGGGGGATCTGAGGGTTAGGGATCGGGGGATCTCAGGGTTAGGGATCTCAGGGTTAGGGATTGGGGGATCTCAGGGTTAGGGATCGGGGGATCTCAGGGTTAGGGATCTCAGGGTTAGGGATCGGGGGATCTCAGGGTTAGGGATCGGGGGATCTCAGGGTTAGGGATCGGGGGATCGGAGGGTTAGGGATCGGGGGATCTCAGGGTTAGGGATCGGGGATCTCAAGGTTAGGGATCGGGGTATCGGAGGATGTCAGGGTTAGGTATTGGGGGATCGGAGGATGTCAGGGTTAGGGATCGGGGATGTCAGGGTTAGGGATCGGGGGATCTCAGGGTTAGGGATCGGGGATCTCAAGGTTAGGGATCGGGGTATCGGAGGATGTCAGGGTTAGGTATTGGGGGATCGGAGGATGTCAGGGTTAGGGATCGGGGATGTCAGGGTTAGGGATCGGGGGATCTCAGGGTTAGGGATCTCAGGGTTAGGGATCGGGGGATCTCAGGGTTAGGGATCTCAGGGTTAGAGATCGGGGGATCTCAGGGTTAGGGATCAGGGGATCTCAGGGTTAGGGATCGGGGGATCTCAGGGTTAGGGATCGGGGGATCTCAGGGTTAGGGATTTCAGGGTTAGGGATTGGGGGATCTCAGGGTTAGGGATCGGGGGATCTCAGGGTTAGGGATCTCAGGGTTAGGGATCGGGGGATCTCAGGGTTAGGGATCGGGGGATCTCAGGGTTAGGGATCGGGGGATCTGAGGGTTAGGGATCGGGGGATCTCAGGGTTAGGGATCTCAGGGTTAGGGATTGGGGGATCTCAGGGTTAGGGATCGGGGGATCTCAGGGTTAGGGATCTCAGGGTTAGGGATCGGGGGATCTCAGGGTTAGGGATCGGGGGATCGGAGGGTTAGGGATCGGGGGATCTCAGGGTTAGGGATCGGGGGATCTCAGGCTCTTCATGTGGTGCAGGAACTCAGGTTTCACCTTTTCTCTGATGAAGTTTTTTTGGATCAGAGCTGCATTTTTCTGCTTCTATATTTAGGTGAGGTCGGGGGATGGTTGGCGATTAGCTCGGATATTCTGGCCAATAATTAACCGTCTGCAAACAGCCGGATTGTATGAAGGGCCCCAAGTGCCATCGATTGTATACACAGCCGATCTGTCATAACACTATAAACAGATGAGAGCACAATAATCAGCAACACAACACAATAATGGTTTATTATGGGAAAGTGGCAGAACCGGCTCCGCTCCATTCTCAGCTCACAGCTCAAGCGTTTCCTTTGTCAAATCTTTTTTCCATCATTGCGACACGTCCCCGGCGATGACAATACCGGTCTGGTGACTTCATGTTCACCACCATGGAGACCCGACCACGGGGCCACATCTGAGCTCCGGCTTCCCGCAAATACTGCAGTTTCAGTCCAACCACATTGTTCACGTTTCTGTTATTTTTAGGCCTCTGTGAGAAATTCCTCCTCTGTGACATCTGAACCAAATAAAAGCCAACACAAGGTTATAAAGTCATATGGCTCTGACATATACCGCAGTGCTGTACACAGAACACTGAGCCAGTCACATCAGTCTCTGTACCAGAGGAGCTTACACTCTAATGTCCCCTCCCCCCACAGTCACATCAGTCTCTGTACCAGAGGAGCTTACACTCTAATGTCCCCTCCCCCCCACAGTCACATCAGTCTCTGTACAGAGGAGCTTACACTCTAATGTCCCCTTCCCCCCCACAGTCACATCATTCTCTGCACCAGAGGAGCTTACACTCTAATGTCCCCTCCCCCACAGTCACATCAGTCTCTGTACCAGAGGAGCTTACACTCTAATGTCCCCTCCCCCACAGTCACATCAGTCTCTGTACCAGAGGAGCTTACACTCTAATGTCCCCTCCCCCACAGTCACATCAGTCTCTGTACCAGAGGAGCTTACACTCTAATGTCCCCTCCCCCACAGTCACATCAGTCTCCGTACAAGAGGAGCTTACACTCTAATGTCCCCTCCCCCCACAGTCACATCAGTCTCCGTACAAGAGGAGCTTACGCTCTAATGTCCCCTCCCCCACAGTCACATCAGTCTCTGTACAGAAGAGCTTACACTCTAATGTTCCCTCCCCCCACTGTCACATCAGTCTCTGTACAGAGGAGCTTACACTCTAATGTCCCCTCCCCCCCACAGTCACATCAGTCTCTGTACAGAGGAGCTTACACTCTAATGTCCCCTCCCCCCCACAGTCACATCATTCTCTGCACCAGAGGAGCTTACACTCTAATGTCCCCTCCCCCACAGTCACATCAGTCTCTGTACCAGAGGAGCTTACGCTCTAATGTCCCCTCCCCCACAGTCACATCAGTCTCTGTACAGAAGAGCTTACACTCTAATGTTCCCTCCCCCACAGTCACATCAGTCTCTGTACAGAGGAGCTTACACTCTAATGTCCCCTCCCCCCCACAGTCACATCAGTCTCTGTACAGAGGAGCTTACACTCTAATGTCCCCTTCCCCCCCACAGTCACATCATTCTCTGCACCAGAGGAGCTTACACTCTAATGTCCCCTCCCCCACAGTCACATCAGTCTCTGTACCAGAGGAGCTTACACTCTAATGTCCCCTCCCCCACAGTCACATCAGTCTCTGTACAGAGGAGCTTACACTCTAATGTCCCCTTCCCCCCCACAGTCACATCAGTCTCTGTACCAGAGGAGCTTACACTCTAATGTCCCCTCCCCCACAGTCACATCAGTCTCCGTACAAGAGGAGCTTACACTCTAATGTCCCCTCCCCCCACAGTCACATCAGTCTCCGTACAAGAGGAGCTTACGCTCTAATGTCCCCTCCCCCACAGTCACATCAGTCTCTGTACAGAAGAGCTTACACTCTAATGTTCCCTCCCCCACAGTCACATCAGTCTCTGTACAGAGGAGCTTACACTCTAATGTCCCCTCCCCCACAGTCACATCAGTCTCTGTACAGAGGAGCTTACACTCTAATGTCCCCTCCCTCCCCCCCCCCCCCCCCCCCCACAGTCACATCAGTCTCTGTACAGAGGAAATTACACTCTAATGTCCCCTCCCCCACAGTCACTCACTATTATTATTATACATTTATATAGCTCTGACATATTTGTCAGTCCTGGTTTAGGCCTTTTCTGCAAAGCTGTGTGGAGGGAACCGCGCATTCATCTAAGGCTCGCCAGTTCCTAAATGTCTTGCAGGACAATTTCATGGATCAGATGGTAGACGCACCAATTAGAAATAAAGCGTTACTGGATCTACTGATTACCAACAATACAGACCTGATCACGGATGTGGAAATACGGGGCAATTTAGGTAACAGCGATCAGAAGTCAATTGGCTTCAGTATAAATCACACAAATAGGAAACACTAGGGGAATACAAAGACACTGAATTTCAAAAGAGCCAACTTCCCTAAACTATGAACCTTACTAGAAGGCATAAATTGGGATAAAATCTTAGGAACAAGGAACACGGAGGAGAGATGGGTTCGCTTTAAGAGCATATTAAATAAGGGCATTAGCCAATGCATCCCATCGGGTAATAGATTTAAAAGAGCGAACAAAAGTCCTGAATGGCTTAACTCCAATGTGAAAATGCAAATAAAAACAAAGGAGAAGGCCTTCAAAAAATACAAAGTTGAGGGATCATCATCAGCATTCAGAATTTATAAAGAATGCAACACGATATGTAAGGGTGCAATAAGGACGGCTAATATAGAACATGAAAGACATATAGCGGAGGAGAGCAAAAAAAATCCCAATAAATTCTTTAAGTATGTAAACAGTAAAAAAGGGAGGACAGACCATATTGGCCCCATAAAGAATGAGGAAGGACATCTGGTTACAAAGGATGGGGGATGGTGAAGGTATTGAATTTATTCTCCTCAGTCTTCACAAGGGAATCGGGGGGATTCAGTAATCAAAACTGCAGTGTTTATCCTCATGACACATCACAGGAAGCACCTCCATGTCTAACAGAGGACAGAATTAAAATTAGACTTGGGAAACTGAACATTAATAAATCGCTGGGACCAGATGGCTTGCACCCGAGGGTACTTAGGGAACTCAGTCAGGTAATTGCCAGACCATTGTTCCTAATTTTTACTGACAGTCTACTGACTGGAATGGTACCAGCTGATTGGAGAAAAGCCAATGTAGCACCAATATTTAAAAAGGGCCCAAAATACATCCCTGGGAATTACAGACCAGTTAGCCTAACATCAATAGTATGTAAACTCTTGGAGGGGATGATAAGGGACTATATACAAGATTTTAGTATTGAGAACGATATCATTAGCAGTAATCAGCATGGACTATGAAGAATCGTTCTTGCCAAACCAACCTACTAACCTTCTATGAGGAGGTGAGTTGCCATCTGGATAAAGGAAGGCCCGTAGACGTGGTGTATCTAGATAAAGGAAGGCCCGTAGACGTGGTGTATCTAGATAAAGGAAGGCCCGTAGGCGTGGTGTATCTATATAAAGGAAGGCCCGTAGACGTGGTGTATCTAGATAAAGGAAGGACCGTAGACGTGGTGTATCTAGATAAAGGAAGGCCCGTAGACGTGGTGTATCTAGATAAAGGAAGGACCGTAGACGTGGTGTATCTAGATAAAGGAAGGACCGTAGACATGGTGTATCTAGATAAAGGAAGGACCGTAGACGTGGTGTATCTAGATAAAGGAAGGACTGTAGACGTGGTGTATCTAGATAAAGGAAGGACCGTAGACGTGGTGTATCTAGATAAAGGAAGGACCGTAGACGTGGTGTATCTAGATAAAGCAAGCACCGTAGACGTGGTGTATCTAGATAAAGGAAGGCCCGTAGACGTGGTGTATCTAGATAAAGGAAGGACCGTAGACGTGGTGTATCTAGATAAAGGAAGGACCGTAGATGTGGTGTATCTAGATAAAGGAAGGCCCGTAGACGTGGTGTATCTGGATTTTTCAAAAGCATTTGACACAGTTCCCCATAAACTTTTACTGTACAAAATAAGGTGGGTTGGCATGGACCATAGGGGTGAGTACATGGATTGATAACTGGCTACAAGGGCGAGTTCAGAGGGTGGTGATAAATGGGGAGTATTCGGAATGGTCGGGGGAGGGTAGTGGGACCCCCAGGGTTCTGTGCTGGGACCAATCCTGTTTAATTTGTTAATAAATGACCTGGAGGATGGGGATGGGGGAAACAGTTCAATCTCTGTATTTGCGGACAATACTAAGCTAAGCAGGGCAATAACTTCTCCGCAGGATGTGGAAACCTTGCAAGAAGATCTGAACAAATGAATGGGGGGAGGGGCAACTACATGGCAAATGAGGTTCAATGTAGAAAAATGTAAAATAATGCATTTGGGTGGCAAAAATCTCAATGTAATCTATAGACTGGGGGGAGATCCTCTGGGGGGATCTAGGATGGAGAAGGACCTGGGGGTCATAGCAGATGATGGGCTCAGCAATGCCAAGCTGCTGCTAACAAAGCAACCAGAATATTGGCATTAAAAAGGGATCAACTCCAGAGATAAAACAATAATTCTCCGGCTCTACAAGACTCTGGTCCGGCCGCACCTGGAGTATACTGTCCAGTTCTGGGCACCAGTCCTCAGGAAGGATGTACTGGAAATGGAGCGACTACAAAGAAGGGCAACAAAGCTAATAAAGGGTCTGGAGGATATTAGTTATGAGGAAAGGTTGTGAGATCTGAACTTATTCTCTCTGGAGAAGAGACGCCTGAGAGGGGATATGATTTCATTATATAAATACCGGACTGGAGACCCCACAATAGGGAGAAAACTTTTCAGCGGAAAGGAGTTTAACAAGACTCGTGGCCACTCATTAAAATTAGAAGAAAAGAGGTTTAACCTTAAACTATGTAGAGGGTTCTTTACTGTAAGAGCGGCAAGGATGTGGAATTCCCTTCCGCAGGCGGTGGTCTCAGCGGGGGGCATCGATAGTTTCCAAAAAACTATTAGATAATCGCCTGAACGACCGCAACATACAGGGATATACAATGTAACACTGACATATAATCACACACATAGGTTGGACTTGATGGACTTGTGTCTTTTTTCAACCTCACCTGCTATGTAACATGGCACATCAGGGCACATTGGAGCACATAGCACATCGGGGCACATCAGGGCACAGGCACATCGGGTAACATGGCACATCAGGGCACATGGCACATTACGGGGCCCATCAGGGCCCATAGCACATGAGGGCACATGGCACATCAGGGCATAGGTCATTGGGGTACAGCACACATCAGGTCATGGGACCCATCAGGGCATAGGACATCGGGGCACAGCAGGGCAGGGTGCACCTCAGGGCATAGGGCACATGATGCGGCACATCAGGGGGCACATTATAGGGCACATCAGGGGGCACATTATAGGTAGGGTTGCCACCTTTTCTTCAAGCCAAACCGGAACACTTTAGCGGAACAGGGCACATTTTTTCCGTAGTATACACTATAGGATTATAAAAGACCTGGGACACCTTTGGGTGCCCCCCAAGGAAAGTGGTAATGCAGTGCGCTGCGGCAAACAGTGGGTGTGGCCAAACTGCTCTTACTAACATCATGCCCCCCCTCCCCCCAGTGATGCCAAACCTACCCTCAGAGAGCCGATCCCGAATGGCAACAGATTTTTGTGTTACTATCTAAGCTACTTGGGGAGTCACAGCCCAGTCTAAATAATGTGTCCGGGTTTCAGGCAGACTGAAACCCGGACACAAGATTCCAATCCCGAACTGTCCGGGTGAATCCTGGGCAGGTGGCAACCCTAATTATAGGGCACATCATCAGGGCACATCATGGGATCTTACTAGCCAGCATGCAGAGTAGCGCAGGAAGCGCCTGTCTGTAATAATTTCTCTCTCATGTCACGCAGCGCTGCTCGCTCCCCGGCGGCTCCTCCTCTCTTCTCGTCTATCCCCATTGGTTTGTAAGATCATCTGGGATAGACGAGAAGAGAGGAGGGGCCTCCGGCGAGCGAGCAGCGCTGCGTGACATGAGAGAGAACTTATTACAGACAGGCGCTTCCTGCTCTACTCTGCATGCATCTCGATCTACCCGTCAGGTGCCAGCTGTCGGTGGTTGACGGGTAGATCTCCGTGCACTGCAGATGATGCTGAAATCATCCCACACTGAGCCATCGGCCCACTGGGAATCTCCCGGTAGTCCCGATGGGCAGTCCATCCCTGGTAGTGGAGGAGGAAATATGGAATATATTTCCTCTGGATTGATAATTAGCGATATGAAAATTACGGGTAATAATCGGGTAAGAGTTATTTATAGAGCGGTTGTATATATGACATCACCTGCAGAGCGCGGGGAATATCATGAGTCATGTCATATGACTTAGCAGGGACGTCTAATGTGACTTTCAGGGTTAGAGTGGGGCGGTTCTGGGTGCGGGCAGGTGTGAACTCTGTAAACACCAAACAGAAGTCATTAATCTGTCGGATCAGTTCACAGCCCATAGAAACATTTGGACATTCCAATCTTATTGGGGGGGGGGGGGGACACTGTACATAACCAGCACCGCTCCATAATTGTCTCATTGTATCTGGGAGACCATCTAGAGATTTATGGGGGTCTGTGAGATAAGGGCCCCCAGATTGTATGTGTGCCTTAGCATTATTATCATGATTATTATTGTTAGTAGTAATACTATTATAAAGGATTTATACTGCATAGCGCCTAAAGGAACACAGTACAGTAACAGTTGCATTGCAATTCAATACAAGAGGGGATCAGAGGGCTCTTTTTGGGGCGGAGCAGAAGCCAGTGGAAGGATTGGCAGAGAGGGGTGGAGGAAACTGAATGGAGACCAGTGGAGGGATTGGCAGAGAGGGGTGGAGGACACTGAATGGAGACCAGTGGAGGGATTGGCAGAGAGGGGTGGAGGACACTGAATGGAGACCAGTGGAGGGATTGGCAGAGAGGGGTGGAGGAAACTGAATGGAGACCAGTGGAGGGATTGGCAGAGAGGGGTGGAGGACACTGAATGGAGACCAGTGGAGGGATTGGCAGAGAGGGGTGGAGGACACTGAATGGAGACCAGTGGAGGGATTGGCAGAGAGGGGTGGAAGACACTGAATGGAGACCAGTAGAGGGATTGGCAGAGAGGGGTGGAGGACACTGAATGGAGACCAGTGGAGGGATTGGTAGAGAGCGGTGGAGGACACCGAATGGAGGCCAGTTGAAGGATTGGCAGAGAGGGGTGGAGGACACCGAATGGAGGCCAGTTGAAGGATTGGCAGAGAGGGGTGGAGGACACCGAATGGAGGCCAGTTGAAGGATTGGCAGAGAGGAGTGGAGGACACTGAATGGAGGCCAGTTGAAGGATTGGCAGAGAGGGGTGGAGGACACTGAATGGAGGCCAGTTGAAGGATTGGCAGAGAGGGGTGGAGGACACCGAATGGAGGCCAGTTGAAGGATTGGCAGAGAGGGGTGGAGGACACTAAATGGAGGCCAGTTGAAGGATTGGCAGAGAGGGGTGGAGGACACTGAATGGAGGCCAGTTGAAGGATTGGCAGAGAGGGGTGGAGGACTCTGAATGGAAGTCAATGGAGAGATTGGAAGAAAGGGGTGGAGGACATCGAATGGAGGCCAGTTGAAAGATTGGCAGAGAGGAGTGGAGGACACTGAATGGAGGCCAGTTGAAGGATTGGCAGAGAGGGGTGGAGGACTCTGAATGGAAGTCAATGGAGAGATTGGCAGAGAGGGGTGGAGGACTCTGAATGGAAGTCAATGGAGAGATTGGAAGAGAGGGGTGGAGGACACTGAATGGTTAGGAAGGGGCGTATTCTGGAGATGTTACAGAAGTGAAGGCAGCAAGACTTGGATAGTGATTGGATGAGGGGCTGCAAGGACAGGTCAGAATCCAGGATCATACTAAGTACCCTGGTATGGGGGGAGGACTGATAGTTGTATTATTGATCTCAATGGAGATTTCAGGGGAGGGGGCACACAGGGGGAGGAAATATTTTCAACCCACGTTAGGATAGCTTGAGTGTTAGGAAGTGGTGTGACACCCAGACTGATATGTCAGAAAGTTAATTAAAGAGGAAGTAAACCCTGATAGGTTTACTTCCTCTTTGTCTCCCTGCAAAGGTAAAGCATAATGGACTACTATGCATCGCATCGCATCACATAGTAGCCCATTATGTGTCACTTACCTGACACAGGAGCCAGCGAAGTCACCGCCATCCCCAGAGCGTCCATCTTCTTGGTGGGTCTCGCTTCTCCGGCTCTGTGATTCGCCGGAGAAGCTATGACGTCACTCCCGCGCATGCGCCGTAGACAGCGGTGGCTGTTTTCAGGTAAATATCTCCTAAACCGTGTAGGTTTAGGAGATATTTCTTAGACCTACAGGTAAGCCTTAATCTAGGCTTACCTGTAGGTCAAAGTGGTTTGTAAGGGTTTACAACCACTTTAATGGTGCACAAGAAGACAGAAGGGTGTGAGCTGAGGAGCTGAGGGAAATATTTGGGTGTTGTCAGCATAGAGAAGGTATTAGAAGCCATGGGAGGCTATCAGCAGACCCAGGGGGGAGGGGTACGTAGAGTATAGATGAGGTATGAGGACAGAACCTTGGGGTTCCCCTAGGGAAAAAGGAGGAGTAGAAGGAGAAGATGGCGGAGGAGAAGGAGGAGATGGCGGAGGAGAAGGAGGAGATGGCGGAGGAGAAGGAGGAGATGGCGGAGGAGAAGGAGGAGATGGCAGAGGAGAAGGAGAACATGGCGGAGGAGAAGGAGAAGATGGCGGAGGAGAAGGAGAAGATGGCGGAGGAGAAGGAGGAGATGGCGAAGTAGAAGGAGAAGATGGCGGAGGAGAAGGAGGAGATGGCGGAGGAGAAGGAGAAGATGGCGGAGGAGAAGGAGGAGATGGCGGAGGAGAAGGAGGAGATGGCGGAGGAGAAGGAGAACATGGCGGAGGAGAAGGAGAAGATGGCGGAGGAGAAGGAGGAGATGGCGGAGGAGAAGGAGAACATGGCGGAGGAGAAGGAGAAGATGGCGGAGGAGAAGGAGGAGATGGCGGAGGAGAAGGAGAACATGGCGGAGGAGAAGGAGAAGATGGCGGAGGAGAAGGAGAAGATGGCGGAGGAGAAGGAGGAGATGGCGGAGGAGAAGGAGAACATGGCGGAGGAGAAGGAGAAGATGGCGGAGGAGAAGGAGAAGATGGCGGAGGAGAAGGAGGAGATGGCGAAGTAGAAGGAGAAGATGGCGGAGGAGAAGGAGGAGATGGCGGAGGAGAAGGAGAAGATGGCGGAGGAGAAGGAGGAGATGGCGTAGGAGAAGGAGGAGATGGCGGAGGAGAAGGAGGAGATGGCGGAGGAGAAGGAGAAGATGGCGGAGGAGAAGGAGGAGATGGCGGAGGAGAAGGAGGAGATGGCGGAGGAGAAGGAGGAGATGACGTAGGAGAAGGAGGAGATGGCGGAGGAGAAGGAGGAGATGGCGTAGGAGAAGGAGGAGATGGCGGAGGAGAAGGAGGAGATGACGTAGGAGAAGGAGGAGATGGCGGAGGAGAAGGAGGAGATGGCGTAGGAGAAGGAGGAGATGGCGGAGGAGAAGGAGGAGATGGCGGAGGAGAAGGAGGAGATGGCGTAGGAGAAGGAGGAGATGGCGGAGGAGAAGGAGGAGATGGCGGAGGAGAAGGAGGAGATGGCGTAGGAGAAGGAGGAGATGGCGGAGGAGAAGGAGGAGATGGCGTAGGAGAAGGAGGAGATGGCGTAGGAGAAGGAGGAGATGGCGGAGGAGAAGGAGGAGATGGCATAGGAGAAGTAGGAGATGGCGGAGGAGAAGGAGGAGATGGCGGAGGAGAAGGAGGAGATGGCGGAGGAGAAGGAGGAGATGGCGGAGGAGAAGGAGAAGATGGCGGAGGAGAAGGAGGAGATGGCGGAGGAGAAGGAGAAGATGACGGAGGAGAAGGAGGAGATGGCGTAGGAGAAGGAGGAGATGGCGGAGGAGAAGGAGAAGATGGCGGAGGAGAAGGAGGAGATGGCGGAAGAGGAGGAGGAGATGGCGGAGGAGACGGAGAAGATGGCGGAGGAGAAGGAGAAGATGGCGGAGGAGAAGGAGGAGATGGCGGAGAAGGAGGAGATGGCGGAGGAGAAAGAGAAGATGGCGGAGGAGAAGGTGAGATGAAGTTGTACTGAAGGGACATTTAGGAGGAGGACCAGGAAAAAGCAGAGTCTTGGTGGCCACTGGCCAAGGGTGTGGAGTTGTTTCAGGAGGAGCAGGTAGTCAGAGGCAGCAGAAAGGTCTCATAGTCCGAGTACAGAAGGGGGACCGTTGGTATTAGCCGATAGTAAGCTGTTAGTGAGTTTTCGGGGCAGTTTCTGTGGAGGGTTGAGGAATGGAGAAGGTGTTCTCCATGAGGTGGTGGATCAGGTGTTTGTAGATCTGTCATTCTAGGATTTTGGAGGTTAATGGGAGCAAGGAGATGGATTTTGGGTTGTTCGGGATGGTGGGGTCCAGCTAGGGCTGTATAAGTATTGGGGTAACCAGTACATATTTTAGAGGGTTGGGGAAGATGGCAGCAGAGAGATAGAGATAAAAGATGTGAGAGGGTGTAGGGGGGATCATGACGAGTAGAGTAGCTGTTGTAGGATCCAGGTGGTTAGGTGGGTGTCAGACAAGAGTATAGGGACCTCCTCCATGGTAACCCTGAGGGTCACACAAGAGAAGGACTGAATGTGATGGCGGACGTGGTATATATTGGGTGATGGGAATATCCGGACGGTGGAGATCTCATCACACATTGAATGACCTGAAATAATTGGCGATATCCTGGGCAGGGAGTGAGTTGGCGGGTGGAGGGTAAATTAGGGAGTTAATCCAGCCAATACACTGATCAATATCTGCCCAGTTCAGCGGTGATCGATCACATTCCAATCTGTGTGAGGCTTTCCCTGCTTGACAGAATTGGAGTGATTAAAGGAGATCTCCGGTCACAGAATACACTTTCCTTATATAATATCATCATTGTAACAACAATAACAACACTACTTATTAATGACAATCCAATAGAAGATCTCCTTTCATGGTGTGAGTGCTGCCTGTCTGCTGGCCGTCTCTGTCCACAACTTCCTGGATTTCCAGCATCCTTTGCAGCTTCCTTTCCATTTCCAAGGACTACATATCCCATGGTACCTTGCTGATTCCTGTACTGACCCTGTCTCCTGAAACTCCTCCCCTCAGAAGGCGGGCTCTGTATGACACAGCAGTGCCTCCCCACAGGGTATAGTGACTCCGTGTCCCAGAATTCCAGGTAGCCAATGTGTGGAGATCTTCGTCATAGTGATAGGAGGAGGCTGCAAATAACTGGAATACAATGTATCCAATGAGGATCGGATTTTACACCCTCACCAGAGATACACTTTAATGGTGTTCTGTTAAGGAAACACATTGGGAAATGTTTATTGATCAGCTGTTGTAGCCAGATACTGATCAGTGTGTTCTGAGAGTGTTGGGTCCCGCTGTCAGCATATGATGTCCCGCTGTCAGGATATGAGAGCGGGATACAATGTTCCTGACGGGATACACTGTCCCCCTGTCAGGATTCAGTGTCGGGATACAATGTCCCGCTGTTGGGATACAATGTCCCCCTGTCGGGATTCAATGTACCGCTGTCGGGATACAATGTTCCTGTCGGGATACAATGCCCTGCTGTCAGGATACAATATCTTGCTGTTTGGGATACAATGTCCCCCTGTAGGGATTCAATGTCCCGCTCTCAGGATACAATGTCCCCCTGTAGGGATTCAATGTCCCGCTCTCAGGATACAATGTCCCCCTGTAGGGATTCAATGTCCCGCTCTCAGGATACAATGTCCCCCTGTAGGGATTCAATGTCCCGCTGTCAGGATACAATGTCCCCGTCAGGATTCAGTGTCCTGCTGTTGGGATACAATGCCCCCCCTGTCGAAATTCAATGTCCCGTCGTCGGGATACAATGTCCCCCTGTCAGGATTCAATGTCCCGCTGTCGGTATACAATGTCCCCCTGTTGGGATTCAATGTCCCGCTGTCAGGATTCAATGTCCTGGTGTCGGGATTCAATGTTCCCCTGTTGGGATTCAATGTCCCGCTGTCAGGATACAATGTCCCGCTGTCAGGATTCAATGTCCTGCTGTCGGGATTCAATGTCCTAGTGTCGGGATTCAATGTCCCGCTGTCAGGATTGAATGTCCTGCTGTCGGGATTCAATGTCCCGCTGTCGGGATACAATGTCCCGCTGTCGGGATACAATGTCCCGCTGTCGGGATTCAATGTCCTGGTGTCGGGATTCAATGTCCCGCTGTCGGGATACAATGTCCCGCTGTCGGGATTCAATGTCCTGGTGTCGGGATTCAATGTCCCGCTGTCGGGATTCAATGTCCTGGTGTCGGGATTCAATGTCCCGCTGTCGGGATTCAATGTCCCGGTGGCGGGGGCTCATCAGTATTTTTCATTCATCCCGCTGGCTGAAGAAAAAAAAAAGGAAAGTAGAGTAGTTGGTTGGAGGATGCAGAGATATTTCTTTTACAGCTGAGAGATAAGCGCGGGGCGGGGCAGAGATAACGGCGGGGAGCGGAGATAAGGCCGCCATTTTCTCACCTCCACAATCTTATCAGCAGCAACTTTATTGGACAAAACTCTTTCCCTGTACCCAGAATAGCGGAGGAGGGGCGCCGTCCTCGGGAAACACACAATCGTTTGTTAGAAAATATTTCAATAGAAAAAAACTCCACAAAGATAAAAGAATATTTCCCTGAGAATGTGTCATGTGACCTCCCTCGGCGCCTGATTTACCCCCCTGAACCACGCACCAGTGCGCCGCAGTTGTGTGCACTGCATGCAGCTGCGGGGCGTTTGCAGAGTGGCCCCTATTCACTTGAATGGGGTGTGCTTGACGGGCACTAGACCCAGGGTACAATTCCTGCCTGTTGTGACACTTGTACACCCCCAGCCGGTGCTTCTGCACCTAAAGGTGGCATCAGTTGGGGGTGATTAAGCTGCACTTTTACCGCCCCTCAACCACTGTGTGAACGAGCGGAGCGATCCCCATGTTCACTCTAACCCCTAAACCCTAACCCCCTAACCCCTAAACCCTAACCCTAAACTCTAACCCTAACCCCCTAACCCCTAACCCTAAACTCTAACCCCTAACTTTAACCCATAAACCCTAACCATAACCCTAAACTCTAACCCTACCCCTAACCCTTAACCCCTAAACCCTAAACTCTAACCCTAACCCCTACCCTAAATTCTAACCCTAAACCTAACCTTAACCCATAACCCCTAACCCAAAACTCTAACTCCTAAACCCTAACCCTAAACTCTAACCCTAACCCCTAAGTTCTAACCCCTAAACCCTAACCCTAAGTTCTGGCCCTAACTCCATCTGACCTTTGACCTATGAACTTTAACCCTGACTCTAAGTGGATCTCCACTTTATGACTCCCCCATCCTAAACCTTTCCCAGATCCCGCTCGGTTTGTGGGAAAAAGGGGTAAGATTGATACTTTGTATCTGCGGTGTGATACGTTGTGTCTTCCTGGGGAGGATCCTCGCTATATTCCCGTCATGTGATTTCTGGCAGGCGGTGATCTATGGACGGAGGAGACGTGTGGGGGATGGGTTCTTTATTATCTCAATTTTTTTTGTATAGGAATAATAAAGATCTCTCGGAATCCACAAATCTCAGACCTCCAGAATTTCTTATTTCATAACCCTCAACCTTTTCTTGGTGTCTGTGTCCCCGCTGGAGAGATTCACCCTGTTTGAATGTCCTGGGGGAGGGGGGGGGGGGTCACTGAGACAGGAAGTGAGGGGAAATCTTCCAATAGGGACACCTGCTCTGGTGACAACTGATGGGAGGTTCTCTCTCATTTCCTTTTATGTTGCTGGGGACAGGAAGTGAGGGGGGATCTCCCCAATGAGGACGCAGCAATAGACACCTGACAGAGGTTCTGATGCTTCCCCACTCACTCCATGGATGGAGTTACACTTTAATCCCCCCCCCCCCCCCCCCAGCAGCTGCCATCAACAAGTCCGGATGAGACACGAATGCTGCAATGAACCTGACCATCCACGACCTCCTTCAGGGAATGCCGGTTTTCTGGCTGACCCGGAACAGGACACGCCGTGTATAGCTGGGCACTTGTGAGTGACTAGGAGTGCTGAAGCCAGAGGATCAGCATGACAGCCAAAGAACTCAAAGAATCTTTCCTCCATATTTCTTTCAATCTCTAAACTGTGATATGGAATCATCTGAGCTTCTCCTACTGATCACAGTATAGGGGATCCCCCAATCCGGAGGGGCGGCCCAAACCCTCCCAGGCCCGCTCCCCTTTGTCACCCCAACCGCCACCCAGGCCTTCTTTTCACCTTCATATGACAGTATCCAGGAGCCCCCAATCCAGGGGGGCCCTCAAATCCTCCCAGGCCCCCTCTATTCCCCTTTGTTACCCAACCGCCACCTTGGACTTCTTTTTACCTTCATGTCAGAGTATTAGGGGACCCCGAAACCTTCCCAGGACTCCTCTATTCCCCTCTGTAGCCCAAACACCACCCTGGCCTTCTTTTCACCTTCACATCACAGTATCTGGGATCCCCCAATCTGGGGGGACCCCCCAAGCCTGCTCTATTCCCCTCTGTCGCCCAACCTCCACCCTGACCTTCTTTTCACCTTCACATCACAGTATCTGGGATCCCCCAATCCGGGGGGGGGCCCAAACCCTCCCAGGCCTACTCTATTCTTATCTGTCACCCAACCTCCACCTTGGCCTTCTTTTTACCTTCATGTCAGAGTATTAGGGAACCCCCAAACCCTCCCAGGCCCGCTCCCCTTTGTCACCCCCACTGCCACCCTGGCCTTCTTTTCACCTTCATATCACAGTATCCGGGAGCCCCCAATCCAGGGGGGGCCCTCAAATCCTCCCAGGCCCCCTCTATTCCCCTCTGTTACCCAACCGCCACCTTGGCCTTCTTTTTATCTTCATGTCAGAGTATTAGGGATCCCCCAATCCAGGGGGGGCCCCCAAACCCTCCCAGGCCCACTCTATACTGTGATTTGAAGGTGAAAAGAAGGCCAGTGTTGCCCAACTGCCACCCACTCCTTCTTTTCACCTTCTTATCACAGTATCAGGGATCCCCCAATCCAGGGGGACCCCCAAGCCCTCCCAAGCTCGCTCTAGTCTCCTCTGTCGCCCAACCTCCACACTGGCCTTGTTTTCACGTTTATGTCACGGTATCAGGGATCCCCAAATCTGGAGGGGCCCCCAAACCTTCCCAGGCCCTAGGGGTTGTCACCTCAATACTTTAAACCTGAATACACATGAATTACACGGGTTCTGTGGCTGATTAAGGTGGTAATTAAACTCACTCGGTGCCTTATCTGCATTAAATTAGCCTCAGAACCCGTGTAATTCATATGTATTCGGGTTTAAAGGGATGAGGTGGCAACCCTCCCAGGCCCGCTCTGTTCCCCTCTGTCGCCCAACCCCCACCCTGGCCTTCTTTTCACCTTCATATCACAGTATCCGGGATCCTCCAGTACGAGGGGACTGCCAAACCATCCCAGGCCCCCTCTATTTCCCTCTGTTACCCAACCATCTCACTGGCCTTCTTTTCACCTTCATGTCAGAGTATTAGGACACCTCTATTCCCCTCTAAACCCCCACACCAGACTTCCCATAAGATTGCAGTGTCAGGGGTCCCCCAATATGGAATCACCCTCCCACCCCCCCTCCAGCCTCACCTTCACATTGGTATCAGGGAACCCCCAATCCAGGAAGATCTCCAAAACCCTCAAACCCCCCTTTATTTTCCAGCACCCCAGCCTTCCCCTCACCTTCGGTGTCAGGGATTCCCCAATCAAGGAGGACCCCCTCAAACCCTCCCAGGCCCCCCCACCCATCCCCTTTCCTTCACCTTCAGATCACAATGTCATGAAGCCCCTAATCCAGGGGACCCCTAAACACCCCCAAGTCCTCCCTTCACTTTCATATCATAGTATTGGGTACCCCCCAATTTAGAGGAGCCTCCAATTCCCCCCATCCCCCAGCCCTCCCTTCACCATCAGATCACAGTATCAGGGATCCCCAAATCTGGGGAGACCCCCAAACACTCCCAGAACCCCTCTAAATCCCACCCCAGACTTCCCTTCACCATAAGATCACAGTGTCAGGGGTCCCCCGATCTGGAAAGACCCCCCCCAATCCTTCCTTCACCTTCATATCACAGTATCAGGAATTCCCCAATCTGGAAGGACTCCCCCATCCCCCTCCAGCCTTCCCTTCACCTTTAGGCTTGGTTTCCACTAGTGTGACTTATCATGCGACTTGGGACTGCAAAGTCGCATGACAAGTCGTTCCCCGTGATTTCCAATGAGTACCGTTCAGATCTCTGCGACTTCAAAGTAAGTCCCTGCACTACTTTGGTACCACTTTGATGTGACTCGAGGTCCATAGACCTCAATAATACACAGGCATTGCTTCAAGTCGCATCAAAACTGCTTCAAGTCGCCCCTTAAAAATTGTGGCAAAATTGCGTGACTTTCAGGTCCCAATAGTGGAAACCCAACCTTACTTCCTCCTTATCTGACAATCTTTGATCCCTGTCTATCTGTGTTAATGTTTCACCCGACCACACCTGGATTTATGGAGAATCTCTGTGTCTTCTGCTTATGTAAGATCCACAAAATACCAACGACAACTCTCATCATCCTCCATCACCAACACCCAACCGCCCCCCCCCCCCCCCCGCGCCATGTCCGGTATATCAAGTTGATGGAAATATAAAGTGGGAACAACATAATCAGGGGGCACTTAAAGCTCAACTCCAACCAAAACATTGTATATCTTTATAGAGCCGGGACAGATTCATCCGACCATACACTATACAATCTGATTGTACAATCTCCTTTACCAAACCTAATAGGAGGACAGACCTTCATTGGGAGAAGTAGATGGACTTGTGTCTCTGATGAACAATGTGACAACTAGGGTTGCCACCTTTTGTTCAAGTCAAACCCGAACACTTTAGCGGAGCACGGCAATTTATTTTTTTATAGTATAAACTATACATATATTTTGCTATTAAATTACATTTCTAATCATATGAAGTTAATAACAAGAGTTCCCCTTTACATCAGAGTCCACAGAGTTCCCCTTTACATCAGAGTCCACAGAGTTCCCCTTTTTACATCTGAACTCGCAGAGTTCCCTTTCACTGTAAGGGGGGAGACTTCAGTCACAGACAGGGATGGATGGTGAGCTCACTCACCCCTTGGCAGTCAGCATCTCTCATCCAGATGTATTTGAGGTTGCTGAATTCAAATTTTTCCGGCCCCAACTTTCCTTTTCTGAGGCACAGCACCAGGGATTGGGGTGGGAGCAGACACAGAGGGGTAGGGGTGGGGGGAAGAGGTGCTGATCGAGCCCTCTCTCCTCTCCCGTCTGTGTGTGTGTGTTTGGGGGTGGGGGGTTAGTGCTGGCTTTGAGCAGTGTGAAAGAGTGTAACAGACACTTTCAGCTTAGACAACTGCAGCCAGCAACCCTGCTGGGAAGCAATAGTCCAGTCTAAATAATGTGTCCGGGTTTCAGGCAGTCTGAAACCCGGATGCATGATTCCAAACCCGAACTGTCCGGGTGAATCCTGGACAGGTGGCAACCCTAGGGACAACCCATTCAGTATATCAGATCAGGGCGACCTTTCCACTACAGAGAGCTCTATGGGCGATTGTACAATCACATTGTATAGTGTGTGTGTGGTCATATTTATAGCCTCTCCCTGGATTTGATAGCTGGCTAACGCACCAAGCTGGCCGTACACTATACAATCTGGTTGTACAATTTCCTTTAGATCTACCAACAACTATCCGCAAAGTGATTACGACCGCATGTCGTGTTTCACTCCTAAGGCTCCGTTTCCACTTGTGCGACTTGTCATGCGACTTTGGACAAATAAAGTCGCATGACAAGTCACAGCCCATTGATTTCAATGGCGCCCGTTCCCATCTCGATGACGTAAAGTTGCAGCGACTTTGAAAAGGTTCCTGAACTACTTTGACGCAACTTTGATCCAGAGACTGTAAAGCTGCACTCAAAGTCGCATCAAAGTTTCACTCTAAATTGTGCGACTTTTGGGGTCGCAGTAGTGGAAACCTAACCTAAGGCTGAGTTCACATGGCAGCTGGAGGGCAGTAAAAGCCGACAGTTCATCTTGCAACTTTACTACCCCTCGAGCGCCCACCTAGCAGATAACATGGCGCAGGTTTGGGGCAGCTCACATTGCCGCAGCCGCGATGCCTCTCGGTGTGGTGAACTTGATCTTGCTGAGCTCATTCGCTAAAGTCAATGGGACCGCGCCGCAACCACGTGCGCGGCATTTCAATGTACAATCCTTCCTTAAATAAATTAAAAAATAAGACGGGCATGGAGGAGGGGGCGGTATCTCCTCCCGCAAACCAACTCGAAACTGTCGCCAGAAAAGCGATCCACCGCAGATTAATCTTCAGAGGGTGGGTGGAGCCTGCGGACTGTGTGAAGGAGGATGGGACACGAAACATATAAAACGTGGACTGTCCCCTGAGAAGACAGAAGCTCCTCCCACCATCCCAGATCTGAACTCCGCCCCTAGAAGGCCCCCCCCCCCCATTTTAGAAAATTTCCTTTTTTGCTACAAATTTTTGGAAGATGCAGAAAGAAAATGAGTTAATTTATTTATTTTTACACAAAGTTGCCAATGAATGGGATATTTCTAACATGTATGAGGAGACCACATGTGTGAGGCTTTCACAGCCCAACCATATAGAGAGGCCCAAAATCCAAGGAGCACCTTAGACCGGTCTGGTGATACTGGCACTGGTGTGGTACCAATCAGGAAAAATGTTGCTGGGTCACCTGGGTCTGGTGACACTGCACTGGTGTGGTGGCAATCAGGAAAACTGTTGCTGGGTGGACACTGGCACTGGTGTGGTGGCAATCAGCAAACTGTTGCTGGGTGACACTGGTCTGGTGACACTGGCACTGGTGTGGCAATAATTAGGAAAACTGTTGCTGGGTGACACTGGTCTGGTGACACTGCACTGGTGTGGTGGCAATCAGGAAAACTGTTGCTGGGTGATACTGACACTGGTGTGGTGGCAATCAGGAAAACTGTTGCTGTGTGACACTGGCACTGGTGTGGCAATCGGGAAAACTGTTGCTTGGTTACACTGGTCTGGTGACACTGGCGTGGCAATAATCAGGAAAACTGTTGCTGGGTGACACTGGCACTGGTGTGGTGGCAATCGGCAAAACTGTTGCTGGATGACACTGGTCTGGTGACACTGGCACTGGTGTGGCAATAATTAGGAAAACTGTTGCTGGGTGACCTGGGTCTGGTGATACTGGCACTGGTGTAGTGGCAATCAGGAAAACTGTTGCTGGGTGACACTGGCACTGGTGTGGCAATCAGGAAAACCGTTGCTGGGCGATACTGGCACTGTTGTGGTGGCAATCAAGAAAACTGTTGCTGGGTGACACTGGCACTGGTGTGGTGGCAATCAGGAAAACTGTTGCTGGGTGACACTGGTCTGGTGACACTGGCACTGGTGTAGTGGCAATAAGGAAAACTGTTGCTGGGTGACATGTGCACTGGTGTGGCAATCAGGAAAACTGTTGCTGGGCGATACTGGCACTGGTGTGGTGGCAATCAGGAAAACTGTTGCTGGGTGACACTGGCACTGGTGTGGTGGCAATCAGGAAAACTGTTGCTGGGCGATACTGGCACTGGTGTGGTGGCAATCAGGAAAACTGTTGCTGGGTGACACTGGCACTGGTGTGGTGGCAATCAGGAAAACTGTTGCTGGGTGACACTGGTGTGGCAATAATCAGGAAAACTGTTGCTGGGTGACCTGGGTCTGGTGACACTGGTGTGGTGGCAATCAGCAATAAGGTTGATGGCTATACTGGTCTGGTGACACTGTCACTGGTGTGGCACCAATCAGGAAAACTGTTGCTGGCATACTCTGGTTTGATGACACTGGCACTGGTGTGGTGACAATCAGGAAAACTGTTGCTGGGTGACACTGGTCTGGTGACACTGGCACTTGTATAGTAGTGATCAGGAAAACTGTTGCTAGCATATTCTGGTCTGGTGACACTGGCACTGGTGTGGCACCAATCGGGAACACTGTTGATGGAAGCACTTGTAGGCGGGTTGAAATGGCCGGGCTGGGGTAAGGGTTAAGCCTTTTCGGCCTAGTTCCCGGGCTTTCAGTTTTGGCGGCCCCCCTGTGGTATATAAATAGGAGGACCGCTAAAGCCCCATACACACGATCGGACTTTGTACAAACTTTCCCGTGGACTTTTGTACAAAGGGCGTGGTCCACAAGTTTGTATTGCATACACACGATCGGACTTTTTGACAACAAACACGAACGTACTGACGCCACTTCAAAAGAGGGACGTTCAATGACTCCAGCGCCACCTTTGGTCAACTTCTGTATTGTAGTTCGATCGTTTGCATTGGTTCTGAGCATGCGTGTGTGTACCTTGTACAAAAAGTCCGATGCTTTTGCGTACACACGGTCGGACTTTGCTCCATCGGACTTTTGTTGCCAGAAAGTTTGTCCGTTCGCACAGCCAACAAAAGTCTGATGAAAACAGAAAAAGTTTGTCCGATGGAGCGCACACACAGTCGGATGTTGCTCCAAAACAGCTAATTTGCATGTTTGTTGTCAAAAAGTCCGACCGTGTGTACGGGCCTTAAGATTGTAGGAGAGTGATGTAGTAGTATTCGCCTTCAGAGAACGTTGAGAAGTCCCGTCACCGGGAGGAAGACATGGAGATATTGGGAACCATGGACAATGTCTATCTGGACTCTCAGCTCAGGGAGGTATGCCGGGGCAGATCAATGGTTCTCAACCTCAGTCCTCAGGGACCTCCGATGGGCCATGTTTTGGGAACTTCCCTTAGATAAAATAGCTCTCATCAATACCACATCATTGATATTGAATTAAAGCAGCTGTAGAGGAAAACCTGAAAACATGGAATGTTGGGGGTCCTTGAGGAGCCAGGTTGAGGAGCCAGGTTGAGGAGCCAGGTTGAGGTGCGAGGTTGAGGAGCCAGGTTGAGGAGCCAGGTTGAGGAGCCAGGTTGAGGAGCGAGGTGGAGGAGCCAGGTTGAGGAGCGAGGTTGAGGAGTGAGGTTGAGGAGCCAGGTTGAGGAGCGAGGTGGAGGAGCCAGGTTGAGGAGCCAGGTTGAGGAGCCAGGTTGAGGAGTGAGGTTGAGGAGCCAGGTTGAGGAGCCAGGTTGAGGAGCGAGGTTGAGGAGTGAGGTTGAGGAGCCAGGTTGAGGAGAGAGGTTGAGGAGCGAGGTTGAGGAGCCAGGTTGAGGAGTGAGGTTGAGGAGCCAGGTTGAGGAGTGAGGTTGAGGAGCCAGGTTGAGGAGTGAGGTTGAGGAGCCAGGTTGAGGAGCCAGGTTGAGGAGGGAGGTTGAGGAGCGAGGTTGAGGAGCCAGGTTGAGGAGCCAGGTTGAGGAGTGAGGTTGAGGAGCCAGGTTGAGGAGTGAGGTTGAGGAGCCAGGTTGAGGAGTGAGGTTGAGGAGCCAGGTTGAGGAGCCAGGTTGAGGAGTGAGGTTGAGGAGCCAGGTTGAGGAGCGAGGTTGAGGAGCGAGGTTGAGGAGCCAGGTTGAGGAGGGAGGTTGAGGAGCGAGGTTGAGGAGCAAGGATGAGGAGTGAGGTTGAGGAGCACCATGGTAGATCACATTAGGTAGGATCGGGGAGAGGACGTTGTTCTCGTATCTTCATGCCACATTTCCACGGTAAAGTTACGGTGTCCATTCTGGGCGGAGCTCTGCTGGTTCTGGTGTATTCCAAGGATCCCGGCTCCGGAATGGCGCTATGGGATGTGACACAACTCCGCTGTGACGGGTTAACTCAGCTACTCCGGAT